>NC_091778.1:51715909-52018939 GCF_029378745.1 Bos indicus | reverse complement strand
ACTGAAAAGACAAACTACACAGTGTACAAGTCATCCAACAGATAAGGATTAGTATATATAAAGAAAAGTACAAACACTCAAGTAGAAAATCAGCATAAAACATGCATAAATAACCCACAAAAGAAGAAATACATATGGCTGATGAACAGATTTAAAATTTGAACACTCTCAGGATATAAGAAATGTTTGGAAGATGCATTTTAAACCTGTTATATTGGTAAAGATTTAGAAAACAATACCTAGGTAGGTAAAGCTATATAATAAAATACATATACGATATAGTTTATAACTTTGAAAAACTAAGATCATGGCATCTGGTCCCATCACTTCATGGCAAATAGATGGGGAAACAGTGGAAACAGTGACAGACTTCATTTTGGGGGGCTCCAAATCACTGCAGATGGTGACTGCAGCCATGAAATTAAAAGATGTTTGCTCCTTGGAAGAAAAGTTATGAACAACCTAGACAGCATATTAAAAAGCAGAGACATTACTTTGCCAACAAAGGTCTAGTCAAAGCTAGGGCTTTTCCTAGGTCATGTATGGATGTGAGAACTGGACTATAAAGAAAGCTGAGAGCCAAAGAATGGATGCTTTTGAACTGTGGTGTTGGAGAAGACTCTTGAGAGTCCCTTGGACTGCAAGGAGATCCAATCAGTCCATCCTAAAGGAAATCAGCCCTGAATATTCATTGGAAGGACTGATGCTGAAGCTGAAACTCCAATACTCTGGCCACCTGATGCGAAGAACTGACTCATTTGATAAGACCCTGATGCTGGGAAAGACTGAAGGCGGGAGGAGAAGGGGACAGAGGATAAGATGGTTGGATGGCACCACCAACTTGATGGACATGAGTTTGAGTAAACTCTGGGAGTTGGTGATGGACAGGGAGGCCTGGCATGTTACAGTCCATGGGGTCGCAAAGAGTTGGACACGACTGAGTGACTGAACTGAACTGAACTGAATACACTGATAAGTTACTGCTAACTATGCTGAAGTGCTGAAAACTGGAAGCTTTTAAAATTGTGTTCACCGTATTCTAAAGTTTCTGTTATGAAAATGCAGTATTTGAGCAATCAGTAAAAAGTTTATTAAAAAAAAGTTTCTTAGATAAAGGACTGTTACCTGAGTTGTGAGGCAGGGTTGCCACTGTCCCAAGCATACGTTAGGAGCCTCACCTGAGCCCTGCGCCTCAGGGGTGTGGAAGGGGTGATGAGGCGGCTTCCCTGTAAACGAAATGAGGGAAAGGGAGTTTATTCCTTGTGTGCATATCACTTGGGTTCCTCCCATGCTGAAAACAAATACTCAAGAAGAACCGCATGTGCATCTTTAAAACCAAAGTCACTTCTCTTTTAAGAGAATTTGGGTGGGGGTGGTGCATGGACACGTGTGAACTGTGCAACACACGCCAGCATTTCAGCAGACTTCAGAACACACAGAAACATTCCACAAAGTCACATACCCTTGACACAGCTTCTCAGAGTGGCAGACATGAGCACATCCATTAACAGACCCAAAGACATACCCTCTCTGCAGCATAGAAAAATAAGAAGCAAAAGTTTACGTATGTATGCTTGAGGATTATTCTTGTAATCAATGCTTCAGCAGTCTGCCTTAATCAGGTATGATCTAGGCATCAAATGAACATTCATTTGTTAACTCAGTTTGGGTTATGTTACCTGAAAACCTTAGAAATTTACCTTTAAGCTGACATACTACAAGAGAGAAATTACCATTGAGGTAAGTTTTTCAGAATAACAAATTAATTTGGTTAAATACAAGGTTATTGAGGACCCCGAGTTGTTGTTGTTGTTTTTTTTTTTCGGTGTGTGTGTGTGTGTGATTTATGTGAAAATTAATCATGGGATCCTCACTAAAATGGAGTTGGGAGGCCAGAAGGGGAGCTCTCACAGAAGAGACCACCTTGCATCTCTGGAAGGAAGTAACACTATTGGCAGCTGGAGAAGGATTTTATCTCTGCCTGGCAATGGCCCAGCCAATAAAAGCCACTGTGCTTTGAAGTTCCAATTTGTTCCAATGGACTCTGTTTTTAACAGCTCCTCCCAACTTCCCCTTCTCTATAAAAGAGGTTCCCCTCCTTTGCCTCAACATACTTGCATGTGGTTCATTGTAGTCGCAGGTCCCAAACTGCAATTCTTTGCTGCTCCTGAATAAATTCATTTGGCGGGTAAAATTACTGGTTGTTTTACTGTTTTTGGTTAATAACTATTGCTATTTACAATGTTGGAAACTGAAGCAGATAAATTTTTCAAAAGCTTATTTCTCCATTCATTTAAAAATAATGATGATGGACATGTTGCGTGTTATTAACATCTGAGTAGTTATGACAGTAGTTTTGCCACCATGGTCCTTCTGAGATGAGGCCTAAAGTAATGTATGTTTTTTCCAGGTGATAAAAAGACGTATGAAGAACAATATTTGGAAATGAATATACTTTCCTTAGTTTATAATACCTTAAAGTTTAAAGGCTATCAATTCTGAAGTTACAGAAATGGGTAACAAGCCAATGAAAAGATGCTCAACATCATTAGTCATTAGGACATGCAAAATCAAAATGACAATGAGATACTACTTTGCACTTACTAGGATGGCTAAAATAAAAAAGACAGAGGACCTTCTCTGGTGGTCCAGTGGTTAAGAATCTGGGCTTCCACTGTAGAGGGCATGGGATCAATCCCTGGTCAGGGAAGTTCCATATGCTACAGGTACAGCCAAAAAACCCACAAAAACAAAAAGATAGGAAGTAAGTGTTGTTGAGGATGTGGAAAATCAGAACCTCAGAGATTACTGGTGGGAAAGCAAAATGCAGCTATAGTCAAAAACAGTTTGGTGGCTTCTCAATGAGTTAAACATTGAATTACCATGTCACTGCAGCAATTCCATTTCTGGGTATATATCTAAAGAACTGAGAACAAGTTTAAACAAAAACTTGTACAAGAATTTTCATAGCAGTATTATTCACAATAACCAAAAGACAGAAAAAAAAAAAACACCCCAAATGTCTATTACTAATGAGTGGATAAACAGTGTAGCCTGTCTACACAAGGGAATATTATTCAGCCATAAAAAGGAATGAAGCACCAACACACACTACAATGTAATCAAACCTCAAAAACATGTTTGGTGAAAAAAGCCAGACACAAAAGGCCACAGGATGCATGCTTCCATTTACAT
Source organism: Bos indicus (assembly GCF_029378745.1). Classification (NCBI taxonomy): domain Eukaryota; kingdom Metazoa; phylum Chordata; class Mammalia; order Artiodactyla; family Bovidae; genus Bos; species Bos indicus. The sequence goes on along the minus strand of NC_091778.1, from coordinate 52,015,744 downwards.
AAAATGTCCAGACGACCAGAACAGTTTTCTTTGCTTTATGTTGACTTTATTACGCTTCATGATTAAAAACAAATAAACAAAGCTACTTCCCTATGGGAGAGCTAACGTTCTTTACAATGACGTTGACTTCTGTGTTTATTTTTAAATGTTTATTGTCACTTTCACCTGAGGAGACAAATACTGTTGTTTCCTGGGCGTCCATGATCCTATTTTAGTGTTCAAATCTCCTGACAGCCTTTGGTAATTTTCCTTTTCAAACTGAATCCTAGGGGTAAAAAGGAGATAAAACTTCCAGGGTACTCTTTTCACCTAAAATTATCTTTGTGCCTTGGGAAAATCACAGATTTGTTCTTATAATAGAAGTGTTAGAAATAATTAGGTTTATTTGAGGTATTATTATCCATGAGTTTCATGAGAAGAGTTGCTGAGTCCGAAGAAATGTTCAGCCAATCCCATTTTATATATTTGTTGGTAAAATATTGTTCATATCATGTGTTTGAGGAACTTTCTAGAGATCTGTTAGGGTCCTGGGTGCCTGTCAGGTTCTTCTTCATCAGAGTCCTAAAGTGTCTGCCCAGTGCCATGAGGGAACAGGGGTATAGAGCTTAAAAGTTGGTGGACTCAGTCACTGTTTTAAATATTTACTTGGTCACAACCTTACTTCTTTAACTTGAATCCAGCGTTTGGGAGGCCAGGAGTTTGCAGCTGTGCCTTCACATCTCATAGTTAACATGCAGATGGTCAGGACCTGCCCCACAACTCCTGACCCTCTGCTTGATATTCTTGGTATATTCATGGTACATTATGTTTCAGGATTATTTTGTGTTATATCGCAGGAATTTTCCCTCTATAAAAATTATGTTCATTGATTTTTAGAAATCAGATACAGTGTTCACAGTCTTCTTTAAAAACAGGCATAACTTCTTAGACTAACTTTATCTAAAACTTTTCCAGGGAGCAGCTTTTTTGCTCTGCACGGCACAGAAACAACCAAATATAACTTCTCAGCGGCACTTTTATTGTTATGCATTCCCTTCAGATCTTTCACTTTTGAAAATTATTCGTATAAGTTAACCATGGCCATATTACATCTTCATCATCCATGTGGACAAAAAAAAATGTGGTCTACCATTTCAATAAACAGATAATATTGCCTGCCACCAAGCAATCAGCCGCTGCAGCTGTCCCAACTGTGCACCCTAATGGGATTCAGAATGGACAAAAACAGGATATTGGCCCTAGATAGTTCAGATGCATATCAGAAGAACGGTTTCAACAGGCCCAGACTCTTGCATCTTCCCATATATAAAAAGGCACTAAAATCCTAGAGATGTCTGTTTTTTTGGTGATTAATAGTAATCTTTTGATGTTTGGCTACATATATATTGTTTTAACAAAAACTCCTTCATATCCTGTTCTCTTTGACCTCTCTGGAACAGTCTCTCAGAGCCGTCAGATAGGCTGCCTTCCGGGACTGTTGTTGTGGTTCAGCTGCCAAGTCGTGTCTGACTCTTTGCAATCCAATGGACTGTAGCACATCAGGCTTCCCTATCCCTCACCATCTCCTGGAGTTTGCTCAAGTTCATGTCCATTGCATCAGTGATGCTGTTCAACCATCTTATCCTCTGTCATCCTTCTCTCTTCCTGCTTTCAATCTTTCCCAGCATCAGGGTCTTTTCCAATGAGCTGGCTGTTTGCATCAGGTGCCCAAAGTACTGAAGCTTCAGCTTCAGCAACAGTGGACTGTAGTCCTCAGGAATATTCTCGAATAAAACCGAATTCTCCACTTTTAGATTGTGCATTTTCTCTTCAGTGAACAGCTACAAAGAGTTTGTTTTACTTTAATGAAAAGAAAAAAAAGAAGAAAAAAAAGAGTCAGGCCAGCACAGTGGGAAAACACTGTGTCATGGGCATTGCTTAGACCACCGTGAGGCCATCCAGTGGCCTGACTCAGGATGTCCAGAACACTAGTAAAGAAGCAGATGGATTGTTGAGATTTCAGAACCAAGATGGAGTGGAATAAGGATTAATCACCTAGGACTGAAGGGACCCACGAGGGACAATGCAGCTGCTGCTGGGAATACTGTACATGTGACTTTAATGCTCCTTCTAGATACACAAGGAACCCTTTCTCTTTCCCCTTAAGCTGTCTGTGGTGGTGGTTTTAGTCGCTAAGTCGTGTCTGACTCTTTGTAACCCCATGGACTGTAGCCCGCCAGGCTCCTCTGTCCACGGAATTTCCCAGGCAAGAATACTGGAGTGGGTTGCCATTTCCCTTTCCAGGGGATCTTCCTGACCCAGGGATTGAACTCACGTATCCTGTATCTCCTGAACTGGCAGGTGGATTCTTTACCACTGAGCCACCTGGGAAACCCTTAAGCAGTCTGTAGTCCATACAAATTTAGTGGCCTCTGGTTTTGTAAACTGAAATGAAACATTTCTAAGTGGTATCTTGGTCTCTTAAGTCTGAGTCCTCCAGAACTTGTTAACTCTTGTTGAGTATTCTTCCTTTCCTGGCAATATAATAATTTGCGTAGGTTCAAAGGGTGTCTTCTTGTTTCTACTTAGATTTGACTGGCAACATGGATTGCACAGCCAAGGCCTTGCCTGGGTGGCCACAGGGGAGAATGATACTCAATCACCAGGACCCAGCATGTGTAAGGATCTGCAGTTCAGGGATCAAGGCTCATAAGGCCCTCCCAGGAAAACTGCCAGGTGCCAGCCTCATGAGGGGATAAGAAAGTTCATCTCCTGGCAGGTCCAGGAGCCTCAGGATATTCTGGAAACCTCAAGAAAAAAGGAATTTGCTTGAAATAATCCATCAGGTGAAACATGGTGGGTTCTCGGCTTCCTGGACTCAGGACAACAAATAAGACGCTTTCAAAAGTCCAACCTGAAATCCTGACGGGAACTTCCAGCAAAGCAAACTCAAAAGGGCCAACATGATGGATTAACATTCTGACTGCACATACGGAAACAATCAGGCCAAATGGGACCAGCCTTGTTTCATGATCAAGAATAATCTTTCACATGAATTGTATCAAAAGCTGAGAAACTAAAGGGAAAAAAAAAACAACTATGGAAACTGCATTGCCTACCGCACATCCTGAGGAGCTGTCAGGGTATTGCCTCTCACAGTGCCTGAGTTACAACTCTGGAAGCTGCTGGACATGCAGACTATGCCTTGTCCCTTGGCTTTTTCATGGGCTCCCGCTCCTCCCTTTAGAGAAACTGGTTCTGCCTCTATTTGCAATTCAATTCCTTTACTCCATATACATTTGCTCTTTTGATTTTTCCTTGAATTGGTTATAACATTTGACTGGTTTCCTCACTGTTCAATGAACAGGGGAAAATTCTAAACATGTGCTGGCTTTCATATCTGTTTGAGAATCATATCTTCTCCCTGAAAATTATCTTTTAACACTTATTAAAGAAATATTATTAAAATGTTATCAGATATCAGAAAGGACACTGAATAATATGAACCTTGATGAGCTATAACTGGCATGAGCACTTCTGCTCTAAGTAACATGGCATGAAAACTGACACAACACAGTGGTAAGGAACAGAAGGAGAAATGGACAGAAATAAAAGAACAGTGCAAGATTGTAATGCAAAAATCATAGTTCTTGGCATTTCAAGTTGACGAGTATACAGAAGTTTAGAAAGAGTGTTAATCATTGTATTTAGGCTGAGGCGTCCCAGCACTGGAGCCTACCTGCTGTTGGGTGGGGCTGGGTCTTGGTGCTGGGGTGGTGGCTGGCCTCCAGGAGAGCTCACCCTGGTGAGTACCTCTGCCACCAGTGTCCTTGTCCCCACAGAGCCACGGCAGCCTCCCACCTCCCCAGAGACCCTCCAAGACCAGCAGGGTCACCTTTGGTGTTCTGCTCGTTTGTTCATCCACATGAACCTAAAAGCCAGTTTGTCCAGCTCCACAAAAAAATGTGTTAGAATTTTCATCTATTTGAGAACTGGATGTCCTCAAAAAAGTGAACTCTAGTAGACACACTCGAGTACGGGTATCATTATCAGTGGAACTACTATACCTCTGTTTATCTAGGTCTTCTTCAGCATCTTTAATAAAACGGTATTTTTTTTCCCAAAAGGCTGCTTAATAGAACACAATCAAAAGTAGACTTCAATTCTCTCTTCAATTTTGAAACTCTCTCTTGTGAATTCAACCAGTCCATTCTAAAGGAGATCAGTCCTGGGTGTTCTTTGGAAGGAATGATGCTAAAGCTGAAACTCCAGTACTTTGGCCACCTCATGCCAAGAGTTGACTCGTTGGAAAAGACTCATGCTGGGAGGGATTGGGGGCAGGGAGGAGAAGGGGACGACAGAGGATGAGATGGCTGAATGGCATCACTGACTCAATAGACGTTGAGTCTGAGTGAACTCCGGGAGTTTGTGATGGACAGGGAGGCCTGGCGTACTGCGATTCATGGTGTCGCAAAGACTCGGACATGACTGAGTGACTAAACTGAACTGAACTCACCAAGACAGGAGTCAGGAGGCCAGAAGCGGAGCCCTTATGCATGCCTTACTCATGTAAATACAGATCCTAACAGAAGAGACTACTTTGGATCTCCAGACACAAGTGACATTGCCTTACTGCCACAAGGAGGAGGAAGATACTCTCTTTGCCTGGCAGCAGCCCAGACAATGAGAGATCATTACAGTTCAGCCAATGAAAAATCACTACACTTTGAACTCCCAGTTTCCTCCAAAGGACTCTGTAACAGCTCCCCACAATGTCCCCTACTCCTCTATAAAAAGGTTTCCTCTCTTCTGCTTTATCTGACTTGCATGTCAAGAGGCAACAGGAGCGGACTTGGACTATTTGCTTTACAGGACTATGCAGGTCAAGAAGCAACAGTTAGAACTGGACATGGAACAACTGACTGGTTCCAAATTGGGAAAGGTTCCAGCCGGGAAAGGAGTACGTCAAAGCTGTATATTTTCACCTTGCTTATTTAACCTATATGCAGAGTACATCACGTGAAATGCTGGACTATATGAAGCACAAACTGGAATCATGATTGCAGGGAGAAATATCAATAACCTCAGATATGCAGATGACACCATCCTTATGGCAGAAAGTGAAGAGAAACTAAAGAACCTCTTGATGAAAGTGAAAGAAGAGAGTGAAAAAGCTGGCTTAAAACTCAACAGTCAAAAAACAAAGATCATGGCATTCAGTCACATCACTTCATGGCAAATAGACAGGGAAACAATGAGAACAGTGACAGACATTATTTTCTTGGGCCCCAGAATCACTGCAGACGGTGACTGCAGCCATGAAATTAAAAGACACTTACTCCTTGGAAGAAAAGCTATGACCAACCTAGATGGCACATTAAAAAGCACAGACATTACTTTGCCAACATAGGTCCGTTTAGTCAAAGCTAGGGCTTTTCCAGTGGTCGTGTATGGATGTGAGAGTTGGACTATAAAGAAAGTTGACTGCCAAAGAATTGATGCTTTTGAACTGTGGTGTTGGAGAAGACCCTTGAGAGTCCCTTGGACTGCAAGGAGATCCAACCAATCCGTCCTAAAGGAAATCAGTCCGGAATATTCATTGGAAGGACTGATGCCGTAGCTGAAGCTCCAGTACTTTGGCCACCTGATGCAAAGAACTGACTCACTGGAAAAGACCCTGATGCTGGGAAAGATTGGAGGCTGGAGGAGAAGGGGACAACAGAGGATGAGATGGTTGGATGGCATCACCGACTCGATGGACAAAAGTTTGAGGAAGCTCTGGGAGTTGGTGATGGACAGGGAAGCCTGGCGTGCTGCAGTCCATGGGGTCACAAAGAGTTGGACACGACTGAGACTGAACTCACTGACTTGCATGTGGTTCACCACAGTTGTATGTCCCAAATTGGAATTCTTTGTTGCTCCTGAATAAACTCATTTTGCTGACAAAAAATAAATTTTAGGTTAACACTGGAGGTCCCACCAAGATCCAGAGCAGACTCCTGACAACCCTGGGACTGGTGAGCAAAAGGGTGGGGTACTCACCAAGTCTACAGGGCTCACCATTTTCCTAGTCACCCCTGGAGTTTAAGGGGAAGGTTTTCTCCTGGATTGGAGCTCCGCTCTTAGTGCATTTAGAACTCTCAAAGGCTTTGTCTGGGATATGTTTAAAGGCTTTACCCTTTTTGTTAAGGCTTTGCTTTGTCTGTGAGCACTCATTTGGGACTTCAGCCTTACTTGAAATCAGGCTGTCCCAACTGGAACTGTGCTGGCCTTCGGTCCAATTCCTTTTGGAATTGGGCTGTTCCTATTTCGAACTGTGCCATTCAGCCTTTAACCCGATTCTTTTGGGATCAGGCTGTCCCAAGTGGAACTGTGCTGCTATTTGGCGTGCAGGCTGTTTAAGAATTGCCCCCTTTGCTTTAGAGAAAAAAGAAAGAAAGAAACCTCCAGAAAATGGGATCCCAGTTATCTAAAATGTCTTGAGGGTGCCCCACATTTAAAGACCCTGTCTGATTTTATGTTTAAAAACCACAGTCCCTTCTCACGCATGTTTCTAAAGAAATGGACAAATTTTAACCCAAAGTAATTTGGAACATCACTGGCCATTATGGAGAACTTTGAGACTCACCAAGCTTACCTTTCTTAAAACTACTAGACAGCCATGACTCTGAAATTATCAAAATTAAAATTGATTGCTATTTTGATTGCTGTTGATTGCTATTTTGAGGCTTCCAAATATTATCAGGAATTTAAAATTGTCTCTCTGCAAATACAATAATTATACCGTCCAAGGCAAACAAAGACAAAATGGCTCTGAAGCCTCATGCTCATCCCCCCCACTTCTTTGTCCCTGGTATCAGCTCATTTATCCCCCCACTCTCCCTCCCCTTGCTTCTTTGTCTCAGTCTGCCACGCTCTATCAGAAACTGGCCTTTAAAGGGAAAACTTCTGGGACTTCCCAGGTGGTCCAGTGGTAAGACCCCACACTCCCAATGCAGGGGGCCCAGGCACAATGCCTGCTCAGGGAACTAGATTCCACACTCTGCAACTAAGAATTTGCATGCAGCAACTAAGAGTCTGAATAACGCAACTAAACTCTCACATACTACAATGAAAATCAAAGACCTTTGAGTGCTGCAACTGAGATCTGGCACAAATAAATAAATAAAATAATCAACAACAAAAAAATAGAGAAATCTTCTGAGGGTCCAAATAGACCCATTACTTATGTAAGTAAGTAAGACCCATTAGTTATGTTCCCTTGACAAAGGCTGAATTGCCACACACAGTTAAAAGTTTCCAAAAGTAACTGAGGACCTTGGTAGATTTGCTGAAGAATTTAGCATAGTTATTCAAACCTACCAGTCTGGTTTCTCAGATTTATATCAGTTAGTTCACAAGCTTTTTGAGAGGCAAGCCAAACACTGAATGAAATTAGGCTGAAGGAATCACCCTGGGCAGGGGGTGGGGGGGTGGGGGGGTGGCTTTAGAAAAACAAACGCCTAGCTTCTAGTAAAAGAATCTGCCTGCAGTGCAGGAGACACAGGTTCCATCCCTGGTTCAGGAAGATCCCTGAAGAAGGAGATGGCAACCCTCTCCAATATTCTTGCCTGGGAAACCCCATGGACAAAGGAACCTGGAGGGCTACAGTCCATGGGGTCACACAAATCAGACATGACTTAATGACTAAACCACCACAGCTTCTGTTAAGAGGTCAGAACGTTTGCTGAAAACCCCCACCAGCAGTTACAACTGCCTTTCCCAAGCCTGTTGATGGGAACTAAATTCAGGTTTGCACACAAAAATCTGATGAACCCGTTCGTGACTATTTAATTGACTCCAAATTGTCTTTAAAGAAAATACTGGTCTTCCTTCAGATGTTGAAGTCACTCGGATAGCCCTTATCGCCTCACTTACTAATGGCTGAACCAGGATCATTCTCTTTTAGTTAGAAGGACAAGGGTGGAATGGGAGATTTGTTCACTTTAGATTTAGTTAACTTGGCAAATCAGCTGACTCGAATCCTAGGTGAGTCAAGACCACTAAATTCTTAATCTTTAATTTCTGAAAATGAAGGCGCCTTAACAAAACCCTTCTAGTCTCTGCTATTACTGTAAAGAGCCAGGACACGGGAAAAAGATTGCTAAAAGTGTAAGTGTTTTGGGCATCTTTAGCCCTCTAACCAGCCTCTCAAACATCCTCTTAAGCCCCTCCCTGTGAGGGGCTCTGAGGAATGACTGGGGCTCTCTCAATCCTCTCCTTGAATCAGCTTGGAGAAACCACTCTCCAGATTGCGAACGAATCTCTGTCTTTACAGACCCCAGATCACACTCTCAGTGCTCAGCCCCATCACTAAAGAAAAATACTAAGATGGTCCAAATAGTGAGGGTCTCTAATGAACCTCAACAGGGTCCGGTTTCTGAACCTCTTCCCTTTTGCTTAGACCATTTAAGAGGTACACACCCTTTTCTCCTTAGCTCCTCCACCCCTATTAATTTATAAGGCCAGGGCTTCTTGGAAAAGTATCATGCTGGAATTTTTCTCCCAAAAAGGGAGAAACAGTTCTAAAATTTGACAGTTGCCATCAAAATAACCAATCAGGTGAATTAAACCACCCTTTGACTTCTTTTATTTGCTCTGTCTCTGATAGTACTGCTTCTGGAAACACTGATCATTTGTCTCTATTGAATCAGGTACCACCCTCCTTATGGGCAAACTGTCCAATTGATATTGGCAAAATCCTCCCATCAAGATTCAAATAGATTCCCTCAAATGCCCTCCCCAGGTAAATAAGCACTTCAACGTATAAAGTCTGTAACAGAAGAGGCTACTGGGGCTCAGGGCCTCATTATCCCCTACAGTAGTTCTTGTATTACTTCTATTTCACTTGAGAGAAAACTTAAGTTCTGTCTGGTTTTTTTTACTGGATTTGCATATGGTTCACCATAATTGCATGTCCCAAACTGCAGTTCTTTGTTATTTCCAAATAAACTCATTCTTCTGGGAAAATAGCCTTTTGTTTTTAGGTGAATACTCTTAATCAACTTGAGTGATATAGAAAACCTGAGTCTATAGTGGTAGAAAATCTAGCAACTAATCATCCTGATAATATTATCCCTCAAAACCTCTGGGGTGGGACTTCCCTGGTCATTCAGTGGTTAAGACTCTGTGTTCCCAATGCAGGGGCCCAGGTTAGATCCCTCACGCAGCAACTATCCCTTGTGCCACAACTAAGCCCCAGTGCAGCCAAGTTTAAAAGAAAAAAAAAAGCAAAACCCTGGGACATGGCAAAATTGATACTCAGAAAGGATATTCACATCTTAAAACTATGCAATTACTAAACAAGAAAGGATAAAATAAATGCTTAAGAAATCAGGGAAAGAACAATAAAATAAACCCAAGGAAAGGAACGAATAAAAATAAAATGGAAACTTCTGATAAAGACATAGAAAACCACCCATTGACCCCAAGCAGTCGTCTTTGAGGAAACCCCCTGGAAGGTAGCAAAGAAATCCTAAAACACACAGGTTAATAAACACATTTAACGTGCTCTAGGAGAGATTACCAAGAAACGGGAAGACGTGGTATTTAAAAAAGCAATGACTGGGCTTCCCCGGTGGCTCAGTGATAAAGAATCTGCTTGCCAATGCAGGAGACACGTGTCCTTTCCTGATTTGGGAAGAACCCACATGCTGCGAACAACTAAGTCCGTGTGTGTGCCCTTAGTTGCTCAGTCGTGTCTGACTCTCTGTGACCCCATGAACTGTAGACCGCCAGGCTCCTCTGTCCATGGGATTTTCCATGGCAAGAATACTGGAGTGGGTTGCCATTTCCTACTCCAGGGGAGCTTCCCAACCCAGGGATCGAACCCGTGTCTCTCGTGTCTTCTGCATCTGCACTGGCAGACAGATTCTATACCACTGCGTCACTTGGGAAGCCCAACTAAGCTAAGTCCCACAACTACTGAGCCTGTGCTCCAGAGCCTGGGAGTCGCAACTGCTGAGCCTGCCTGCTGCAACTACTGAATGAAGCCCGAGAGCCCGTGCGTCGCAATGCGAAGAGCCGCCGCAATGAGAAGCCCATCTACTTTAATTAGAGAAAAGCCTGCACAACAACGAAGACCCAGCACAGCCATAAATAAACAGAATTAAAAAAAAAAAAAGACAAATAGTTGAGAAATTTAAAGAACGGAAAAACCCAGAAAACCCAACCAACCATAAGTTTAAGATATTAAAAATAAAAAAATACTGATTCCAGAGCAGGTTAAATTAAAGCAGAACAACCCTCATGTAGACACAGGATGATAGACCAGGAGCACAAATGGGTTGGGAGCAGCCATAGAGGAAAGGCAGACCACTGGCGAGGGAGAGGTTCACACTGACGCTGGCTTCTCACAGGACAGCGGGGCCCTGCCTGACAAAAAAGCTGTAAGAAAATGCCAATCAGAAGTCTCCTTCCAGCCATGCCATCGTTCCAGGAAGTGGTCAAAATGAAATCATTTTATGAAGACAAAGTTTACTGCCCACAGGCCCTTCTTGAAGGAAAGAACAGATCCCTGAATGTCAGATCCTTTCCCTCCAAGGCCCTCAGAACACACGAGCGAAGCTGTGCATGACCCAGGGCTTCCAGGGGTTTGGAGGCGCAGAGTGTGGCAGGGCGCTGATAGCGAGGGGCAAACACACCAAGAATTCATGAAATGTGACCAAAAATCACTGCTTCTCAATTAATATTGTTTATAGGACTGGAGATGCACATGTGGAATCATAATTAATAAACTAAAGCAGTATTTTCCTATTTATGCCCAATAAACAGTACTGGGTCAACCAGCTAACCACCTAGGGAAAAATAAAATAAAGCTAGATCCCTAACCTGTTTCTATTTTACCAAATCATTTCTAGATGAATCAAAGATTCAGCAAGAAGAAAGCTGGGGGAGAGCACAAAAGAAATTCAGCAGAAAAATTACATAATGATATACAAATGGCCAACACACACACACCCACATCCACACACAGAAATGTAAAGAAATACAAATTAAAACAATGAACTAATTTTACCTAACTAAACTGGCAAAAACCAATTCCTAATGAATTTTTAGCTTCTGTGAAGCTGTGGTCAAATAGGCGCTTCACTGTCGTAAAAAAACACCCAAATGCACTTTCCCTGGGGGCGGGGTGGGGGTAGGGGGAGGTGAGGAACGGTTCACACTCCCCTGAGAGGCTGGTTGGAGCATGTCTGCTGGAGCCCAGTGAACAGACATGTGATAGAAGCAGCCCAGTGCATGGAGTCTCCCCTGGGGCCAGCTCGGTGACGGCCCCGAGGGAGGGTGTGCAGAGCTAGGCAGGAGTCACTGTTTCAACATTCGGGTGCATGTGACACCATGAACAGACAATCCAACAGACAGGCAGCAAAGTGCAGACGAGACCTAGTTGGCAGTTTGTGCTTTACAGTATAAATTAACTATCTCTCAGCATTCATTGAAATTTTTATAGTGAGCAAATAGCATTTTCAACATCAAGGGAAAAAAAAAAAAGAGCCTTTAAGAAATGTTAGGTATCAGAGAATACATATTGTGTGATCCCCACTCTATGACATGCTGCTGCTGCTGCTGCTAAGTCGAGTCAGTCGTGTTCGACTCTGTGCGACCCCATAGACGGCAGCCCACCAGGTTCCCCTGTCCCTGGGATTCTCCAGGCAAGAACACTGGAGTGGGTTGCCATTTCCTTCTCCAATGCATGAAAGTGAAAAGTGAAAGTCAAGTCGCTCAGTCGTGTCTGACTCTTCTCGACCCCAAGGACTGCAGCCCACCAGGCTCCTCCGCCCATGGGATTTTCCAGGCAACTATGACATGCTGGAAAAGGCTAAACTACAGAGACAGGGAAAAGATGAGTGGTTGTCAGAGGTCAGGAGGGAGGGAAGGTGACCAGGTGGAGCGCACAAGGTTTAAACCCACAGAACATACACCATGAAAGTGAGCCCTGATGTAAAACTGCAGGAGTCTGGGTGATGCTGTGTCAAAGCAGTTTCACTGATTGCAATGAATCTACCATCTAGAGTGGATGTGGGCTCAGCAGGAAAGAATATGTTTGCAGTGCAGGAGACCGCCTGCAATGCAGCAGACTTGGGTTCCATCTGTGGGTCGGGAAGATCCCCTGGAGGAGGAAATGGCAATCTACTGCAGTAGTCTTGCCTGGGAAATCCCAAGGAGAGAGGAGTCTGGCGGGCTACAGTCTGGGGTTGCAAAGAGTCGGACATGACTCAGAAACTAAACCGCACCAAGTAAATGTGGGTGACAGGAGCTGTGCATGTGCAGGCAGGGAGTGTATGGGAAGTCTGTTGTCTTCTGCTCAGTTTTGCTGTGAATCTAAAATTACTTGCCCTCCAAAATAAAGTCTTCCAAAATGGTCAGATGTTAAGATCCTGATAACCGACACTCTAAAGAATCCCAGCTGTGTACTGGATTAAGAAAACATCACAGGCTCCAATTTTGGGGAAAAGGAGAACTGGCAGCAGGAGGAAGAACAAAGTAGGGGAGAGGTAGGTTGAGTTGAAGTCCGCTTGGTCTGGCCTCATGGCCTGTCCTTTTCTGGTCCTTCATTGTGCAGGCCGGCTCAGCTGTACTGGCATCTGCCGTGGTCTTGGCCTTAGCCCCAGCAGATGGTCTGATGGCCACTGTCTCAGAGGTGAGGGGTGAGCACTTGCAGCTGGGCTGATGGGAGAGCAAATGGGGCTGGGACACCTGAGGACAGGTGACGCTCCAGCATTGCCACCTACCCACTCAAGAGACGAGGTAGGAGAGTGAAATTCTGAGTCAGGGCCACATGCCCAATCACATGAGTCTGCCTGTCTGAAAGTGCAGATCTGAACCACATGAGCCTGCCTGTCCATAAATGCAGATCTGAAAGCCTGGAACTGGAGAAGGGGGCATGTGGCTGGGACAGGAGCCTGATCCCAGGCCGTGGGGGATGCAGGACGAAACCAGGGCCAGTGAAGGTGCGGCTCTGCTAGCCCCCTGGGAGATGAAGTCCCTTCCCAGAGGTGGACACGTGAGGACAAGCCCTGGGGTTGACCCTGCCTGGTGGTGCTGGAACCAGAGGGAGCCCAAGTGGGCGTGGCTCTGCCTTGGCTGGATGGTCTCACATTTTCAATATTGTCAAGCGATGAAAACATACTCCTGTCATGGTTGGTCACTCTGTACCACTTAATGACCACAGTCACATGATTGATGACCTGGATAAATCAGCTTTGTTAAAAAACATGCAGACAGACCAGCCTTGGTCACAACCTTTGCTGTCTCCCTATGTGGGAGAGCAGAAACCTACCGCCACACAGTATTGGGGGAGGGTAGCCTTCCCAAAAGGGAACTAATGGAGTGTGCTGGGCATTCTTAAAATAGTTTTTTCTCTTTTAAATTAATTGATTTGGCTGCTCCGGGTCTTCCTGGCTTCATGCGGGCTTTTTCTAGTTGCAGAGAGTTTGGGGCTACTCTCTAGTTGCCACGCTCGGTCTTCTCACTGCGGTGGCTTCTCCCGTTGTGGAACATGGGCTCCAGAGCATGTGGGCTCAGTAGCTGTGGCTCCAGAGCACAGGCTCAGAAGTACAGGGGCTTAGTTGCCCCGGGGCATGTGGGATCCTCCCAGACTGGGATCAAACCTCGCAAGGTGGATTCTTAACCACTGGACCACCAGGGAAGCCCTGTGCTGGGCATTCTTTACAAACCACCATGATGCACAAGTTCACAGAGCAAACCGCTCACCCCTCTCCTCTCATCTACTGTCCTCCTCAAAGTGTTAGGATGGAGGTGCTTCCTGCCAGCCTGCCCTCTGTGTGCATGGGTGCACACGCTCTGTGTATGTTCACCTGGGCCTCAGAGCACACTGTTCTGCGGGCTGCTCTTCTCATAGGCTGACGTGTCTGGGCTGGCACACACATCATGTAGTCAGCATGCTGAGCCTGGTCCAAAGAGTGTCCAAGCCCACGAGGAAACAACACAAAGTGAGGAGTTTTGAAATCGTTTGGAAAGGCCACATTTTATTGTACTTGACAAAATAATTATCCACAGTGGACTGGAGCTGAAGGGGGAAAACGGGCTGTCTCTCTCGTTTGAGAAGTGCCGTGCAGAGATGGTGCCCGATGGGGATGCAGGAGACCCGTGGGCATGCAAGCGGCCCACACGCTCTCTTTTTAAAAATTTGCTTACTGATTTTTGGCTGTGCTGGGTCTTTGTAGCTGTGAGTGGACTTTCTCTTTTTGCAAGGTGCAGGCTTACTGCAGTGGTTCTCTTGCTGCGCACACAGGCTCTAGGATGCACGGGCTTCAGCAGTTACGGTGTATGGGCTCAGAAGTTGCAGTTCATGGGCTCCAGAGTGTGGGTTCAAGAGTTGTGTGGCAGGGGCTTAGATGCCTCGTGGCATGTGAAGTCTTCCCGGACCAGGGATTGAATCCATGCCCCCCATATCGGCAGGGGGATGGGACCAGCAGGGAAGTCCACCCCACATGCCCTTGAGGGTTAAAGTAGCATCCACGGTCCGATTTCAATGTCCCAAAGATGGACCCCTAGACCTTCCTAATTGCTTTCTTACTGTAACAAAAAACACTGCCAAACATCCTTGCATTCGCATCTTTTTCAGATTTGTGAGAAAATGTTTTTAAAAGATCTCTAGGGGAAGATTTGCGTATTCAAAGGGTATGCTAATTTAAAAAGTTGTGAGATGCAGGCAAACTGCCCTTAGAGAGGCTTCACCAATGACAGCTCCTGAGATGGGACTTTTTAGTCTGGGCGTGAACTCAACGCTGACTTACTTGCCCTCTTCAGACTCCTGCAGAGGCAAGTGGCATCCATACCCTTGTCACATCTGGGGATTTCTCCTGGACGCTCCGTCCGGCACTTCGCCTGTCATCAGTGAATGCCCATGTTGGGTACTGGTTCTTTTTCATCTGTCAGGTATGCTGCAAATATTTCTCCCATCTGTTATTTGTCTTTTATCTTTGTGTATGATGTCTTTTCCTTACAGATGTTTTAGGATGTGACGACATCAACTCTGTTGATTTTTGCCTTTCCCACCTCTAGGTGGTTTTAGACTTTTTTTTTTAACCATTATTTAGGGAAGACTTCCTCATACAAAGGTGAACTGAGCCAGTGTGTGCATGGCCAATGGGGGAAAGGGCAGGTGGAGCAGAATCCCACATCCCTGCACATACTGAAGTCTTAGGAAATGAAAGAGCGATAACCAGAGATGCAGACGAAAACAGTTACAGGCCACTATGTACTGCTCTATGGTAGTACTTGGAAGACTAGGGACTTTGGAGAGATTTCCAGCAAAATGCACATGTCCAGAATTGATCCCAGAAGAGGCAGAAAATCCATACAGACAGATCACCAGAGAAGAAAAACAGAAGATATTACGAAAAGTCTACCACTAATGAAAACACCAGGCATGGAAGGCTCTACTGCTGAGGTCTCTCTAACTTTCACAGAAGGCTGCAAACTTGGCCACGAGGAACGTGTAGCTTTCTCTGACACTGGGAGGCACAGGAAGGCAGGCCCGGCAATGGATGATCTGCTCCTTTGTTGGATGGATGGCCGGATGGATGGATGCGGGGTAGATGGGTTGAGAGATGTGTGAGTGTGTCAGTGAGTGGATGCTGGATAGAGAGGTAGGTGGATGACTCACTCACATACTTGATGGCTGTGAGGCCAGCTGATTAGGCTAGGAATTCACCATGAGGAGAAAGACAGGTTAGGTCTGAGGGGGAGGGAGGCATGGCTGTGCCTCCCTCTGGAAGCCTCGGGGGCTGAGAGGGCAACTGAGCAGTGGCAGGGCTTGGCACAGAGGCCAAGGTGAAGGAGAAGCAAGGTTCAGATGTGGGAGGGAATGCAGTGGAATTAAGAAATGGAGCCGTAAGTGAATGAAGGCCATGAAATGACAGGAATGTGGGGTGAGAAGCACATACACGACATGACCCTTAAAAGTAAAAATAGGGTTTTTAGTGAACTTGGCAGAAGATGGCCCAGAAGTGCCCCTAAGGAACAAGCAAAGCCAAACCTTCCCCTTCAACTTGTGGAACAGGAGGACTGAACGAAAGCAGGGCTTTGTCAAACGGGTCCCAAGGGAAGGAGCCAGCTCCCGTGAAAGACGCCCTCGGTTGCTGCTCGCACACTGATGACATCTAGAAATACACTGAGCGCTGCTCACCCTTCTTCTTTCAGGGGTGGGTTCTTAGAAGGACAAAGCCTCTGAGCAAAGTCTCGCCCAGGTCCCATGCACACAAAAGGTGGATGTGTACAGCGGTCTCCAAGTACAACTGGGGATCATTTTACACGGATGGTTTGGTTGACCTCTGTGTCTCGGGCGCCTGGCACATAGCAGCCACTCAAAAAGATGTCTGCTGAAAACACAAGTGACTTGTCTGTTCCTCCTTAGATTTTCCAGGGTCTTCCACACCCTCTCCCCTCAGTTCCGCAGTCCCCTTTGTGCTCTCGAGTCCCACTTTCAATCGCTTGGTAATTTCAGGAGTCAACATATTAAGGCTAAATATTAATGTATTCAAAACAACTATTCTCGTTCATGCAGGTATGTGCTGGGGAGAGACCAGGGTGGATGTTCTGTCCCATCTCCTCCCCTTCAGTGGGAAGTGCTTTCTGGACACTGCAGTGGTTGGGGGTGAGAAGGACCTGGGAAGGAAGCCGGGGCTCTCGTTAGCCGAGAGAAGCATTTTGTGGATACCCTGTTGCTCTGAGCTCTTTACAGCCACACTGGAGCACTCTGCCTCCAACAGGAAATGCAAGTCAGAGACCTTGCTCCTAAAGTAGGTGAGCTGTCATGGAGAGAGGGGTGGCTTAGTTTCATATCCACAAGGTGAAATCCCAAAGACCGGAGATTTGGAGATCATCACAGTTACTCAAAGCTGTAGCTGGAAAAGGACAGAGGCAGGAGCCACAGAAGGTGAGGGGGAGGCTGCGAGAAAGGGGCCGGCGCCTTGGCTGCAGGAAAACCAAGGGGTTTAAAAGCAGGGAGGCTGGTGCGCTGAGACACTGGGAGAGGCTCAATGTCTAGTAGCTCTAGTGGGTTAATCGTGGGACCTCAGGCCCAGTTCATGGGTCCCTTTCTCAGGAACCAGCACCACGACGGGCAGCCTGGGCATCTGCAGCCCACGGTCCAGGCTTTGGCCACACCGCACACACTGCCGCCTTTATCCTGAGGAGGCTAAGGCTGTGGCTGGCCTGGGAACACGGCAGCCTTTGCTGCCACCACAAAGCCGCATAGAAATGCCAGCTGCTTCGCTAACCTGTGGCATTTTTCTCACAAAATGCTGCCAGAAGGGTGGGTTCACAGGACTCCCACGGCAGAGATCAAGCAGAGTCCTGTCTGTCCTTCCTTCTGTCCCCACCCCCAGCCTGGGCTGGGCCTCCCCACTCCGCCCAGCCCTCCTCGGGCCAGCCCTGCCCTGCACCCTGCACCTCCATCCCCAGAGCAGGGGCGGAGTGGGGGGGAATGACCCACCGGTAAGGTGCCCCAGCTCCGCTCGCAGCCGGTTTCCCAGCTCCAGGAGCTGCTCCTTCTCCAGGCGCAGCCGCAGGATCTTCCTGGCAGCCTCCTTGAGCTTCCTCTGGAGTCGGGGCACAGACAGGACCTGCAGGGGCTGCGTCCCATGGTCCTCTGTCCCCGCGGGTCCCCCGTCTGCAGGAACCTGTGAACAAACCCACATGGCAGAGACCATCAGATGAGCCTGGGGTTGTGGGGCGGGGAGGAGGAAGTGGGAGTTGGGGTGCGGACGGCGGGACACTGCCTGACCAACTGTCCCAGAAGCCACACCACTGGGTGACGTCCCTCCAGCCTAACAGACAAACGGGCGTCCCTGCAATATGATGCATCCACAGCAGCCTTCACTCTCATTGTGGGGGGGCGGGGGGAGAGAAGTATGTGATGAAGGTCGTCAAAGCTCCTAGGCCAAGGCTTGCCTGCCCTTGCTTACTCTGTGGCTCCCCCACCCCCTCACCACCAACGCTTTTGTGTCTTTCCAGTGAAGACAATGAGGAAGCAGCCCAGGCCCGGGACCCATGAGGGCTACACGTGTGATCACCACCTCCTCTGCTGGCCCCTCTGTCATAGGCTGGGTGCCTGCTGTCTGTCTGGTATGGAAGGGGGCCGGCGGAGACCCGAAGTGAGGCCCTGATGGGAACCCAGCCTCGGTTACTCTTTCTCCAGCCCTGGACATTTGCGCGGCTGGGCCCCTCTCCAGTGCCCCCTCTGCCCTCACTCGCTCAGCACGTTGCTTCCCCTGCCTCCTCTCTGACTTCATCTGTCCACTCCTAACTCAGACACTTACTCCACCTGTCCTTCAGACTTCCCTCAACCATCACAGGCTGGCCCAGGTTTCCCACCATCCTGACCCTGACGAGAGTGCAGAAATCAAAGGAGGCCAAAGGCAGGAGCAGTGGCTGCTTGGGGTCTCAGCTTGTGGGCCAGGAGGTCTCAGCTTGTGAGCCCCCTTGCCCGGGCGGTACCATGCGGCCCTTCACTCTACCACTGGCCCAGCTGTCCCATTTCCCGCTATCCCATGGTCCAACCGTGTGGCTCTTACACACACATGCTGTCCTACCTAGAGGGGTTTTTGGAACGGGGTGGGGTGTGGGGAAAAGAGAAAGGGAAAAAGGAGAATGTGTGTGGCTGCCTTTGTGCCGGGCAGGGGCCCAGGAAGAGCCAGTGGTGTCCAAGGCCCCGAGGGAAGCAGGTGGCCTACTTAGGCATGGCTATGGCTGACACCTATGAAAAGCGCGCTGCTGACCCAGCCAAGCGAACTGGCGCCAGAACGAGGAACCTGCTCTGTGTCCCTGGAACAGGAGCACACCCTGTCCTGGCCCAGTTTCCTGGTGTGTCTTTTCAGGGCTGGCATACACCTGTGCCCTCCTATGGCCTTGGAGCCACGCTGACCGCACAGCAGTGCCTCCAGCACATGCCTGGCATGTGGCGTGAAGGGGGCATATGGAGGTGAGATGGCAAAGGGAACATCAGAGAAAGGCCTTGGCTCAGGGTCTCTCAAGGGCACAGGACCAGGACTGGTGGGAGACCTGGAGTGGGAATTCGCACATGGGGCTGCACAGGCCCCAGGCGGCTGACATGACGACCCCTTTGGAAAGTCGCACAGCCTCCAGGGGTGCAGCCCTGGGGTTGGGGGACCAGCCCAGTCAATTCTTCAGGCTTGGTCCCTCTCTACAGGGATATGCTGTAGGATTATCTTGTGTTATCTGAAGTAAAATCCTGAAAACAGAGACTTTCCAAACCTCAGGACACTTAGAAATCTAAAAATCTCTTCAAAAGCAGCACCCCTGCACCACCACTCCACCCCACCCGCCATCCCCCGCCCAGCAGATGGCCCCTGGCCTGGGCCGAGGAACCAATGCTGCCCAGGAAGTGGCAGCTCTCAGGGCTGGGGAGTCCTGATCTTAAACGGTCCGTGTTCTTTCATACCATGATCGCACGCGATGAGTGGGGGACTGCAGCTGGGCCCCCCGCTCTTAAGCTCAGTTCCTGGTAAGATGAAGCTTATTTTGATGACTCTACAGCCTCAGCCCACAGTGACACAATGCTAATAATGACCTGAAACACCTAGGAGCTTCTGCACTGCTACATTCAGGGGCCAAGGCTGTGACGGCCACATCCCCCTGCCCCCACCTTGCTCGGGTGCCAGTGCCAGCATCTTGGCCAGAATCCACGCAGCAGAGGGGAAGCTTGAGGCGTCCTAATGACTCTGTTCCCCAGGGAAGGGAGTGCCTGGGCTCCCCCCACCCCCCCTCCCACCCTCCCGCCCCCACCCCGTGAGAAGCCCTGTGGGGAGGCTGAGGACCAGGGAGAAGCAGTGCGGGCTCCAGTGGGAGGGAGAGCAGCGCCGGCAGCCAGCACTGTCCCCTGGCGGTCGAAGCCGGGAGAAGTACAGTAGGCGTCTTGGGCTCTTTGCAGAGGGGCCCGAGGGAGGGAGGGGCCTGGGTGAGCAGAGAAACACCCAGTGTTCCCAAGTGTGACCATGCAGCCTGAGGGGTGCTCTGCGGTCTGCAGGTCCCTTCCGGGTTGGGGGTCTGGACTTGATGTGGCAGAATCTCATCCCCAGGGAGAAGCTGCAGGGGTGGCCTGAGGCCCCACGCCCCTCTCACTGCTGGTGCTTCCTCCCCTCTCCACATACATCTCTCTCTGAACCACCTGAGGGTGAGTTGGAGACATTGCACCCCTTTCTGCCCCGATACTTCAGTTTGTACTTTCTAAAAATAGGGACATTCTCTTAGTAATCAGTTAAGAAAGCTGCCCAGATGGCTGACCCAACCCATCTTGAAAGCTGCACAGCCTCTAGGGGTGCAAAGGTTGAGGGGGTAGGGGAGCGGCTAGGCCATCCTTTCTCTAGGCTTGGTCCTCCTCTACAGGAACACGGCAGAAGTTTCACAGGGCCATGGCATTATGACCTAACGCACAGTCCACAGGCACCTCCATCAGCTGCCCAGAGGACATCTTTTATGGCCTATTTCTCCTGCCTGGGGTCCACGATCTCACACGTCTTCCATGTCCCAGGCGCCTCAGTCCTCAGAATGCTCTCAACAGGACAGGCTGCATGTTTAGTGTCCCTCGCTCAGGATCTGTCCAAAATCTCATACTTGGGAGTCAGGAGTGAGGCTATCCCTCTCCTGTCCATTGGCTCACGATGTCCCTCTGTCCCAATGTTGGCAAAGGAAGCTAGCTGATCCCTTGGAAGTGGTGTCCACAGGCTGCTGCACTGGAAAGTTACTGAAGAACTTGTAGGGAGATTCCTTATAAACAGCTTGTCCAGAATTTCAGCATCCATTGACGACATTCCCATGGTATCATTCCTTTCACATCCTTGGCTGATGTTCTAAGTAAGAAAGAGTTTCCCTCTCTCCTTCCTTTCCTTGTCAGCTTATGTGCATCAGCATGAATGCAAATTTTGGTAGACAAATTATAACAGTGACTTCATGAGTGACTAGTCTGGATCTGGTCAGTGGGAGCCCTTTATGCTGGCTCCTGCCTCCTTGTCATGTCTCTGTGGCGGTGGAATCGGCCTCTTACCCTGGTTCTTCTCTGCAGAGCATCAAGTTCAGGAATGCGATCTAGGTACTGGCTATGTGCTCACCCACCCTGGGGAGCCACTGTTCCTTGGCTCCCAGTGGATGGAGCCAGGATGTGTGAACACCCCTCTCTTCAAAGTAACTCACGAGTTTAACCTGGTGACTCCAACCCCAATTTGTGCCCCAGAGGTACCTCAGCCCTCTCCACCACCGTTTCCCCCAGTCTGGGAAGCCTGATGCCCACAACCTCTTCTCTGGGCACCCAACACACAACAAGTGGAGCCTGGATTGGGTGGGCCTGGTCTGGGCCAAGGGTTTCCTATGCCTCCAATTTTTCACCCTAGGAGTGACCTCACCAAGGTCATGGGACACCTAGACCTGGAAGGAGGTGGGACCCTGATAGCTGTGCAGAAACTACAAGACCCAGAGAGCTCACTCAACACCCACCCTGGGAGAACAGCCGTGGGCCTCAAGTTGCTTCAGATCCCAGGCTGTCTGCCAAGGGATAAGTACCTCAACTTTAATTTCCACTCTTTTGCAGAGTTTCTTCCTCTTTCACTCAAAACAGGTGGGGTTAGTGAGTTATGTGAGGGCTGCTAACAAGGGAGCTATGAGGGCCACTGGGGCTGCAGCAAGCCCCTGGCAGCACCCGGAGCAACTGTGGCCATGGCAGGAGAGCAGACACATCACCGCTGGCAACTGCTGCCCAGCCGGGCCTGGAGCTTCTGGACTTGACTCCTGAGATACAGGACTGTGGAGATGTCTGAGGCTCCTGGGGACAGCATCCACCTACCGATGGCACAGAGGGTTCACTTTACACTTCCAGTGTCCCCACAGCTCAGACTCCCTCAGCCTCCCCCTCACCAGCCCCTAAAGACACTCCTCACATGTTTGCCTCTGCCAAGGCACAGTGGCCCCCCTCGTGTTCACTGGGCCAGACAGCGTCCTGGGCTGCGTATTCTCCCTTCGAGGCCCTTCACAGCCCCCGATAGTGGGTCCTGGAGTCGGGTCCCTCCTGTGTCCCTAAGTCACTCTCATAGCTTGGTCTGTGGGATGAGAGCCACTCAGCAGGGAGTGAGGTCGGTAGGGAATACAGTCAATGCTGTTTCTGCCCAAGGACTCTCAGCACCTTCCAGACGTCATCTTATTGTCCCTAAAACCTTCAGCTTATCACTATCACCATCTGCAAACATAGGTAACACAGGTAACTGCAGGTCACCGCAGCAATTACAGGTAATTACACATAATTACAGGTAACTGCAGGTCACCATCTGTGGTTGCAGGTAACTGACAGGTCTCAGGAGGTGTGTCACATGATGTCCTGTGACAAAAGCCATTCTTTGCAGCATTTCTATAACGGCATTCAGGAAGCGGGAAAGTAGCCTGTCTGGTACGTACGTACGGAAAACGTGCTGCGGTAGCACTCATGCCCTGGCCTGGGACCTTGGCCTAAACCCAACCATGGAACTTGAGGGGACTGGGTGCCAAGGGCCTGACCAGGACCAGGACACTAGGTGGCCTGGTGGCCAGTGCTCCAGGCAGGATCTCACACACTGAGAAGCTCATGAGACCCACAGGGTCCACCCCTGGGGGTCCTCTGGAAGGAAAAGTCACCTTGTTACATCCATTTCAGGGCTTCCCAGGCCCTTGAAGCACATGGTCAAGGCCTCCTGTTCTAGAGGACATGGAATGGCCCCCTTCATGTGTGCAGGCTCCCTATAGTTTTAAATGAGGGATCTCAGCGACCTGCACGACAAGGGTGGGGTGGCAGCCCTTTACGGCGTCTGCAGAGAACAGCCCAGACAAAGCCAGCCCAGCCAGGGAAGAAGAGGGAGGGAGGGGAGGCTCCCCACTGGCCAAGACTGCACCCCAGACAAGTCCCGGCACAGGATGCAGAGCACCAGAGGGCACCCACCTCTCCTCCAACAGCTGCAGTATCTGAGGCCTTTGGTTGCTGCCTGCTGGCAGTGCCCCCACTTTCCTTCCGAGCTGACCCGAGATGCTTCTCCAGCTCGGCCACCTGCTTCTGCAGCTGCAGAGCCTCCAGGTGCACCTGGTCCAGCTCGTGGGGAAGCTCTCGCTGGATGGTGTCCACGTCCAGGACTTCCTGCAGCACCTGGGAGGCCATTTTAGAGGCAATGTTAGGAAGGAGGCAGGCTCTGGGAGGGGGTCTGGAACAGATCAGCAGGGAGGACTGGGAAGCAAGAGAAGGGAGGTACTAGGTGGCAGAAAGTCCAGAAAGATCAGAAGGACACATGCCAGTCAGCCTCCCCTCTCTGGCTTAATTCCAACCTCCATAAGACAGCACCCCCACAACCAAGCCACTGCACTTCTGCATGAGCAGCCTGGGTTAGCTGCGGGGTGGCTGGGAGGTACATGAGCAGAGTCCAGGCCAGAGCTCTGGGGCCACCCTGTCCTTCAGCTGCCTCTCTGGATGTCTGCTCTCCCGGCATAAAGAGGGAAAGACAGGCAAAAAGAAAGACACACTTCTCTACACCGTCAACTTTCCCATTTTACTCTCAGGAAGATAAGATACCATCTTCCTATTCCGGAGGCTTCCACCAGGCTTCCACCTGGTGGCTCAGCTGGTAAAGAGTCTGCCTTAATGCAGGAGACCTGGGTTTAATCCCTGAGTCAGGAAGATCCCCTGGAAAAGGGAACAGTAACCCACTCCAGTATTTTTGTCTGGAGAATTCCATGGAAAGAGGAGCCTGGCAGGTCACAGTTCATGGGATCACAAAGAGTCGGACGTGACTGAGTGACTAACACTTTCCTGTTTCAGGGATTTCTATAACGAGTTTGTAATGAATATTTTATTCTTTGTCACATACACCAAAAAAGGTGATCATCTGATAAACAAACATTGTTAAGTAAAAACAAATAGAAAACACCTTTTAGGGTAGACTTTTTCCCTCAGGATAATCAAATAATCTGTGATTACCAAGACAAAATTAAAAGTTCTTATTTACATATTTATTTCCTGTTTGTAGCTTGTGGGGTGTGTGAAATCCTCATGGTGGGGCAGAACTGGGAAAGGGCACAGATCTGAAGGACCCCTGCCCTCATATGTGACACAGGTCTGCAACCCCAGAAAGAGAAAAGCAGTCAAGTTCATCCCCACTGCAACAGCACAACTGCTCTTCAGTCAAGATGAGGCATCTGATTTCCAGGCACTGCCTGCTCCCCACAGAAGACAGAAAACTCTGAGCAATGTCTGTCACTAGCTAGGAGTTCTGTTCCACAGAAGATGCAGAGTCTGTAGGATGGTCTAACCTACATACTTATGGACTTGAAAGGACACGGGAAAATGGCCCCATGGGAAAGAAATACCACAAGGCAACACGGAGGTGTGACACCGCCAACACCAGCAGTAAGAGCTGTGCTCCCAGGGACATCATCAAGACCACGGAAAGATAAGGCAGGGAATGGCAGGAAAAGTCTGCAAATCACGTATCTGACCAGAGACTTGAACCCAGAAAATACAAAGAACTCTGATAATTCAACAATGAGACGACAGACAGCCCAATTAAAAATGGGCAGAGGATACTCATGGACATGTCTTCAAAAAAGACATACAAATGGCTGATAAGCACACGAAAACATACTCAACGTCATTTTTTATCAGTTCAGTTCAGTTGTTCGGTCATGTCCGACTCTTTGCCACCCCATTTCTTTTATCAAGAAAATGCAAATGGGCCACAGTGAGATCCACCTCAAACCTGCTAGGACGGCTAGAGTCAAAAAGACAGAAAGCAGTTGCTGCTGGTGAGGACGTGAGACACGGGGGCCCTCGTGCACCTTCTGGGAGTGGAAAGTGCTCAGCCACTGTGGAAATGTTTAGTGGTTCTCCAAAAGTTAAATGTAGAATTACCCTGAGACCAGGGATTCCACTCCTTTACGTCTACCTGGAAGAACTGAACCACGCGCTTGGACAGACAGGAGTCCACCACACTGACAGCAGCCAAATGGCAGAAGCGACCCAAGTGTCCGGCAGATGAGCGGGTACACTGAATGTGGGGTTCTTAAGAGGAAGTTCCGACCCCTGCTACAATACGGATGAACCCTGAGGACATTATGCTGAGTGAAAGCAGCCAGTCACAGAAGAACAAATACTGAGTGATGTCACTCATAGGAGGCTCCCAGAGGAGCCGGCTTCACAGAGACCAGAAGAGTAGAGTTTACCAGGGGCTGGGGGCAGGAAACAGGGAGTTAGTGTTCAATGGGGACAGAGTTTCTGTTCAAATGATAAAAATGTCCTATTCGGAATAGACCCTGGTGATGGGTACACAATACTGTGAATATACTTAATGTTACTGAATTGTACACACAAAAATGCCAAATTTTGTCATGTATATTTTACCAGAATTTAAAAAAACACTAAATAAAAGAGGTATCAAAAGAGTTATCACGAGATGACAGCAATAAAGCACAGGCTGGGTCACCAGCCCCAGGTGCCAGGGTGGCGCCGCGATGGAGTTGTCCAGTTGTCCCACCTCCACAGGGACGAGTGGGTCAGCCCAGCGCCTGGTTACAACCTGTCCCCCAGAAGGCCGGGCCGAGGGGACTGCAAGGGCCGGCACCGGGTGAAGCATCTGGAGTCACAGACAGTGGTGACGAGCACACGCTCTTGCCGCAGCTCGGTGCCTGGGCTTGACGTGGGTCCCTGGACTCGCCCAGCACACCCTGGGTGGGTGTCAACGGCCAGCACTGTCCCCCCGCCCTGGACTCCCCTCTGTCGTCTACCCCGTCCTCACTGTGTGCCTCCCAGGGACACATGACAGGTGAGCCAGCTGTTCCCAGTAATAACCCCGTCCTCACAGGGCACGGGAGGCACAAAGAGGCCACAGCAGATTCCTGGAGTTCACTGCCACCCCAGCAGTGCCTTCAGTTGGGAGACCTACGCAGTCGAGCATCAGAGGGTGGCCATACCTTCTGTCTCAGTCGTGCCACCAGGAAGCTCAGGAGATGCGCTCTGTCTCCAAGCCTTCTGAGTGCCAGTCCCATGGACGCTCTATCGACTGGCACAGCTCCTCCTGCAGAAAGAGCGATTTTGTCAGAATAACATTCCTACCGTCCTGGGGGCGCTTCCAATTGCCCACTGTTCCCTTGGGGAGAAGGACATCTGTGGCGTCCAGGGCAGAGGTGCGTGGGTGTGTTCTCTGCCCTCCTCCGAGGATGGCTACTTGTCACTGCTGGTCCACTGGGACGCTGAAGACAGTCTAAGGCTAAGTGGGTGCAGCTGGGTGCCCACAAGGACTGAGACGAGATGCACGTGAAGAACAACCTTTATGCCAAGAAAGGAGGAGTCTTTGCAGAAGAAAAATCCAGCTTTACCAGCTAGTGTCTGTTAGAGGCTGGCCTGTGTTGACTCCTAGTCATTTGGCCAGGAATAACGAGAATGTCCACACAATCCACAGGTCAAAGAAGAAACCACAGTGGCTATTAGAAATTACTTTGAGCCGAATTACCATAAAAGCATGGCTTATCAGAACGTAAGGAGTGCATCTAAAGCTGTCCTTTCAAAAGTATTTATAGCCACAGAAGATTGTTTTTAGAAAAGAAGGATGAAAGATAAATGGGCTGAATGTCCATTTCAAAAATGAGGAAAAAAGCAAACAAGGTAGAAGAAAGGACAGAATAAGCCAGTATTAGATGCACTGGAGAAGGCAATGGCAACCCACTCCAGTGTTCTTGCCTGGAGAATCCCAGGGACGGGGGAGCCTTGTGGGCTGCCGTCTACGGGGTCGCACAGAGTCGGACACGACTGAAGCAACTTAGCAGCAGTAGCAGCAGCAGATGCTGAGCAAACACAAAACAGTGTGTAATAGAGGATGACACAATACTCAAAACATCCATGACAGAATCCAAAATCACTCGTTATACCAACAACAAGAAAAATTGTACCTTGGATGATAAAAGACCTATCAAGAAGACAGATTAAAGCAATTCCAACAGGCAATATAATACAGTCTCAAAACAAATGGAATACTGGAAGTTTCAGCAAAGGTATGAAAAAAAAATTTTTTTTAATATAAATTTTAGAACCGAAACCATAATAAAAATCTCACTGGATGGGCTCAACAGAAGAACGAATTGGTGAACTTGAAGAAAAAAACAGAAAATTTCCAATCTGAACAATAGAGAAAACAGATTGGAAACAGACAGACAGAGCCTCAGTGACCCAGGGGAGAAAAACAAAAGTTCTAATACTCTTGCATTGGAGTCCAAAAAGGAAGGACAGTGTGGAGCTAAAAAAATACTTGAAGAAGTAATGGTTGGAAACTTCTCAAATTTGGTTCAGTTTCAATGCCAAAAGGATAAGCCAAAGAAATCTATGCCCAGACCATCATAATCAGATTTCTGAAACTAAAGACAAACTTTGAAAGCAGGCAGAGAGAAATGATTGAAAGGCAATAGACTTCTCATCAGAAACAATCATGTGATTTCTCCCCAGAAGAAAATGGTTTAATGCTGAAAGCAAAGAACTTTAAACTCATAATTTTATACCAGTGAGTATACTCTTCAGGGATGAAGGTGAAACAAAGACGTCTCGGATGTAGGAAAACTTTGTGAGTCTGTCACCAGCAGCCTTGCTGAAAAGGATCTGCTGAAACAAGTGCTTCAGACAGAAGGAACCTAGAATCAAGAAAGAGTCACAGGAAGGATAAGGATTCAAGCAAAGAATGGACCATTCCTCTACTCCTGAGTTTTTAAAATTATGTTTGGCAGTTAAAAGCAAAAATGAGAATCCTGTCTGATGTGGTTCTTGATGTACAGAGAGGTGGTATTTGCAAAAAGAAATGGGGTGTTGAGGCCTGACTGGTGCTAAGATCCCCACATTCCACTTGAAATTGCAAAGTGCTGACATTAGTTGACCGTGATAAGTAAGTATACTGTAATTCTTGGGGAAAACACTAGAAAAAGTACCTAAAGAGACCGACTGAAAAACCAGATTAGAATAGAACACTAAAAAATGTTCAAGTGACCCAGTGGAGGCAGAATCATGACAAAAAACACAGATTTGTATTACAATAGGAATAGGAAGAAATTTCCTTAATCTGATACAAAAAAGTAACAATTAAACTTAAAAGTAAAGTGTTGAAAATTCTTCTCCGGGATCGGGAAGAAAGTCAGCTATGATCAACATCATAATAAAGAGTTCAGTCAGGGGAAATAACACAAGGAAAAAAAAGTAAAAGATATCAGCACTGGAAAAGCCAAAAGTAAGACTTCCACTACCTGGGACAAGATGACCAGCTGTGTAGGCACAGTGTCCTGCCTGCCTTTTCCTCTCCTTCCTGAACAATCGAGCCCATAAATCATCAGATGGGCAGCTGGAAGTTACCCTGAGGGGGCTGATCTGCCTGAGAGCTGCAACCCAGCTGGAGAGGGAATCAGGATGGAGGGCAGCCTGGCTTGGCTGTCAGAGCCAGGGTGGGCCTGGGTCAAAGAGTGGGACCTCTATGTGGGAAAAGGCCTCTGTCCGTGCAAGGGAGGGTGCTCACACCCAAGAACTGGATGGAAGAAGTAACGTACGGAGGACAAGGAGTCAGGCTTCTCGTTGGAAAAGGAAGTTAAGAGAAATGGAAGTGGAGACCAGAACAAGCCTGTAAAGCTGGATCAACCATAGAGGAACAGACTGATGAATAAGTTTGTCTTAAACACTATGAATTTCTGTTGCCTTAGGAAATGGATCCAAAAAAATACTGCTAAGGTTTATGCAGAGGGTTCTGCCTATAAGTTTTCTTCTAGGAGTTTTATGATTTGTGGCCTCACATTTCTGGTCTTTAATCCATTTTGAGTTTATTTTTATATGTGGTGTTAGAGAATGTTCTAATTTTGCTATTTTACATGAAGCTAGCTGTCCAGTCTTCCCAGCACCACTTATTGAAGAGACTTTCTTTTCCCCATTGCATATTCTTGACTCCTTGATCACAGAATGAAATGTGGCCATTTGCAACAACATGGATGAACCAGAAGGGCATTATGCTAAGTGAAATAAGTCAGAGAAAGATAAACACAGTATATAATGTCTATGTGTGAAATCTAAAAAATACAAGTAGTGAATATAACAAAAAAGAAATAGACTCACAGACACAGAGAATAAACTAACGCTTAATGTGGGGAAAGGGAAGCGGGGAGGGGTGACATAATGGTAGAGAATTTAGAAGTACAAACCATTATGTATAAAGTAAGTAAGATACAAGGACGTACTGCACAGGAGATGGCTCACTGTGCAGTGTTGGCAGTAACCAGAGCAATGGCTCTCTCAGCCGCTAGTTCAGTTTTCAGTCGCTCAGTCGTGTCTGACTCTTTGCGACCCCATGAACCTCAGCACGCCAGGCCTCCCTGTCCATCACCAACTCCCAAGTTCACTCAAACTCACGTCCATCGAGTCAGTGATGCCATCCAGCCGTCTCATCCTCTGTTGTCCCCTTCTCTTCCTGCCCCCAATCCCTCCCAGCATCAGGGTCTTTTCCAAGGAGTCAACTCTTCGCA
The DNA here is from genome assembly GCF_029378745.1 of Bos indicus. Taxonomy (NCBI): domain Eukaryota; kingdom Metazoa; phylum Chordata; class Mammalia; order Artiodactyla; family Bovidae; genus Bos; species Bos indicus. Next base: position 51,986,194 of record NC_091778.1, on the reverse strand, counting down.
TGAGGTGGCTGAAGTACTGGAGTTTCAGCTTCAGCATCAGTCCTTCCAATGAACACCCAGGACTGATCTCCTTTAGGATGGACTGGTTGGATCTCCTTGCAGTCCAAGGGACTCTCAAGAGTCTTCTCCAACACCACAGTTCAAAAGCTGCTAATGGGGGAGGAAATGATGTGAACAGTCTAGTCTGACCATCAACCAAAACATACTGCTGCTCAAAAGAAGTCAGACAAGAATACACATTTGTAATTCCACTTATATGAAAATTCAGCCATAGGGTGAGGAGTCAGGAAAGTGGCTGGCTCGGCAGGAGGAGGTGGGGCTCCTGGGGTGGCACCTTTGTAACATCTCCTTGGGCTGCGTTACTGGGAAGTCATTAGACAGAGCACACCACACGAGACGAGGACTCTCACCGGTGGTATCTGTGGAGGCCAGGACACTGGGTTGAGCGCAAGCACAGGACAAGGATGTCTTCGAAGGATCTAACACATCTAGCTGTTCCTCCAGTGTTTTAAATTTATGCTTTAGATTGTGCATTTCTGCTTCAAGGGCCAGAACGTAACCTTCCAAAAAACACAGTAAACACACAGGCAGAGGCGTTTACACTCACCCTTTATCTACCGCCCGCGCCCTCCCCTGTCCAACCCTCAAGACTGTCCCACACTGTCTGTGTGTCTCCCCTCCAGAGACCAGCTTGCCATGCTCTCCGAGTGGGCCCCACGATCAGGAGCCCTCAGTCTTGTGATCCTTGATGCAGACTTGACAATCCCATCTTGAGCGCAGCTGTCAAAGGTGCTGCCCCTCCACTCACCATCCTGAGTCCCTGCCCTGAACAGTAGGAGGCGGGGCCACCTTTGTGGCTCGGGACGCTCCCCGGAGGAAAGGCCTGGTCCCCCAGGCCCACTGCCTACTCCAGGAGAGTGCAGTGCCAACTAGCCCTTGGTCCAAGTCTGTCTCTGGTTTTTAGATGTGCCACATGTGTATCCTTCCCTTTTTCCCTCCACGAACCAATACAAAGTTTTTATTGTACATAAAAAATATGACTTAAGATCCTTTCTCTTGGAGGGAAAGCAGCTGTCATACTTTGACATAATCTATAATGGGGATGCTCATTTTTAAGACTCCAAGTGAAGCCTATTTACAGACCCAGTAGAGAAGACTCCTCATCTTCCCTCTTTCCCTTGCTCACCAGGAACCGCAGAATCTGCTGCTGCCTTTGGGTCAGGCTGGTTTGTTTGTGAGGTCTCCCCTCCTAACCGGGCAGAAGGAAGAATTTGGTCACTTAGAGCTTCCATTTCTTTCCTCATTTGTGCAATAACATTTCGCAAACTTGTGTTCTGCTCTTTTAGCTGCTGGATCTCACTAGATGGAAAACTTTTATTGATTTCTTCTCCTTGATAGCTTAGAGGCCTCTGTAAAATACAGAAAAATAAAAGGAAAAGAAAATGGTTAGAGCCAAGAACCAGCGATTCCCTTGTGCATCTGAGGCCGGCTGTGTCGGTGTCTGTCAGCACCCTCCAGGCCCCCTGTCCCTGCGGCTCCTCATCTGTCCTGGAAGTGGGTAATGTTGACAGAACTATGAAAATGCTTTTTCTTTTATGTTTCATAAAGACAAGACCACTGTTTTTCAAAGATAAGTTTTATTGAGAGGTTTGGGGACTCTTCCTTTTTAGTCAAAAACCCATCATTCACCCGTTAGAGGGGCAGTTATTTAAAAAAAAAAAAAAGAGAGAGAGAGAGACTTCCCTGGGGGTCTGGTGGCTAAGACTGTGCTCCTGATGGAGCGGGCCTGGGTGCGATCCCTGGTCAGGGAACTAGATCCCACATGGTGCAACTAAGACCAAGTGCAGCCACATAAAATAAATAAATATCAAGAGATGGACAATAACAAGTGTTGGTGAGGATGTGGAGAAAATGGAGCCCTTGTACACTGAAAAAGGTAAAAGTACTCGGTGGTTTGTAATGTAAGTATAACATAGTGCAGCTGCTGTGGAAAACAATCTGTGTTCCTCAACAAAGTAAACACAGAGCTATTACGTGACCCAGCAAGTCCACTCTTGGGTACAGACCTGAGAGAAGTGCAAACACAGATCCACACAGAAACCTGCAGACATGTTTGGAGCATTAATCATAGTAGCCAAAATGGAAATGTCCACCAACAGATGATGGATAAACAAAAGTTAACACCATGAAATACTATATAGCCATAAAAGGAATGCCGTTCTTATACACACTACCACATGGATGGAACATGAAAACATCATGCTGAGTGACAGTCAAGGACTTTAAAGCAGTTCGCATAAATATACTCCAGGATTTAAAGAAAAATATGAAAAAACAAATAGAAGATATCAAAAAGAACAAAATAGCATCTACAGAGATGAAAAATACATTGTCTGAAGGAAAAGTTCACTGGATAGGATGGGATTAAGAGCAGATAAGATACTACAGGAGGAAAGGTTAAGTCAGCACAAACACAGAGCAGCAGAAAGTATCCAAACTCAAGAACAGGGTGAAAGGCAAAAGAACAAGTAACAGCAGAGCCCTAGTGACTACAGAACACTGTGAAGCAGACATACACTAACCCAATCAATGAGGGGATGGAAAAGGATTCAGAACGTGTTGGCAAAAAAATTTCAAATTTGATGAAAACCTAAGTCCACAGATCCAAGAAGTTCAACAAACCCAAAGCAAGATAAACACAAAGAAAGTCACACCAAAGAGCACATCATGGTCAAACTACTTAAAAACAGTGATGAAGGAAATCTCTTAAAAACCACCAGAGGAAAAAAGGCACATTATCTTCCTGCAGAAGGACAAATAAAAGAAACTACCAACTTCTCAAAAGAACCAGTGAAACCTAGAAGACTTCCCACTAGGATACCATGCCGAGAGGTCCGGCCATGGAGTTGAGCTGGGGTGAACGTTGGGCCAGCTTTATTCCAGAGAGCACTACAGTGAACTAAAACTGTAAAATTTCTGCAGTGGTATATATTACTTTTGTTTCCAAAATGAAACTATTTCTTCTGTTACCGCTAGTACCCAGCTTTTCAAGCCACCTCTGGCTCCGCTATGCACCTGCCTGCCTCCTTCCAGCCACCGCTCTGGCCCCACTGCTCCTCCTGCAAACATCCAACCTCCCTCTCTGCCCACTGGGCCATTTGCCACCTTCTCTGCAGCAGAGCCTTAGGCTGCTCCCGCTCAGGCAGACAGCAGAGTGGTCAGGGCTGTGCACCTGGCCAGCACTGCTTACATTCTCCCTCTGTGGGGAAGGGACCACCCCTCTTAGGGCCTTAGCTTCCTTGTCCTGAACAACAGGATCCACCTCAAAGTTGCAGTGTAGCCCACTCCCAAGGTGAATCTTCTGTCCCTGTGGCTGTGGCTGCGTTTGCCCTAGCAGCCTGCCTGGCGGTGCTGCCTTGGTCTCTGTGGGGTGATCACTCAGGCCCTGCCGAGGCGCCATCATCGAAACTAGTGCCAAGCAAAGAGGAAGCTGTGGCCACAGCCAAGAGGCTGCCTGTCTGTGCAGTGCAATCTGTGGTGGGCTCAGCGCGTCCCAGGAAGCACCACGTCTTCCTCCCTGAACAGCCTCTGTCTCGGCTTCAGAGCGTGACAGATCCCCTGCTGCCCCTACTTAGTTTGCCAAGGGCCCACCTCTATAGAACTCAGCACCAACTGCCGCCTGCCAGCCGACATCTGCTGCTTTACCAGGTGGTCACATCTTTAACCTGGTCACAGTATCAAGGCCCTGAAGGGGGAACACAGGTGTTTTGCTATTATCTGGAGGATTCAAGACTTCATTCCTCTGGGTCAACCGAAACTTGCACAGCATCCTCCACCACCCTGGGTCCCTGCTTGGTAAGGAAGCCACATCTCTGTGTTAAGACCACCAGGCCAGCTCACCTTCACTGGTGTCTGAGGTGCTGCTCTGCCACGCCCCCTCATCTTGCCTCCAGGGCTCCCTGTACAGAACAGAGGTGCACACCCCCCAACTCTGCACACAGCACTTGTTTCTGACCCCCCGGCCACTTCTAAGGTTCCTGTTCACTTAACAAGGCAACAAGCCACTGACAGGCCTCCCTGACCAGCTGAGCTGGTGCTTGGAGACAAATGTCTTCTTGTAATTGCCAGCCTGGCAGTAAAATACAAAAAGAAAAATTTGCGTAGGGAGGCTCATTAATAAAAACAACAAAAAAGAGGCATTTGTTTTCTCTCTATGCCCTAGAGAAGGCACCCATGCAAAAACCACCAGCGATGAGTCCCCAGGACCATAGGTGACCCTGGAGACTGGGTTGGCCCCTCCTCTCCTCCTGGGAACACCAGTGCTCCCAAGCCTGACCACTGGCTGAATGTGAATCTTCCCAGAGGTCTGTTAACAGACACACCTTCTGGAGCTTGACCCCTAGGGCATCAGGCCTAGTATGTCCTGCTGGGATGTGCTCATGTGACCTTAATTAATCATCCATCTTAACTAATCACATCCATAAAGACCCTATTTCCAAGGAAGGTTGCATCCTGAGGCACCGGGACAAGAATACGTCTTTCGGGGCCACCATTCAACCTGGGGTCGTCCCGTAGTCAGTGTCAGGCTCTGGCTGGCACACAGCAGCACGGGAGTCTGTGCCTTTTGAGAGGAACGGCCATCATCACATATCGAATGGCTCAGTCACCACATGTGAAGAAGTGTGTTTTGGGATAAAGCCCTAACCTTTTGGTTCTCTGTGTTACCGTCTGCCATGGTACAATATCTGAATTTGAGGTTTTGTGATATTTCAGATACTAAAGACACAAAGAAGACTGAGTGCAGATTCCCATTAGCTGGTTGAGCCTTGGTCTCACCTTGTGTGAACAGTCATCTTAAAAGAAACATGGCTGAAAACATCTACCTCAACAGTGCTGATTCTATTTGACGTGTTTTCCCTCTGGCCGGGGGAACAGATATCTCCAAGGGGCCAGGGAGGAAGAGCTGCAAGGGAGACTCAGGAGGAGGGCGGCCCCTCACCTGAGCCTCCTCCTCAGGAAGCAGCCCACGTGTCCGCAGAGCCTGCAGGGCCTGGTCTCTCTCTCGGGTCACAGCCTTCAGCACCACCTCTCGGTCACACAGTCGCCGCTCCGTCTCCTGGAGCTTGGCAACAACCTGGGGAAAACACAGGCTCAGTTCATCTTGGGAGGATCAGAAGGGAGCAGTGCCACTTTCAAGGTCCAGACCAGCTCCCTACCCTGCTGGGAAGCAGAGAGCAGACACGAGGGTGAGGAACCCCAGGAAATATGTGGCCTCGGAGCCAGAGGAGCACAGCAAATGCTGGGGCCACCTATGCATCCAGCCCCACAGGCAGCTGCCTGGCCATTAGAGAAAGGCTGCGGGCAGGGACTCATCACTGCGAGTCCTGCTGTTATAAACCAAACTGCTCAGTGAGGCCAAGTGCTTTCAAGTGCAAAGGATAACTTGGTGAGGGCCCAAGCCGGCTCCATGCTGCAGCGGACACTCCCAGCCCTTCCTTCTGCAGAAAGAAGTCAGACAGCCCAGGGGAGTGCAGACCTGGTCTCTGGCCGTGGTCAGGCCCTGAATCAAGTCCTCGGCCTGCTGGTACTGCTCCCGCTCGACGCCTTCGCAGCGGCGCTGCCAGTCCAGCTCTAGCTGCACCTTGTCACGCTCCAGGCTCCGCTCCCTCTCTACCGCTAGAGACAGCTGCTGTTTGTACCTGTGGGGGTAAAAAGTGCCAACACTAACATTGTCCTGAGGTTCCTTCAGGCTGTGATGTAGCTGAGATGGGAGGCGTCCCTCCTGGGCCCCCTGGCCAGCCATGGTCACGGGCTCAGCCGACACCTTCACACAGGCCCAGGTTCAGAGGGGAGCAGGCGGCCAGGCCCCCCAGTCCTGAGAAACTCAGCACCATAGGAGATGAGGTCAAACTCAGTAAGAGACAGGAAGAAAGCCAGCAAACTCAGACAAACAAGAAAACAGCCGCACTAGAGAAGTGCCGGAGGGTTCCTAGCAGAGCACACAGAGCTGGAGGGTCAACAATAAGCTGAAAGGTCAAACATAACTCAGTGTCCATCTACTGGGGGTTGGGAGAGATCAGAATGGAAGAAGGAAAGAACCATGCAAGTAGGAGGAACTGGTAGGCTCTGCCAGTCAGCACAGTGTCCTCAGGAATCATCGGAGGATGTCCAGGGCGCCCAGTGGAGACCCTGGGGTGCATGTGGCAACAGGGCTAGACTGGCCCTCTGGAGAGATCTTATGTGCATGTGGTGCTCAGTCATGCCTGACTCGTTGTGGCCCCGTGGACAGCAGCCTGCCAGGCTCCTCTGTCCATGGGATTATGGTATTCTCCAGGCAAGAATCCTGGAGTGGGCTGCCATTTCCTCGTCCAAGGATCTGACTGGAGGGACCAGATCTCCATGTCTCCTGCATTGGCAGGTGGATTCTCTACCACTGAATCACAAAGAGACCCTAGAGCCACTATAACAAAGATTTAAAGCAACCCTTAAACAATCAAGCTGCTCTGCCGCTGCTGCTGCTGCTGCTGCTAAGTCACTTCAGTCGTGTCCAACTCTTAGTGAACCCATGGACTGCAGCCTACCAGGCTCCTCCATCCATGGGGTTTTCCAGGCAAGAGTACTGGAGTGGGGTGCCATTGCCTTCTCTGAGCTGCTCAGCGGGACTATAATTAACCAACTACCTACAGCTGAGCAGCAGGGGCCTGTGAAAGGAAGATGACCAACCTAGAGGCCTGCTGACACAGTGGCCACATATCTGACAGCCATGGACAGCTGTGACATGTACAAGGAAGCAGGATACTGGCCTCTGTGCCACAGAAACAGACTCTCAACAGAGGTGGCAGGAAAATACGTAAAGCAGCTCCTGTAAATATGTTCAGAGATTAAAAGCAACCACACACACAGTGAGGAGATTAATGAAAAGTAAAATGTGTGAAATAAAAACTTCACCAGCCTTGGGACTTCCTTAATGGTTCATGTGGCTAAGACTCCGTGCTCCCAAGGCAGGGTGCCTGGGTTTGATCCCTGCTCAGGGAACTAGATCCCACGTGCCGCAACTGAAGATCCTGCACGCTGCATCTAGGAACCGGTGTAGCCAAATAAATAAATAAAAATACCAACCCCCTGCAAAAAAACCCTCACCAGTCTTTCCAGCAGATGAGGCCTTGTGGGGAAAGTCTCAGAAGCTAGCAAAAGAACATTAGATTAAAGCAAAGAAAACAGAAGACAGACAATAATAAGGATAAGAATAGATATTGAAATTGAAAACAGAAAAACCATTGAAAAAAGTCAAAGAAACCAAATGCTGGCTGTTTGGAAAGATCTGTAAAATGGATAAATCTCTAGCTAGACTGATGAGAAGAAAAGAGAAAATACGTATCATCAGTATCAAGAAGGGGAGAGGACCTTGTTACAGACTTTACACATATAGAGAGACAGTAAAGAAATACTATAAACAATTTCATGTCAGTAAAGTCAACAATTAGATGAAATGAACAAACTCACTGAAAGACACAAATTACCAAGTGACACGTGCACAAAATAGAAAATCTGAAAATTCAAATAAATATCCAAAGAAACCAGACACAAAAGAGTATAAACTGTAGGATTCTACGCAGATGAAATTCCAGAACAGGAGAAGCCCACAGTGGCAGAGAGCAGTCCACAGGGTGCCAGGGAGGGAGGGGACTTTGGGCGATGGAAGGGTTTTACATGATGATGGCACTGGTGGTTGTACCACATACTTAAGTGTATATTTGTCAAGATTCATCAACTGTACAGTTAAAATGGGTACATTTATTATAGTTCAATGATTCCTTAGGAGAGAGAATACTACCTTTACTCAAGTCTTTATTCTGGCTGATAGGAAAAGACACCAAGACATTAGAACAAATCAGAACTCAGAGATGATTCCTGACACGGGACGAAATAGCACACACCCTTTTACAGCCCTGGTGCAGACTGGGAACTGTGCTCTGTGGGAAAGACCGCCTCTGACCACCCGCCCTGCCGCCCCCATCTTCGCCCCCTTCCTCCATCACACACACCTTCCAATATCCTGCTGGCATCTGGTCAGCTGTGCCTTCAGCTTCATCTCCTCTTCCTGCAGTGACTGAACCTGAAGGTCTTTGGAGATCATCTCCTTAGATAGCTGAGCAATCTGGGCATCCCAGCTAGACTTGAGAGCTGATGCATCTTCCCGAAGTCTAAACCAAGAAGGGAAGCGACGTGAATGTGGGTGTGGTTCTCACCCAAGCTCTCTTTTACAACATACACACACACACACACACACACACAGTCCTCAGAGGAAATGCTGCAGATCAAGGTCTCTTCTACACACATCAGGGCACAGACTTCCCTGCCTAGATTAAGAAGTAGTCCTACCCAAGAAGAAATATCTACCCATCCCTCCCACCAGCCCAGGTACAACACCTGTAGCACGCCAAGCCAACACCAAGTGTGTGAGGAAGTAGGGGCCAGGACATGTCTCTTGGAGCCAGAGATCCTGAGACAGCACCATCTGACACACCTGGGCACCCCTTGCCATGCCTAGCACAGTCCCTCCACATAGAGACTTTCAACACGTATCTCCAAACTGAATAGTAAGATAAGGTTCTACATTCATTGGTAGAATCTCGACAAATCTGATAAATCTCCCAAGAAGCAAAACTTGAGAAAAACATCTAGAGATATTGACTAGAGTAGCTATGGTATTAACCACGCAAAGCTTGCAGGGTAGTCACCCTATTTGCAGCTCTGGCCTGTTTCCCTCCTAAGCTGCATTCAGCATGCTGTGGGGTAAATACTATGGTCACGCACTGGCCACTGCCCAGAGCCACAGGCCCAAGGGTGGGCCATGGACTGCGGCACAGAGGTAGACAAGCCACGGGAAGGCAAATGGCCATCAGTCTACAAGGTCTTAGAGCAAAGTCCTGACTGCAGTTGCCTTGAGACTTAGAAAAGCTCCATCCAAACAGTGGCAGAGACAGAAAGGAGAAAGGAGCAGCTGCCCTAATGGGAAACTTCTTTCAACATTTCAGCTTAAACAGGCCTCAACATTGAGGCTGGTGTGCTGGTTAAAATGCCCTTGGCAAAGGGTCAGCCAACCTCACAGGAACGAGATGGCTCTGCTCTGCTCTTCCTACCCTGGCCCTGTGACCCCCAGGCCTATGAGTCCCTGCCTGAGGAGCCCTGTGCTCTCCACTCTCTTGGGCATCCCAGTGCCCTCACACGCCTGGCACAGACATGTGGTGGCTGGGTAGGGCTTTCTGCTCACAGGCAAAGCCCACTGCAGTGGGCAGAGGCTGGTGTGGGGGGGTTCCACAACCTCAGTCCTGGTCAAGCCAGGATTATCAACACTCTGAGTAGCAGAGTTCTCTGTTCATAAAGGACTGCAGTGAAGCTCATTTAGGAAAACCCTTTAAAGACCAAGGTGGGAATGAAGAAGGAGAATGAGTATGGGGAAATGTACAAAACCCCACAGCCCAGAGGGAAGCCATGCTGCTCGGTAAAGCATTAGGATTCTTCAGCTCTATTACTAACTTAGGAAAAGGCACCCTCTTTGAAACTGCCTAGATACAGTATGTAATAAAAGTGTCACATTCTCAAAGGATTAAGACCTTTCAAGTGTGAGATTTCCAGTGTTATTCTTAGCTATTGGAAAAAGTCATTTTTCTTAGTATGATTTAAACAAATTACTTCTAGTACGTCCAGATTCATACTGACCTCTTACCTAAAATAAACCAGCTCAGCCTAGTAATACAGGGGGCTGCAAAACATTGGAAACTTGAGAACACGTCCAGCTCAGACACAGTGCTGGTGTCAGAACAGGGGCTGCAGCTGTTCCTCTCCAGGTCCACCCAGTACCCCTTCGCTGGGGTACTTCGCTCTGGTCCCATGTAGTTGTTGGGGTGATAAAAGTAGCATGTGGGGGCCCAGGTGAAGTGAAAGTCACTCAGCCGTGTCCAACTCTTTGCAACCCCATGTGCTATTCAGTCCATGGAATTCTCCAGCCCAGAAAACTGGAGTGGGTAGCCCATCGCTTTTCCACGGGATCTTCCCAACCCAGGAATCGAACTGGAGTCTCCAGCATTGCAGGTGGATTCTTTACCAACTGAGCTATCAGGGGGCCCAAGAGCCTGTAACAAAGCTGCCCCCCACCCCATGAGCCAACCTAGAGCCAAGACCACATGGGGCAGTATGTATAGGCAGGCAGGGTGCTCATGGGATCCGGGCTTCACCCTGGCTGTGTCCCAGCAGGCACTTAGCCCCGGAGCCTCGACTGACATGACAGAGGGAAATGAGAGGTTCTTCTTTGTTCTGTGTGTCACTAAAAGACAAAAGGACATGAGATGCCTAGCCTGCCCTGGAATTCCAAAGCACTCCTTCCCCTCTACCTACTCACTGGCAACTCTCTCCAAGGCCCAAGGAAAGGGAAGCAGCTGACAGCCCTGGGAAGTCGACTGCCCGGGCCCCACGCATCAAGCAGGATGTCTGTTCTGAGCTTCCCATTATAGTCCCTGACCTGATCCTTCATGATTCCATATGTGTTGGGCTTCCACAACTATAAGAGAAGTTGCTGGAGCTTGAGAGCCATATTTTTATTTCTTCTTAATTTCTAATTCTCACGAGATGATTTGTACACAGCAGGGGCTTTGTATGTGGCCATGAATGGGATCCTGGTTCTCGCTCCACTTTGCCAAGACCAAGACAGCACAAGCAGGCCTGTGTTCTGGAGAGCAGAGAACTTGCCCTCATTGAGTCCTGGCCTCTGCCCAGCATTTGGACCAGCGCTGCCCAGCACTGAGCCAAGGGCCATTCAGGGCTCCCAGGCATGCAGCCAGTCTGAATTGAGATCTGACTTTAAAATTTAGCATCAAAAAATGCAAAATACCTCAATAACAATTTGCTCAGGCAAGTTTAGGCATCCATCTTCATTAATATTTTTTAATTGATTACTTATTTTTTTCTCAAACTTAAACTTTTTATTTTGTATTGTGGTATAGCTGATTAACCAATTACTTTCCCATGTGGCAGCAGTGGTAAAGAACTGGCCTACCAATGCAGGAGATGCGGGTTCAGTCCCTGGGTCTGGAAGATTCCCTGGCGCAGAGCACGGCAACCCAGTCCAGTATTCTTGACTGGAGAATCCCATGAACAGGAGCTAGCAGGCTACAGTCCATAGTGTCACAAAGAGTTGGATGCGACTAAAGTGACTTGAGCACACAAGCACACAATGAGATGGTATTTTGGACATACTGGGTTAAAACATGTTATTGAAGTTAATTTCATCTACTTCTTTTTTGCGTCTGGGCTGTGAATATTAGGAGGTTAAAGTGCCCTCTGGCCCCATCATATTCCTTTTGATAGGTTATATGTCTGCATGGTTACATGCACACAAGGTTCTCACAATGCGGTCTCAGCTCATCATTTCTCTACCCTGCTATCCACAAACTAATGGTCACAAGAAAACCAGCACAAATAGGCCCAAAGAGACCACAAAATCATAATATGGGCCATTTTGTCGCTGACTTGTAAAGAGTACGTCTCGGTAGGAAAAGACGCTGATACAGACACTAAGGCTTCTCCTGGGAACCCACTGATGCTGCTCGTCACGGCCTCTCGACTGTCCAGTGGGGAAGCGGGAAGGAACATGACGGTGGACCCGCCGAGAGAGCAGAGGCAGGAGGCCTCCCCTCAGGAAGGCCTGTGCACCCGGACCCTGGGCTCTGAGTTACTGTCTGTGAGAAGGACCCTGGGAGAATCTGTCCAAACCAAACAAGGAGTGGCTGGGAGACACACACCCTTGAGACTGAGCCACCTCACCCCTCCAGCTATTGCCTCTTAGGTTTAACAGATCAAACAATAAAACGCATGACTCTAAAGAAGCTATCCTGAATAAGCTTTGACTTCCTGGTATTTTATAGTTTAAGAGCTATTTTCCCCTTCAGTAGAAATATAACTTGGCAGAGAATTCTCTGTAAGAAAGAGAGACAGAAATATTTCCCAAACAAAGGGGAAAAGCCAGTTGCTAAACAGCAGGATTTGCAAATGACTTATTTGTCTTAATCATCTTCCGTAAACACAGCTTCTCTGAAGATCACTTCCTTACTGGCTGCCAAGAGGCTGAGTTCAGTTACTGCTTCAGTTACAATGATCCTTCAGAGACACCAAGCACAGTGGGATAGAGTGGTTGTGTATGGCCTGGCTTAGATGTCAAAAAGAAAACTGGGTTTGAAAAGAAGTTAGTTTGGAATTCCCCGGCAGTCTGGTGGTTAGGACTCTGTGTTTTCACTGCCAAGGGCCTGCATTCAATCTCTGGTTGGGGAACTAAGATCCTGCAAGCCATATGGCATGGCCAAAAAAATAAATAGTTAAAAAAATTTTTTTTTAATTCTGTTTTTGGTTGTGCTGGGTCTTCATCGCTGTGCTTGGGTTTCCCCCAGCTGTGGAGGGTGGGGCCGCTCTCCAGTTGTGGTGCACGGGCCTCTTGCTGCAGTGGCTTCTCTTGTTGTGAGCGAGGTCTCGAGGTGCACGGGCTTCAGCAGTTGCAGCAGGCAGGCTCAGTAATTGTGGTTCGAGGGTTCTAGAGCGAGGGCTCAGCGGTTGTGGCATGGGGGCTTAGTTGCTCCTTGGCACGTGAAATCTCCCTGGACCAGATATCAGACCCGAGTCCCCTGTATTGGCAGGCAGATTCTTATCCACTGTACCACCAGGGAAGTCCAAAAAGAATTTTTAATTAAAAAAAAACAATAAAAAGCAGCTAGTTTATGGAGAAACTGGAACCCTTGTGGAGAATGTGCAATTACTGTGGAACACAGTTCCTCAAAAAGTCACACCTAGCACCTCCACTTCCGGGTACACATCCAAAAGAACTGAAAAGAGACCTGAGCAGAAATCTGCTCACCCACAGTCACAGCTGCTAAAAGGCGGAAACACCCAAGATCGCCGTCAACGGAGGAAATGATAAACAAAAGGTAGCTGTATGCAAGCAATGTGATGTTACTCAGCCTTAAAGAGGAAGAGCATTTCTGATGCCTGCTGCAGCAACGTGGATGAACCTTGAAGCCATCACGCTGAGTGGAATCAGTCAGTCAGAGAAGGGCAGACAGAGGGATTCCACTTGTGTGAGGCCCTGAGGGCACTCAGATTCACAGAGACTGGAGGTGGGGTGGTGGGTGCCAGGGGCTGGGAGAGGGGGATGGGGAATCATTACTGAAGAGGCACAGTTATAGTTTCACAAAGAAAAGGGTTCTGAAGACGAACGGAGTGACGGTTGCTCAACAGCGTGAATGTGCTTAATGCCACTGAATTTAAAAGTGGCCAAGATGGTAAATTTCCTGCTATGTGTATTTTACCATAAATAAATAAATGCACACATTCATACATACGTCCACACACACTTTCAAATGAAACAAAAGGAAAGAGAATGGTTAAGAAAGTGACGGGAGAGCTGCAGGGGTGACTCCCAACACCCGGTGCCCACTTCCCTTCATCTGAAACAGGTAACTAGGCAGCCAGGCCCTTGGCCCGGGCTCACTTGTCAATGGCAGCATCCTTCTCCTTGGCGGCATCCACCTGCTTCCACTCGGCCCTGCGGAGCTGTACTTCGAGGTTCTCACAACGCGCCTGCAGCTCCAGGGCCCTGGCCTCCGCTGCCTGCAGCTGCTCCACGTGGGCGCTCTTTGCTGCCATCAGCACAGCGTCCCTTTCCCTGGCCAGATGGTCCAGCTCCTCATGCCTGAAACACAGGGAGGTCCCCAACAGCCCCATTCTGGACCCCCTAGCCCAGAACCTCCCTCGTCCTGCTAGGGCTACATACGTGTCCTTTTAGAGGGCATTTCTGCCCACTTCCTCTGCTCCTCATTCCTCACGAGGAACCACTGACTGAGAGATTTTCAGACTGGCCCCCCTCCCTTCCAAGCTCACAGTCCTTGGGAAAAAGAGACTTGAGCAGATATTTGTGCTTTAGGAAAAAGAACCCAGAACAGGTGCTTCAGCAAAGCATCACCAGCAGAACCCTCACAGACTAGGGAAGAAGAGTGCAGGTGCAAACTGCCCTCCCTTCACAGCTACCCCAACTGCTGAGCTGCTTTCAACCCAGGACTGGAGACTTCCAAGAACTGGGGGCCTTGGGAGGCAGGCTGCACGTCCGTCTCGGTGAGAGATGTCAAACCTATCGAAACTCTGTCAATGGAACAGATATTTGTCTCGAAAATACAGGTGTTGCTAACAGGCAACACCATGCTGACATGACTTTTTATGCTTTTATTCTATTTGGCTTCAGTGAAAAGTAAAAAGCCCTAAAAAACATAATTCTACAGCATTCTCTTCAGATTTCATCAGCGTTGTTTGATGAGATGGTTAAGCCTTATTTAATCAAGTCATGTGATGTACTTTTCATTCCAATTATGATCAGTTCTCATCTTACTCATCTTGCAAACTGTTCAGTATTTTCCACCTTCTAATAGCAAAAAAATATACACATAACAGCTGCTGTACTTGTTAAGTTTCTTGTAAGATATACCTTTCTTTTTCACCAAATCACAAAAAGTGTTTGATCATGACAACTAGTGAAGGGAAGGAGTTATCTCTGAACGCATCATCCTGTGATCATTGGTTAGTTATTTTTGAGAGGCAAACACCAAGACTCCAGGGCACAGACACCACTGCCTACGCCAGGGAACACAGGTTCCTTGTCACCTTGGCCAAATAAATAATGCCACCTGGGCTGCACATGACTCTGCAGGGCCATGCAGTGTGATGACACAGAACATGTGCGTGCACCCTGCTCCTGTGACTGTGTCAACGGGTCAAGTATATTAGCACTAAGGTGTCAACCTGGATGGCTTTCAGCAAGTCGTTTCACCACACGTGTCCTGTAATTCTCAGGGTTTTGATATTCCTCCAAACACACACAAATACGCTCATTAGAACTGAGAAGTGAGGGGCGATCCTGGAAGAGCAGGCCTGACCCTCCTGACGTCCCACAGAAGGGGGCTTTGCTTCCAAGGTGGTCGGGGGACGTTACCCCACACTGACACTGGAGCCAGAAAACACTCACTTCCTCCGAAATGTCTCCTCTTCTCTTTTCCTGGTGAGCTGCACAGAGTGAAGTTTACCCTCTAAATCTTTTATCCTGAAAAGAAGCAAATGTTAGTGGAAAAAGCACATAAGAGGCTACTGCAAAGCCAACCTGGAATAACCCAGGACAGGCAGACGCCTCGGGGCTAGAGCCCAGACAGCTCGTTGGCCATGCCCACCCACGGGGAGGTGGGGAGGCTCCGCACCGGGCGTCCTTCACAGCCACCAGGTCTCGGAGCTCCCAGTCTCTTCGCTGCAGCCTGTCTTCCAGCTCCGCGTTCGCCACCTCGGCACCCTGCAGGGACTCCGCAGCCTTCGCCCCAGCCTCTCTCAGGGCCGCAAGCTCTTTGTTCAGCAGTTTAATCTTCGAAAAGAGAATTCAAAATGAGGATGTAAGTGGAACAGACAGAGGTGTTGAGTTAAGTGTTACCATCGTATCAGAACAGGGAGAGAAGAAAGACTGGAATTTGAGAAGCAACAAAACAGTGAGAATCTCCTCACATGCTCTCACAGCATCGAGAGCAGACCCCCGGGTGAATCCAAGTTGTACTCCAGCACCCCAACCAGGCCATGATCTGGATCCTGGAATCACAGAGGAGGTGGAGGTTGTAAGAATCTGGGTCCCTGCTGAGTGACCCCACTCAAATCCCAGCCACATGCTCAATTTTTAAATAGCTTCTCTGGGGCCTTGGCTTCCTTGACTATAACATAGGGGTGATGGTACTGCTGCTCCCAAATTTGTGTATAACCTGTGTACAAGCTGTGATGCCCTCCAGGGATAGGTGTTCAGGGGACCAGAACCATCTCATGGCAGAGGTGGGAGTGGGGCATGCCCTGGCCCACCTTTCCCCGCTCTTTTCCACAGGAGTGCCCACTCCACTGTGAGGCATAGGTTAGCTTCACATGTCCCACTTGTCTTCTGTTCCCTGGTGCTCAGAAGTCCCCAAAGAGGCCTCATGGGGATCACCTTGTGGCAGCCCCAGCCTCAAAGTCCTGCTGGCCCTGGGTGACAGGGACAGCATTCTTCCAGGGGGAAGTCAGAGAGACTCTTGTTCAAGGGTCAGGCAGGGCCCAGTGCTGCCCCTTGGACTGTGGCCCTGTGGGAGGCTGACAGCCTGGAGGAGGCACCTTGGTATCACTAGGGCAAGCATCCATCCACCTGGCTGGATGCTGCCCAGGTGTGACCAGCTAGGGTGGCAGGACTGGGCCAGACGTCAGCCCTGCTTCTTTGTCCCACACACACCTCCCCCTCCTCTCCCAGCTGGTCCCTGTCTTGGTGCTAAAGGCCAGGTGTGTGTGCTCCTCACGTGTCCCCTGGCCAGGTCAGTGCTTTAGAGAAGCCATGCCTCGTGGATGGCAGCCAGCACCACAGCTGGGAGCACCAACAGCAGACAGGCCTCCTTCTGAAAATAGGGGGCGAGTGACACCTCCTCACAGGCCCCTCCTGAGCTGTCACGGGATTTCACAGGCCAAGGACAGAGTTTGCGGGATGGCGGTTTCTCCTGGGGGAGGCCCTTCCTCAAAGTCAGAGTAACCAGACCCAGACTAGTGGCACCGGTGCTCCTCCTGGTGGGCAGAGTGGCCATCACTCTGGGCTAGAGCCCTAGCGGGCATGGTGGCAAGCATGTCACCTGCATGGTAAAGACCCCAGCCCACGTACAAAGAGAGAGGGAGGCCTTGGTGTGAACCCTAACTGGCCAGGGCCTTCCCACTTATGCCGAGGACACAGTTACAGTCCGAGGGGCCCGCTACCTTGAGTTCGTGCGCCAGGACAACACTGCTCATGCTATCGGCCCGCAGGCGGAACTCGTGCTCCCGCTTCTGCATTTCAGACTCAAACTCCTGGAGCAGCTCCTGGAACAGAAAAGGGCTGCTGGCGAAAGGAGCACAGTGGGGCTGGCAGAGGTCCACAGGCTCGCTGAGGGTGGGAGGGATACAGAGGGCCTCATGGAGGATGCGGTCAACGGTGGGACCGAGGCTGAAGGGCATCAGAGAGCCTGTGTTTTCACCCCGGGCATGGGTTTGTCTGTTTTCTCCGTGATCCTGTGGGGTTTTGCTCTGCCCAGACAGAGCAGCTAGCAAACCCACAAGGAAAGGTTAGCAGAGGCCGGTGAACCCAGAACCACCCCTCCGAGCAGTTAAGCTGTTTGTTCCGTCTATGTCTCTAAAAAAAATGCCATTCTTCCCCATCAGTCCTCCATGCTGCCTGCCGGGTTCCTGAGCAGTCCCACCCCACTCCCCAACCCAGGGTCATGGCTCCACCCCCTGGCTCTGTGAATGCCTCACTCACGGGCTGAATCCAAAAGTCCCTAAATTATTATACTAGTGATTCACTGCACACCCAACAGTGAACAATTATGATGGTTCCCACATCATTGTTTTTCTGAGTTTTCATTTCCCCTCCTCCCCTTCTCCCGCCACTCCTCTGGTGCTCTCCTGTTTCCCGAGTGGTGTCTGCTTCCCAGGACACACCCCACGGTATGATTCTTTCCCCTCCTGGCGTTCCTCTCCCTGGGCTGCCCCACAGCCGGTATCCAGGCCTGCCCTTCACAGCTCCCCAGGTGATCCCCAGGATCCCTTGATGCCCTCTTCCCCTCTCTCCGTGTACTCTTGCAGGAAAGGAGCCTCCTCCCTGCCTCAAGAGCTCGCATCAGGGTGAGAGTCCCAGGATCCCCGGCCCCAGTAGGCCTTCTCCCAGTTATGGGAGCAGGAGCCACCCCCTGCTCCACCTCACTCAGGCTCATGGGTTCCATGTGAGGCTGCCAGCTGGGCCCTGTGACTGGAGCCACCCCGTCCTGGGGATCCAGGGAGCCCGCCCAGCTCAGTCCCTCCTCCCGGCAGCCTTCTCCACTCCCTCCATCTCTTGGTTCTCAAAGTTCTAAACTCAGAAGGGAAACAGAGGCAGCTACAGGTTGACCCCTCAGCCCTGACCCACAGGTGCTGCTCAGAGCTCGCTCAGTAGTTACACTCCAGTAACCTCCTGAGAGGCAGCTGCCTAGTCTGAGGCATCCACACCCTCACACTCCAGGGCTCTGGCCTGACATCTGGCCCCACAGCGCTGAAGGCCTTTTCAAGCCTATCCCAAGCTGCGGCAGAGGAGCTGGGGCCAGGCTTTGCCTTATAGGTTTTGTGGATGTTTGTAGCATCTCCTCTTTGTTTCTCTGACACACTTTCGTTCATGGCTCTGGTGGGGTAGGGGTTTCAGTCTGAAGTCCCCACCCCAAGAAGCAACTGCACCGTTCACTTGACAATCTGATCCCTTCCCGTTCTTTGCTGTATGTTTCTGGAATTTATATTGTTAGATGAATTCTGGACTTATCTTCCATGTCTCTTATCTTCTGTTGGACTTTATGTGTCTTTTTTCTATCTTCTGAATTTATTCCTTTATATGTACTTGTAATTGTCAAAATTCTTTCTTGTTCTGATTGGCCCTTCCTCCTAGCATCTGAGTTATGGATGAAAAATACATTCCTGGGGGTACTGACCTCCCCACCCCACCACCCCCTGCAGGCTCGAACTCTCACCTCAGGGGAGGGACAAAGGAAGAGCCCTGTGGGGAGGAGGGAAATAGCCAGCCTCTGCCCCAGAAGCAGGAAGGCAGCTATTCTCCGGACCCATCCTCCGGGACCAGGCTGATGAGAGTTGCAGTATCACTGGCACCGCCTGTGGGGCCTGGGAGGCTTCGGCACCAGAGCCACTCGTGCAGAAAACTAGCCCAACTCGGACAACCAGATGCCACGCACAGGCAAGCCTAGCACGGGTGGCCCACGGGGCCCACCCGGCTGCCCCGCTGATCACACAATGGTGGGCTTCAGGAATCACCTTCCCTGTTCCTCTGGGCCTCTTCTTGGGTTGCTGGCATTTCTCTGTCTTGTAATCCTGCCTCAGTTACACACTCCTTTATTTATTGCCAGGAATGAGGCAATAAATAGTTCACTGCTGCTGCTAAGTCACTTCAGTCGTGTCCGACTCTGTGCAACCCCATAGGCGGCATCCACCAGGCTCCCCCGTCCCTGGGATTCTCCAGGCAAGAACACTGGAGTGGGTTGCCATTTCCTTCTCCAATGCATGAAAGTGAAAAGTGAAAGTGAAGTCGCTCAGTCGTGTCTGACTCTCAGCGACCCCATGGACTGCATGCAGCCTACCAGTCTCCTCCATCCATGGGATTTTCCAGGCAAGAGTACTGGAGTGGGGTACCATCGCCTTCTCCGAAATAGTTCACTAGGATGTTGAAATTAAGACTTACAAAAAGGAAAAGGTAAGGCACAGAACGGGAGAAAATATTCAAAAAAATATATACTTAAGGACTTATTTCTGGAGTACACATGAAGAACTCACAAATCAATACTAGGAAGACAACCCAATTTTTTTTTTAAGTACAAAAAAGCTGAACAGACACTTCATAAGGATATATGAATGGCCAATAAGCACGTTAATAGATGCTTAAACTCTGATCATCAAGGATAATCGCATTCAATCCCCAGGTACACACCCACTAGACTACTAAAAAGGGAAAGACTAACAACACTAAGTGCGAGCAAGGACGGGAAGTGACCAGAACTCTAGTCTGCAGCTGGTGGGATGTGACCCTATAACCATCCTAAAGGACAGCTCAGCAGTTTCTCAAAAGTTACGTAGTACGCGTCCCAGAAGTTGCACTCCTGGTCGTGGAGCCTGTGTCCATTCAAAGACAGCCAAGAATGCTCACAGCAGCCTTATTCAAACTGGCTCCAAACTGAAAAGACCCAAGCGTCCAAAGAATGAGCTGACAGAGAATGGAAACATACTGGCACCTCCACGCAACACACAGCACCAGCAGGCACCGAGAAGGAACAGCCGCCAACCACACGACGTCCGTGCGCCTCAGACACCGCACGGCGAGGGGGAAGCCAGACAAAAAGGGGAAACAGCTCGAGGCTCTGTTCTCACAGGACTCTGAAAAGCCAGTTCTCACTGCAAGTGGAAGGCAGCAGGCTGGTGGGATCAGGGCCGGGGGCGCTGCTCCCTGATCGCAGAGAGGCACACAGAACTTTGGGTGGCAGTAAAGTTCTGTCTTGGCTGTTACCCTGTTACCTTGGCTGTGTTAAACCTGTCGAACTGCACACAATATGGTTGCGTGGACTGTAGGAAATGACTGCTTAATGAAGCCAATCTTGGCAGAGCTGACTGAGGGTGCTGTCTCCCTAAGCTTAGACCTACGCAGCAGGCACTTGGGCCCACACAGCTGCCTTCCTTCTCCCCATGAGTGATTCGATTTATTTCAGGAAATTTGTGCTGAGCTTCTGCCTGGGGAAGGGCACTTCCCCGGCTGCTGGGCCGTCCATCTGCATGTGAGCGGGGGTTCGTGGCCCCAGATAGACTTCCACCTGCACATGCATGGCCCTCAACATCCTGGGGCCTAAGATCTGAGTCTGTAGGTCCACGGGGTGTGTCTCCCACAGGTCCCCTCCCCCTGCTATGCCGCCCCGGGGAAGGCGCAGGCCCATCCGGGTGCTGAGGCCCTTCTCCTGCTCCTGCCACTGCTATGGGTTCTCACTGTCCTTAATCCTTTACAGTCCTGTCTCCAGCAGTGTCAGGAGAGCAGACATGCATGGCTGATGTGGCCTTTGAATAGGAGGTCTGGATATAGACGCACAAATCACAGTGAGGGACAGAGTCAAACTGAAATGCATGTCCTGGAGTTAGTCTGAATCTAACCACCTCTCCTGGCCTAAAACCTCACAGTGACTTTACCTGACACCCGTCGTTAGGGTGAGCACAGGTTAACACGGAGCGGGAAGACAGGAGGCCCAGCCCATGGAGGAGCTGTGAGGACAGGCTGAGCCCGGCCAGCACAGCACGTGCAAAGCACAGTGCGTGAAAAGCGCAGCACACTAGCAGGATTCCAGGTTTCTGACCGAGTAACAAGGGCTCTGCTTTTGAAGAGAGCTGGACAGACTCAGTTACCCAAAGGAAAGGGTCAAGGGAGGCTGAGCCCAGCCAGAGCATGCAGGCAAGAACGGGTGTGTCTCTGCCTCTTCCTGAGATAAATGCGTGGCAGGCTCCCTCCCCTCCTCTGAAAGTCGAGGCTGGGGGCCTCAGAGACACTGCGTGGTACAATTGAAAATATACATTTTTTTAATCCCTTGAGAAGCCAGATGAAGTTTAAGGGGGTCACACAAGTAACCCTTGTTGGGATCAGAATATGAAAATCATTGAGACTGAATGCTCAGTTCAGTTCAGTAGCTCAGTCACGTCCGACTTTTTGTGACCATATGGGCTGCAGCACACCAGGCCTCCCTATCCATTACCTACTCCCAGAACTTGCTCAAATTCATGTCCATCAAGTCAGTGATGCCATCGAACCATTTCATCCTCTGTTGTCCCCATCTCCTCCCGCCTTCAATCTTTCCCAGCATCAGTGTCTTTTCAAATGAGTCAGTTCTTCACCTCAGGTGGCCACAGTATTGGAGTATGAGCTTCAGCATCAGTCCTTTCAATGAATATTTAGGACTGATTTCCTTTAGGATCGACTGGCTCAATCTCCTTGAAGTCCAAGGGACTCTCAAGAGTCTTCTCCAACACCACAGTTCGAAAACACCAATTCTTTGGCGGTCAGCCTTCTTTATAGTCCAACTCTCACATCCATACATGACTACTGGAAAAACCATAGCTTTGACTAAATGGACCTTGTTCGCCAAAGTAATGTCTCTGCTTTTTAATAAGCTGTCTAGGTTGATCATAACTTTTCTTCCAAGGAGCAAATGTCTTTTAATTTCATGGCTGCAGTCACCATCTGCAGTGATTTTGGAGCCCCCAAAAATGAAGTCACTATTTCCATTGTTTCCCCATCTATTTGCCATGAAGTGATGGGACCAGATGCCATGATCTTAGTTTTCTGAATGTTGAGTTTTAAGTCAACTTTTTCACTCTCCTCTTTCACTTTCATCAAGAGGCTTTTGAGTTCCTTTTCGCTTTCTGCCATAAGGGTGGTGTCATCTGCATATCTGAGGTTATTGATATTTCTCCCGGCAGTCTTGATTCCAGCTTGTGCTTCATCCAGCCCAGCATTTCGCATGATGTACTCTGCATATAAGTTAAATAAGCAGGGTAACAATATACAGCCTGACATACCCCTTTCCCAATTTGGAACCAGTCTCTTGTTCCATGTCCAGTTCTAACTGTTGCTTCTTGACCTGCATACAGATTTCTCAGGAGGCAGGTAAGGTGATCTGGTATTCCCATCTCTCTAAGAATTTTCACAATTTGTTGTGATCCACAAAGTCAAAGGCTTTGGCGTAGTCAATAAAGCAGAAGTAAATGTTTTTCTGGAACTCTCTTGCTTTTTCAATGATCCAACGGATGTTGGCAATTTGATCTCTGGTTCCTCTGCCTTTTCTAAATTCAGCTTGAACATCTGGAAGTTCACGGTTCACGTTCTGTTGAAGCCTGGCTTGGAGAAGTTTGAGCATTACTTTGACTGCTAACACTACAAAATACTGAAGCCTTTGGTTTCAGCTCAAAGTTGTGCAGGCTATGGCCACCAGGGGGCAGGAAGCCCACACACAGGCAGAACCTGGCCCAGACCAGTAGGTAAGCACTTAGGGTCCTTGGTGAGGAAACAAGAAACCCATTGCACTCCCCATCCCCACTTCAACCCAGAGGTAAGGGGCTCAGGCCTGCCTTCTGACCACCTTCCTCTCTTGTTCCTGGGGGCCCCTCTCCTGCTAGTCCCCAAGCCATACCCCTGCCCTGTGATGATGTCCCCTAAACTTCTCTGTTCTTGAATTCAAGGTTCAGCCTGGACAGCTGGCTCCTCTGTCTACAGCCACCCTCTGGGGAAGCCCCAAGCTTCCAGCTCTGTACCTTGTGACCACCCCCCTCCGCCCTGACCTCCCAGTGTGTCTTCCTGGGAGCCCAGGAGCCACCTCCTTGTACACAGCCCAACCAAGCGCCCTCCCCATCCTTCCTGTGCAGTTCCCCCATCTCAATACATGGCAAGTCGTCCCGCCAGGCACTCAGCCCCAAAGCAGGCATGTCCTTGGTGCCCGCCTCTCACCCCATCTGATCTATCAGCGTGTCCGCTGGCTCTGCTGTGTAGGTGTATCCAGAACCTGTCAGTGGCTCAAGTCCCCCACCTCTCACCTAGGGCTGCAGCAGCCCTCTTGTGTCTCCCTGCCTCCCCAGCTCCACAGTCTGTCCTCAACCCCACAGAAGAGGCTCTTTTAAAGACTTGACTTGGCTCACAAGCCCCCAAGAGTTTCTCACCTCACCTGGAGCAAAGGTCATTCTCATGAAGGCCTGGGAGGCCATCATAGCCCTCACCTCAGTCTCCTTGAACCTGAATTCTGTTGCTACCTGCAGACCTGGGCTCACAAGTCCTCTTCTCAGGGTGCCCTGACTTGCCTATTAAAAGACAGTTCCACCCCACCCTGCCCGTGTCACACAGGTGATGACCCCAGGATGCTAAAGCCAGAGACTATACTGTTCAGGTGCTCACTGCATCCCCGACGAGGGCCAGCTCACTCCCAGGGCAGGTGGGGCTAGTGCTCAGCCCTAACCCCAGAGCCCAGGAACGTGCCTGGTGAAATCTCTTTGTTAAATGAATGAATACATCAATAAGTCATTGTTTCTCCTCTAGAGGCTTCTAATCCTGGGACTGCTAACCAATAATGAAAAAACAAGTCCACAGTCTACAACTTGCAGACATAATAAACATTAAACAGACTAACTCAGCTCCCGTCGTCTTACATTTCTTTCCTCAAGGTAATAATCAACATTACCATTGAATCAATTCTTTTTTTTTTTACCATTGAATCAATTCTATCTTTGACAAGTCAGTAAAGAGCACAAAGATCTTCAGAAAAAGGAGACAAAAACCAGTCCAAAGGAAGCCACAAAGCCGATAAGCACATAATACCCTTCCTTCAGTCACAGGGTCGGGCACGGGCAATAGAGCCCCAAGGCTGGCATGGGCCCCAGCTGGCCCTGAACTACACTAGACAGCAAAGGCTGCCCAGGTTCCCAGCAGCAGCCCTGGACAAAGCCTACAGCTGGAGAGTCCAGACGTCAAGTTTCCTTCCTGCAAGAGACAGGGCTGGTATGAAAACGCACATCTGAAGGGGCTTTCCTTGTGGACAAGGGGTTTCAAAGCCTGAACAAGCCTGACTCACAGTAAGGACTTCTTTGAGTGTGGACAAGCTGGAAAGTCATCCAGAGACCCAGCCCAGTGACCACAACACCCACCAGGGCCACCGCCGCCTCCATGTGCCACTGACTGCCCTGCTAATAGGGATGATTCCACCGCCACCTGCAGCCCTTCTGAAACTCCTCTCTGGAGGAGACTCTGACACCACCTGAGGAAACCTCATGACCTAGATGAGTCACAGCTGGTCTCTTGATCGCCCAGCTCAGCCCCCAGTGACCTCGGATGTTTCCCAAAGTCAAACCCACCCATAAGAGACAAAGTTCTTAGGTCCTCAAGGACTCCAAAGGAAAGTCCTCTGCAGGAAATGTCAAAAGCTCTACAGAATGTTTTGAGTGATGGCATCATTGTGGACAATGAAATTCAAGCTTCCAGAGGGGAAGGAAAGGACAGGGGCTCCTCCTGCGCCAGCGGTGGTTAATAGATGCGGCCAGGCCCGAAAGCTCGGTCATAAGGACATTTGCGTCCACAGGTATCTTCCATTCCGATGGGCACAGCTCATCAGGATGCTGTCCTATCTCAGGGTACTGACGCCATGCTATGGGATGGAGGGCCCGACACTCAGGCCTCAGTCCACCAGCTGATCGGTCTGCCCTCCTTGAGAACTGCTGACCCCAGTGCCAAGAAAGGATAGGCCAGCACAGGCAGGCACAAAGTTCATATCTGCCCCGTGGCACATCCACCGGGAGACCAGGGTCCAAGGTCGGATCACCCCAGATCACTCAGTCACTATCACTCCAAGGAGGGCAGAGGTGGGGACACAGCCAGGCTGGCTTCCAGCTCCAGCTCCTCTCCAAAATCGCAGACACAAGTCTAAAAATAAGTCGTGAGTCGCTAACCCAGGGCAGGAGGACAGTGCCTAAGACTTCACACGCTGGAAGTGTCTTCGACTCAAATTACGGCTCCTCGATTTACTGAGGGGGATCTTGGGCAGGTTACTTAATGTCTCGACCTTGGTTCCCTATTTGCAAAATGCAGAACAAAATGGTGTCTCTGTTGTATTGAGCAGATAAATTCACACGCGTGCACGAGGAGCTACATGTGGCAGTTTCCATAAACACCTGCCACTGCTGCGACAACACAAGCTCGGTACATCCTGGAAGGCGAACAAGGGGACCCATGTCGCTGCACACACGCAGCCCTGCCGGACTCAGCCCCAAGTGTGAAGGATGTCCTTCACCCAAACTCCAGCATAGCGAAGTCTCTCGGATGTGGAGGCTGAGCTTCAGGGACAACGAGGAGAAATTTCGGAGACAGGTTTAAGTGTCTCCTGTCAGTTGACACAGCTATATTTAAACTTAGGGTCATTTATTGCTTGTTGAAAGAAATACAATTATCACAATTTGAGTTCCCAGCTCTCTTCCACAGTAAATAACTCTGACTTCATAATACTTCTTTCTCAAACAAATAAAGGATGAAATGTTTATTCATTCCCAAGGAAAGAGAATTCTGGGGGAGTTACCACAGAGGAAGATTTAGATACCCTGACACATTTCGCCACAGATCACCACAAAGTGGAAACTTGTGACCCCAGGCTGATACTATAGAACCAAGAAAACAACGGTCCTGAGGAAGAAGCGGATCCCCCACCCTACCTGCCGCTGCAGGCCAAGTTCGCCGTCCAGCTCCTTGAGCCTCCTCTCCAGCTTCCACTTCAGGGTCCCATACTGCTCCCGCTGCTGATCCAGCTCATTGTTCCTGTCACTATGTAAAAAAAACAAAAAAAGCTCAGCGTTAAGAAAAGTCACACTGAACAGTCTCCAAACTACACATTTGCAGGGCTTCCTTTGCAAACGTGAGGTGACAGGTAATGCTGCTTCTTTGCAAGAGTGGCTTTGGCAGGATCCAGACAGGATCTACAGAGGAGAACATAACGTGGGATCCAGGCTCTCAGGACAATCCACAAGTGTTCAGGATACAGTCAAAAGTCAACAGTCATACCAGGACTCCCTGGAAGTCCAGCCACTAGGACTCTCTGCTTCCACTGTAGGGGGCACAGGTTTTTATTCTTTGTTTGAGGAATGAAGATCCCACATGCCGAGCAGTGTGGCCAAAAAGGAAAAAAGGAGCACAAAAGTCACTGATCATACCAACAAACAGGAACTCTCCACTTGAATGAGAACACACAATCCATAGATGCTAACACCAAGATGACACAGATGCTGATATGATCTAACAAGGATTTTAAAGCAGCCATCATAAAAACGCTCTGACAAGCAATTTCACACAGCCTTGGGACAAACGGAAAACAGAAACTCTCAGAAAAGAAAAAGAAAA
The DNA here is from genome assembly GCF_029378745.1 of Bos indicus. Lineage (NCBI taxonomy): Eukaryota > Metazoa > Chordata > Mammalia > Artiodactyla > Bovidae > Bos > Bos indicus. The sequence goes on along the minus strand of NC_091778.1, from coordinate 51,959,652 downwards.
TACAACAAAGAAGCAAATGGAAACTTGAGAACTAAGAAGTACAATAACTGAAACAAAGGACATTCTAGTTGGGCTCAAAGGCAGAATGAACAACAACAACAAAGAAGGCAGAATGAACATGTTACAGAAAAGAACCAGAGAATGACGAAAGTTACCTGACCTGATAACAGAAAGAAATATGCTGAAAGAAATGAGCGGAGCCTCAGAGCCCTGTGGGATGGTAACAGAAGATGCAGCGTTCACACTGTTCTTCTGCAGTCCCAGGATGGAGGAAAAAGAGGGTGGAGCCAACAATGTACTTGAAGAAATAATGGTTGAAAATGTCCCAAATTTGGTAAAAAAAGAATGAGCAGAAGTTCTGGGGAGACACTTCACAAAACAATATAAAGCTCGTCAAGGCTGCAGCAGAGCATGCAGCTGAGGCCTGTCCTTTCTCGTCGTGAGCGGAGCCCATGGGCCTGACAACAGCTTCAGGGTCTCAGTCGACCCGCCTCAAGTCAGCTCTTAGTTTCAGATTTAATATATATTTCACATCATTAAAACAGTAAGTCCCCTACATACAAACCTTCTGGAGGCGAACTTTCCAAGATGAGCCAGGTAGCAAGTCCAACCACAGAAGCTGGTCCATGTGCCTGGCATACTCTGTCACGTGTGTGCGTCCTCTACATGTGGCTGCGCTTTCGGGTACTTTACGGTACTGTATAGAGCACAGCAGTACAGTATCTTTATTTCAAGCCCAGGATGTCCAGAATCGAACGTAAAAGCAGCAGTGATGATGTGGCTGGTACTGTACTGTAAGATTAAAAATGTTTTCTGGGACTTCCCTGATGATCCAGTGGTTAAGAATCTGTCTTGCAATGCAGGAGATGTGGGTTCAATCCCTGGTAAGGGAACTACGATCCCACATGCCTTGAAGCATGTGTGCCCGGGTGTCACAACTATTGAGCCTGTGCTCTAGGCCTGAGAGCTGCAACTATATTGAAGCCCTCGGGTCTAAGATCTCATGCTCTTCAACAAGAGAAGCTACCAGAATGAGAAGCCTGAGCACCGCAACTAGAGAATAGCCCCCGCTCACAACTAGAGAAAAGCCCTCGCAGAAAAGAAGACCTAGCTCAGACAAAATTAAATAAATAAATATTTTTAAAAAAGAAATCGTGGCAATTTATGTCAGAGTGTTCTGCCTATGTTTCCTGTAAGAGTTTTATAGTGTCTGGCCTTACATTTAGGTCTTTAATCCATTTTCAGTTTATTTTTGTGTATGGTATTACGGAGTGTTTTAATTTCATTCTTTTACATGTAGCTGTCCAGTTTTCCCAGCACCACTTATTGAAGAGGTTATCTTTTCTCCATTGTATCAGATCAGATCAGTCACTCAGTCGTGTCCAACTCTTTGCGACCCCATGAATCGCAGCACGCCAGGCCTCCCTGTCCATCACCAACTCCCGGAGTTCACTCAGACTCACGTCCATCGAGTCAGTGATACCATCCAGCCATCTCATCCTCTGTCGTCCCCTTCTCCTCCTGCCCCCAATCCCTCCCAGCATCAGAGTCTTTTCCAATGAGTCAACTCTTCACATAAGGTGGCCAAGTACTGGAGTTTCAGCTTTAGTATCATTCCTTCCAAAGAAATCCCAGGGCTGATCTCCTTCAGAATGGACTGGTTGGATCTCCTTGCAGTCCAAGGGACTCTCAAGATGCTCAAAATCACTAATTATCAGAAAAACGCATATGAAAACTATAATGAGGTATCATCTCACACTGGTCAGAATGGCTACCATCAAAAATCTTGACTCCTTTGTCATAGGTTAGGTGACCATAGGTGCATGGGTTTATCTCTGGCCTTTTGATCCTACTCCACAGATCTCTATTTCTGTTTTTGTGCTAGCACTATAGATTCTTCATTATTGTAGCTTTGCAGTACAGTCTGAAGTCAGACAGCTTGATTCAGCTTTATTTCTCTTTCTCAAGACTGCTTTGACTATCCAGGGCCTTTTATGCTTCTATACAAATTGTCATTTTTTTTTTGTTGCTGTTGCTATTCTAGTTCTGTGAAAAATGCCATTGGTAATTTTACAGGGATTGCATTGAATCTGTAGATAGCTTTGAGTGGTATAGTCATTTTCATAATATTGACTCTTCCAATCCAAGAACATGGTATATCTCTCCATCTGTTTGTGTCATCTTTGAATTCTTTAATCACTATCTTGTAGTTTAGTACATATGGGTCTTTTGCCTCCTTAGGTAGGTTGATTCTGAGATATTTTCTTCTTTTTGTTGCAACAGTAAATGGGATTATTTCCTTGATTTTTCTTTCTGATCTTTTGTTGTTAGTGTATAAGAATGCAAAAGGTTATAGAGTATTAATTTTGTATTCTGCAACTTTATTAAATTCATTGATTAGCTATTAGTAGTTTCCTGGTGGCATCTTTAGGATTTTCTATGTAGAGTATTGGGTTTCACTCGTAGCTCAGTTGGTAAAGAATCTGCTTGCAGTGCAGGAGACCCCGGTTCAATTCCTGGGTCGGGAAGATCCCCTGGAGAAGGAAATGGCAATCCACTCCAGTATTCTTGCCTGGAGAATCACATGGACAGAAAAGCCTGGCGGGCTACAGTCCATGGGGTCGCAAGAGTCGGACACGACTTAGCGACTAAACTGCTGCTACTACTATGTAGAGTATCATGTCATCTGCAGACAGTGACAGTTTAATTTCTTCTTTTCCAATTTGGATTCCTTTTATTTTTTTTTCTTCTCTGATTACCATGGCCAGGACTTTCAAAACTATTTTGAATAATAGTGGCAAGAGAAACCATAAACAAGATGAAAAGACTACCCTCAGAATGGGAGCCAGTATTTACAAACAAAGCAACTGACAAAATATTAGTCTCCAAAATACACAAATAGTTCATGCAGCTCAGAAATCAAAAATAAATGGCAGAAGACTTAAATAGACATTTCCCCAAAGAAGACACACAAGTGACCAACAAACACATGAAGAAAAGATGTTAAAAAATCTCTAATTATTAGAAAAATGCAAATCAGAACTACGATGAGGTATCACTTCACACTGGTCAGAAGACCATCATCAAAAATCCATGACAATAAATGCTGGAGAGGGTATGAAGAAAAGGGAACCTTCCTGAACTGTTGGGGGAAATGTAAATTAATATAGCCACTACGGAGAACAATATGGAGATTCCTTAAGAAACTAAAAATAGAATTACCATATGGCCCAGCAATCTCACTACTGGGCATATACCCAGAGAAAAACATAATTCAAAAAAGACACATGCACCCCAATGTTCATTGCAATACTATTTACAATAGTCAGGACACAGAAGCAACCTAAATGTCCTTCAACAGAGGAAGAGGCAGAGACTTCGCTGGTGGTCCAGTGATGAAGACTCTACGCTTCCAATGCAGGGGGTGCGGGTTCAATCCCTGATTGGGGAACTAAAGTTCCACAATGCTGCATGGTGCAGCTAAAAAGTAAAAAAGTTTTAAAACGACAAAAAACCAACCAAGCAAAAAAACGCCAGAGAAACAGATAAAGAAGTGGTACGTATATACAGTGTAATATTACTCAGCCATAAAAATGAATGACATTGGGTCATTTGTAGAGACGTGGATGGACCTAGGGACTGTAACACAGAGTGAAATAAGTCAGAAACGGGAAGGCAAGTAACATATATTAACATTATATGTGGAATCTAGAAAAATGGTAAAAATGATTTTATTTGCAAAGCTGAAATAGAGACACAGACGTAGAGAACAAACATATGAATGCCAAGGAGGAAAGCTGAGGGAGCAGGGTGAATTGGGAGACTGGGATTGCTGTATATACACTACTGATACTACGTATAAGATATCTAGTGAGAGCCTACTGTATAACACAGGGAACCCTACTCAGAGCTCTGTGGTACCCTAAACGGGAAGGAAATTAAAAAAATTATATGTATATACACACACACACACACGTATTCACTTTGCTGTACAGTAGAAACTAACACTATAAAACAACTATACTACAATAAAATTTTTTTAATGTTTTATTTTTGTTTTTTATGTATTATTTGTGTGGAAAGTACTATAAACCAATTACAGTACTCAGAGCCCACCTCAGATCCCCACCTAAGTGCCTGCTGCCACCAAGGCAGGAGGATGCTCTGACGAGTTACCAGCTGTACCTGGACTAACTTTGTCGGACTTACAAACAGGCCCTCAGAACAGAGTATCATTCATATGTAGGGGACTTACTGTAATTATAAGCTCAAATATGTTTTATTACAATAATTCAGATTTGTAACTCATGGAAAAAATTTCAAATAGTTAAACCAATCTCCACTAATTTCAGCTGCACTGGGACCCAGAAAAAAACATCCAGGTATGGCCTTGCCTGCCTTCCTGTGACAAACACTGAGCAGGTGGGAGCCGGGCAGCCCTGTGGGGAAGGAGGCCCATGGAGGGCAGGGGCGTGGGGTCCGCTGGCCCTCACCTGTGGACCCGCTCCAGCTCCAGGCGGTGTTCCTGCAGCCTCTGCTGGTACTGCTGCTGCAGGTCCTCCAGCCGCTGGGCCTCACTGGCCAGCGCCTGCTTCAGCTTGGCCACCTCGATCTTGAGCTCGCTCACCTCGGCCTGCCTGGCCTCCTCCAGCCCTCGGGCCTGGGCGAACGCGGCATCGTAACGCTCCAGCTCCCGGTCCCGCTCCTCCAGCACCTGCAGGTTGTAGATGAAGTCCTCCCGCAGGTGCCGCAGCTTCCCCTGAGCCTCCTCCAGTCGGCGCTGTGTGTCCTGCAGGGCCACCTCCTGCATTTGGGTGCGCTGGGCCTGCAGCGCTCGCCACTCCTCCTCCTTGCGAGCCAGCAGGGCGTTCAGGTCCTGCTCTGAGGGTGGGGGCATCATGTCAGCAACTGCAGCAAAGAGAAGGCGGGCACTGGGTTCACTGCTAGGAAACCTGTGCTCCACAACGCCCACCTCAGATCCCCACCTTAGTGCCTGCTGCCACTAAGGCAGGAGGATGCTCTGACTAGCTACCAGCCATCTGGTCACACCCTGAATTCTGGAGAGCCAAAGGCAGCTCCTTTAGGGTCCAGCAGGGCAAGGGCACACAGACCCAGACTCCAAAGGCTCTTTCTACCCTCTCCTCACCCTGCAGCAGAGGGAACACACAGGAAGTGCAGGATCACAGAGGGAAGAGAAGGAAAGACGGGGAATGTTGTTTGCTCACTTAGAGGTGCTACTGCTGCTGCTGCTACTGCTAAGTCACTTCAGTCGTGTCCAACTCTGTGCAACCCCATAGACTCTGCGGTCCCTGGGATTCTCCAGGCAAGAACACTGGAGTGGGTTGCCATTTCCAGTTTCATGAAGTGCTCTGTTTTGCAAATGAAAACCCAAGGCTGCTCCAGCCAGTCCCATGTGGCTCCGGAAAGCCAGTGCCCCATTCCCACCCCCATGCTCTAGTCCTGGAGCTGGAATGAAGCTCTGGAGATCCACCATCCAGGAGCATACTCTTCTGCTCTTGGGTCCAATCTATCGTGCACAGACACGTTTTTAAAAACACAATGAAGTGCTAGGAAAAAAAGGGAAAAAAATACATAATACACCACTCCAATTTTTTAATAGATTCAACAGCATAAAACCACTCGGTCAAATTTCCAACAAGTGTCTGGAGATCTGTTGCTTCCCATGTCCACTGAGGATGCCCACACGTGGGGCAGGGCTGCCGAGAGTTGCTCCCCACCTGGGCACCTCCATGACTGTCCTGGTCCCAGCACCGGTGGAGATGGGGTGGATTGTCACGTGCAAAACCGCTTGTGGGGGCGTGGAGTGGGGGTGGAGTGGGAGTGATATCTCCCTGGTTGATTTATGCAGCGAGTCTGAGGCCATGGGTCACGCTCCACCAGCTACACAGCAGGCCCAGAGGGATGCAGGCTGGCCCAGGTGCCATGAGCATCTTCCGGGACACAGGGTGGAATGTGAGTGATGCCTGGCTCTGTGAGGGCTTTTCCAGGAAGGCCAGGTGGGGTCTGGCCGTAACTTCTGTGTATCACTGTCCTCAAAGCATCTGAAATGTCCGATTCACTTTGAGAGGGTCTTTTTTTAAGATGAAAAGACATACGGTCCCAGGCCATCTCAACCCACAGGGTCAATACACATTCACAGAACTCCTCCTGACAGAGGGAAATTTCTAACAGGAACAGGATTTCAGGGGCCTGTGAAGACACCCTGTGGGTTGTGAAGGTTCCATGTAGCCCCTCCCCTGAGGGGTACCAGCAGCATCAATATTGGTCTCCCTTGGTCAAAGTAAAGTAAATATCCACGGGCAAACTCAGAAACAAGAACAAGAGAACCTGAGGGTCTTTTTTTGTTTGTTTTTTTTAAGCATTACATTGACAGTAAACACTCCCTGAACCAGAAAGAACACTACTTTTTTCAGAGACATGAAGTTCATTTCACTCCTGAAATTACTAACAAAAACCAACAACAGTTCTACCATGAACCCTTACTTTCCAAAACTCAGTGGAGGTAAGAAATGGACAAACTTTTCACGTTGTTCAAGGCTTTGATGGCATCGGGTTTCTTGTGATGGAGTGCTTTGAGGGGCCTCAACTCAGACCCCTGCAGAGCTGCTGCCCCCAGCACCGCAGAAGCAGACAGTCCTGTATCCTCAGACAGCCCTGTGTCCTCAGACAGCCCAAGCCTTGCCTAGTTGATGAGTTGGGAACTCTTTGCCCTGTGAAAGGTGATCACTAATGGTACAACACATAAAACTCTAGAGGAAGACAACAAAAAAACAAAAAACAAGTCCATACATACCCCACCAAAAAATTATCTATTGTAATCAAAATTATTACTATAACATCCTGGTAGCAATATGAAAAAACAAAGTAGAGGAGAAATTGTCAGAATGGTCTGGGTTTCTATTTGCAGACTCCCAAAATATTCCGTCAGGACTAAACAAACTGTAAGGGTGTGTTTTCTGGAAGATGTGTGCTGTGTGCTGGGCTACCCCAGTGGACAGTGGGAAAATGAAACAAGCTTTCTAGACATTTGTTTCTTTGAGCTGAGCACAGCAGTGGTCAGAACACAGAAAAATAAAATAAGAAAACACAACATGAAGCACAGTGGATTGGGCAATAACAGCCGGGTAATTACTAAGTACTAAGGGCGGCTTGTTAGAAGGCAAAGCACAAAGGAAGACAGGACCCATCATGGGATTTGCATCTTCCATGTGGAAAAAGTACGGCGATCTCCCGGGCGAAGCCACTGGCATTTACAGATCTAGGCAAATTCCTTATGTAGTTCTTCCTGTAAGGGCAACGAACTGTGCAGGGCAGGGCCTGGCAAGCTTTGTTCCTTTTCGGGCCGGTAAGTAAATATTTGGGTCTTTGTGGGGCACAGGGTCTCTATGGAAATGCCTTAACTCTGCATGAAAGCAGCCAAAGAAGATAGAAAATGGTAGGCTGAGTTTGGCCCACAGGCCTGCTGTGCTGACCCCCTGAACCTTACACAGGAGATGCTCTCATCAGCAACTGTGTGACAAATACCATCATTTCTTAAGACTGGTCATTGCACCCCTAAATCCTCAGGGGTCCGAGATGAGCTCAATTCGGACACAAATATCCATCCACAACTCTTGCCTGGTGTCCACTGGGGGTGTGGGCCAGGCTCACGGAGGAGAAGAGATGCATGCACTTCCAGCCGAGCCAGTCTCAGGGTTACTCCACCAGAGAGGAGGCACAGAGGGGAGTCCCCGCCCCACCCCACAGGGAGAGGGCACAGGCACAAGAGTAACAGATGCAAACACTGGTCTTCATCCACGGTTCCTGGCATCAGGCTCCTAAAACCCTTATTTCCTAAATGACAGGAGCTAAACAGGTGTCTTTAGTTATACTGAGTTTTTGTTCCTAGTTTCTAAAAAAAACTCTGGGTGAAACGATGTCTCCCATTATTTATAACAAACCTCTTTCAACCACACCTGAGTCAGTTAATGATGTGAGTTTGGAAAGCCCTTGGATAACCAATGAATGAGGGCTGGTTGCCAGCGGAACTAACCACAGGATTAGAGGGTTGAAACTTGCAGTTCCACCTCCCAACCTTCAGGGAGCTGAGAGGAGCTGGAGGCTGAAATCAATTACCAATGGCTAATGGTTTAATCAGCCTGTATAATCTAGTCAGGATTGTCAAAATCCTGCCAGGTGGGCCTCCAACCCATGATTTGCACAAGACTGCCAAACAATCCGGAGAAGGTGATGGCACCCCACTCCAGTACTCTTGCCTGGAAAATCACATGGACGGAGGAGCCTGGTAGGCTGCAGTCCATGTGGTCGCTAGGAGTCAGACATGACTGAGCGACTTCACTTTCACTTTTCATTTTCATGCACTGGAGAAGGAAATGGCAACCCACTCCAGTGTTCTTGCCTGGAGAATCCCAGGGACGGGGGAGCCTGATGGGCTGCCGTCTATGGGGTCACATAGACGCGGACACAACTGAAGCGACTTAGCAGCAGCAGCAGCCAAACAATCTAGGCACAAGTGCATTTCCTTAAAGGAGGTTACTCAACCAAAAGACATTTTCCAAACCCAAATACTCAAAACCCAAAACCTGTCTCTTTGCTGCAAAACAAAACTAAGCACCAAATCTCAGCAGCACCTTCCTGGGGAGATTCAGGGGCCAGTCTCTGGAAAAAAACAGACCAGGCAGCTGCTCAGACTTGACCACAGTCTTTCAGGACCGGCAAGGGGCCGACTGCTGCTGCTGCCACTAAGTCACTTCAGTCGTGTCCGACTCTGTGTGACCCCAGAGATGGCAGCCCACCAGGCTCCACCATCCCTGGGATTCTCCAGGCAAGAACACTGGAGTGGGTTGCCATTTCCTTCTCCAATGCATGAAAGTGAAAAGTGAAAGTGAAGTCGCTCAGTTGTGTCCGACTCTCAGCGACCCCATGGAGCCTACCAGGCTCCTCCGTCCATGGGATTTTCCAGGCAAGAGTACTGGAGTGGGGTGCCACTGCCTTCTCCGAAGGGGGGATGCCGACTAGCCACAGGTAAAAAGTCCCTCTGGACTTAACCTCCTGGCTGGCAACTATATTCATTTTGCCCCCATACAACAAAACTCCCTTAGACAAAAAGGTTTGCAGTCTTTATTTGTAAGACAGTCAAGTGACCGATGGATTTCAAATCCACCCCCCCAGAGGCAAGCAGCTTGGGGTATTTATGAGATCAGGAATAAAGAAGCAGGGGAGTCAGAGGTGTGGGGAGCATGAGGAAAGGGGAAATGGGACTTCCCTGGTGGCCCAGTGGCTAAGACTCTGCACTCCCAATGTAGGGCGCCTGGGTTCAATCCTTGGTCAGGGAACTAGATTCTGCAATCAATGACTAAGACTCAGTGCAGTCAAGTAAGTCAATATTAAAAAGAAGACCGGTAATCAATCTTCACAGTTATCCTAGTTATTATTATCCACAGTATCCTAGTTACACACTAGGATGTTCTCATAAGTTTATTTTAAATTCATTAACTCACGTGGCCGCATCAGGCTTAGTTGCGACACGCAGGGTACTTTACTGAGGGGTATGGGCATCTCTTGCGTTGTGGTGCGCGGGCTCCAGAGCATGTGGGCTCAGCAGTTCCAGGGACCAGGGCCCAGACCCTCAGGGAAGTCCCCCTCTGCACGTGTTGAGGGTGGGGTTTTTGACTCTACGATGTCAAAAAGTCACCAAACGGACATTCCTACTTGTCCTTTTGGAGGGTCAGCGATCTTATCCAGTCTTAACTGGCTCAGCTCAAACTAGATGCAGCTGGCTCCAAGTCCCGGAAAACAACTCAGGCAAACATTGTTTAGGTTACATGTTGCTGGCAGGATATCCAAGTCTTAAAACCACCTTGATCAGTGAAGGCAGGTGAACGGGCTTGACTAATTATTATGCATATGTTCAAAAGCACCCATAAAAATCCCTGAACTACCAGATTCGGAGAGTCTCTAGGCTGGTGAAGGTGTGGAAACACGGAGGACAGTGTGCTGGGGGAGAGGGGGTGCGAGCTCCCAGCCCCTCCCGCCTACCTTGTCCTGTACGGCTCTTCCATCTGGCCGCTCAGAATTGTGTCCACTTACAATAAACTGGTGATCTAGTAAGTGAACACTTCCCAGAGTTCTGTGAGCTGCTCTGGGACATTACTGAACCTGAGGAGAGGGGTCCTGCCCTGATTCAGAGCAGCCGGGAGAAGCACAGACGACACCCTGGACTTGCCAGGGGCATCCTGTGGGGCCGGCACTAATCCCTGGCAGTCCGTGTGGAAACTGAATAAGAAGTCCACTAGGCGTGTGCTGATAACTGCGTGGCGGAGGAAGCACCCCTGACGAGGGGCATCAGGGAGGAAGCAGGCCTCTGAGAGTAGGGAGGGAGGAGGAAGCAAGTGTCCTGATAGCGCTATCCTAACCAGGGACGGGTGGCGGCCTCCCCCCAGGGCTCTGGAGCAGAGGGGAGCTCCGCTGGGCCGACCTTGGGCAGAGCTCCGGCCTCCATGCCCGCTCCTGCTAGGCAGTCTCAGCCTGCCCACAGGCACCTGACGGAGACCCCGGGGCCTGCCACCCTTGATTCTGTGTGCCCCTGCCCCCATGGCCCTCAGCTTGTCAATGGCACGCCCCTATCCAGCTGCCCAAGCCAAACGCCTGGAACTAGCCTGTATTCCTGCTCTCTCACCCAGGCCGCCCTTCAGCCGCCCTCGTCTCTCACCTGGAGCCTCGCTGACTCCAGACCCTGAACTGGCGCCTCTGCTACACACCTGCCCTTTTACGGCCACCAAAGGGATGGGTTAAAAAAAAAAGCCTTCCCTCGCCACCACACCCACAAGGGCTTCCTGTTCCTCAGTCCCTGGATCACCACCCTTGGGGCTGGGAGGTGCCTAATCTTTCTTGTCAGTCAGCTGCCCCTCTGCCTGGAAACCAACATGTCGGCTCCTTCCTGTCACTGAGACCAACTCAAGTGTCGCTCCAGGAAGTCCTCCAAAACTGGTGCAAGGACGGAGCCCCATTCACATTCAAATTCTCCACTTGGCGCTTGTCAGGAGCCGGCGGTTTACTGCTTATGTGTCATTCTTTCCTACACGTTCCACCTGGTATTCCATACTTGGAACTCCAGCACACAGGAGGCGCTCAAAAGTATGTACTAAATAACTAAATAGAAAAAAAAATCCCAGGACAATCATAAACGTGGGGCTCTGGGGCTAGAGCAGAGGAACTGGGGGAAGGCAGATATCTCTGCTCCCTGGGGCCCTTCCAGACCCTTCTTCCTCCTCCTCCAAAGGCTTGGCTTCCTTAAAGTGCCCACAGCCCTGTGTGCTCCGCCACAGAGGACAGCCCTGCACCCACTGAGTTCGCCTGGCCCACCTCTGCCACCCCGTCCGCGGCTTCCCCCACTCCAACATACCCTAGCCCCCCACACTCTGATTGCCAGCCCTTCAGCTCCGGTCACTCTAGATCGACAATAACTTTAGCTTTACAGGTGTTACTGGAGGTATCAATGAACTACAGGAAAACCGACATTCACTTTAACAAGTTTTGAATTCAGTAAAAAACTGGAGTTACTGGCTTCAAATTCAGTCAGGTGCCAAGTATTTCTCCCACGCAGACAGCTGAGGGGATTCCCCGAGTATGTCCTGCCGTGTGTCCTGGGTACACTGTTCTGTTCCCCAATGCCTGGCACACTGAAGCAGAGAACAAATGCTTGCTTCTATTCCATGCAGGATGTGTATCGCTGTAGCCAGAGAAACATGATATTAAGTACTGTAAAATTCGCACAGACATAGCAAACTTTCTTAAATCCATTCATTTATTCATTTAACAAGTATTTATTCAGCACTCACTACATGTCAGGAGCTGTTTCACCTGCTGGAGAAATAGGGGCCAGGTCCCCACCCCAAAGAGTTGTCATCCTTGCTGGGACAAGACAGAGATGCACAGAAACAAAGGGAGGAGGAGGTAACTTCTGGGAGTGGTTGGAGGCCCCAGCCTGCAGCAGGAAATGGCAGAAGTGGCTCTGCTTAGCCTTCAGGAGGTTCACATCCTGCTCAGCTATGGCCCCTGCCCTGGTGCAGGGTGCCCAGGACCACTGGGAAACCAGGGTTCCGGCAGGTCAGGCTGGCCACCAAGCTCAGGCAAAGTTCAGTGAGATAACAAGGTGACTCTGTGACCTCTAAAATTTCAGGTTCACCCACACTAATTGGACATCTAATGGCTGGGCCCCCACAAACCCCAACATATGCACAAACCTGACTGCCTATGGTGGGGCTGTGTGAGTGCGAGCTGGTGGGTGGCCTAGCAAGTTCTGGGGTCTGGCACAGGACTCACTTGTCAACAGAAATCATGCATTCACAGGCCACCCACATACCTATGCACAATCACAGGCAAAGAATCAGTCTTTAAGCAAATATACAACTTTAAATGATACTGATGCTACTGTGATCATTGATGAAGTGCCCGTGAGTCATCACTATGGTTCTTTATGGAGACAGCAGGCCAAGGTCTGTGAGGTCAAAAGGGCTCCCTCTTCTAAGGACGCCCGTAGGCTTGCCTCTTAAATGCACCGATCGCACAGCCACCCATGGGAATTATGCTTCCAGTATAAAAATCTGATCATGTGATACTATGCCCACGGCACATGGCCTTGTTGAAAAAAGAGTTCAACCTGTTTGGCACAGTATATGAAGACATCTAGGGGGCGTCTCTGGTGGCTGAGTGGTAAAGAATCCGCCTGCCAGTGCAAGAGACACGGGTACAATCCCTGATCTGGGAAGATCCCACATGCCTCTGAGCAACTAAGCCCGTGTGCCACAACTATCGAGTCTGTGCTCTAGAGCCAGCGAGTCACAACGGCTGAGCCCACATGCCGCAACTGATGAAGCCAGCATGTCCTAGAGCCCATCCTCCACAACAAGAGAAGCCACCGAAATGAGAAGCTCGCACACTGCAACTAGAGAGTTGCCCTGGCTCTCTGCAACCAGAGAAAAGCCCGCACAGCAGTGAAAACCCAGCACTGCCAAAAAATAAATAAAATCCCCAGAAAGAAACCAGCTTCTACTGTGCGCGCTCCACTGCACCCTGACATGCCCGGCGCTCGCGCTCCTTTCCTTCCCACTCCAACACAGACAGCCTGCCCTGCTTCCGTTATAAATCCTAAAAGCGCCGAGGCTGAGATTAACAGCTTTTATTAAACACCAGATTCAAAATCTGGACCCAATCTGTCTGTCAGCCAGCAGGCATCCCCAGCAAGCATCCAGTTTCCGGGAGGGACCAAACAAAACTGGGGAAACTGGTAGGTGGTAGGTGGGGAGCCCACTGTCAACTCAGCTTGGCCCATAGCACTCACGGTCTTCAAAGAGAACCAGTGGGCTCAGCAGGACTATGCTAGGTCGTCTCATCACTCTGATGTTCTCATCTGTAAAATGCTGAGCTTTCTAAACTTCGTTTTTGTTTTTTTAAATCTAAAGAAGAGTAATCTGTCAGTTCTAAAAGGCCCTTGGAAACCCCTGGGTTTTAGGAAGAGGGAAATTACTCCTCACGAAAGCCTTGGTTTCCCAAACATGGAAAATTTGCAGGCTGCAGACACAAGCAGCAGAAGCCCCATCTGGAAGAACACCTCAGTCCTGAGTGAGCTGGAAGGCACCCCTGGTGCACTGACGCCGCCAGACTACACAGTAGATAGTGGACAGTGCGGAAGAGCTTGGGCACTCACTCACTCTCTTACCCCAAACCCAGCAGTGGTCTGCAGCGGTTGACCCTGACCGTGCAGGACCATCCTTGTCAGATCAAAGGGACCAGGAAGAAAAAGGCTCAGAAGTCGGCCTGCCCAGGCAGTGAGAGACTCCGAGGTGTCTCTTCACGGATAACAACAGGGAAAGGGCTGCGAGGAGGAAAGGCCAAGCATCTCCTGACAGCCAGTATCATACTTAAAAAGAGTTTGGGGCAAAGGATGAGTCCTAAGGAATTATGAAAAGGAGCTCCATGGAAGAGAAAAGGCTTTCTTTCCAAACCAAGTGGGCTCTGCAGATGGGCCTGCCCTGCCCTGCTCTGCCCTGGCAGGGCCCCACCTCTCTGGCATTCTGTCTGTTGGGACTGCAAGCCAGATATATAGGGCAGGAGCCTGGGAAAATGATTCTGTCCTTGCCAATCTCAGCCCTTGCCAAGATGACCAAATCATTAGAGCAACGCATGTCCAAGTCAGAGAGGAACTCACAGGCTACCTGATTGCAGATATGACAATGGAACTGATCATACTTTTGTTCACCTGACCAAAAACTCAGAGCAACTGTTTTAGAATAAACACTGACAAGTACTTAACTGAAAATACATTGCATGACCTCAATAAAACCTAAGCAGTTACCCAAAACGCCGTTTGTAAAGGCTCAAAGTCAGATACAGACTGTTGTCTTACTGGTGCTCTGTAAATATATTTAATAAGCTCAATCTATGAAACATGTTTGTGGGACTTGAAAGAAAGTCCAGAGACGGCTCATCTCTGTATTCGGGACAAAGAACTCAAGGCTGGCACCCTCTGGAACCCCTGAGTGAACGAAGCTCAGTACAGGTGATCATTAAGGGGATCCAGAGGGTGAAAATTATGGGCCTGTGACTCCTGTCCTTCACGGACTGCCAAATAGTACCCACAACCATTTGTAAAACCTGAGGTGAGAGAAGAGCAGCAGATGGATCTTAATTCCATCACTGGAACTTGCTGGGGATGAGGGATACTGTTCAAGTGAGGAGAATATAGCGCTTTTTTTTTATCCAAATTTACAGCTGCCAAATTCCTATGCCTCCCCCACCCCACCCAAAAAAGCAAATAAATGATAGGAGATAAGCGGAACAGTCTTGTAGTTAAGAGCTGATAATCTGCTCATACTTTTAGAACCACATAAATGTTTCATATACCAAGACTTAAAATCAATAAGGACTTGGGAATTCCCTGGCAGTCCAGTAGTCAGGACTCCGTGCTTTCACCGAGGGCCCAGGTTCAATCCCTGGTTGGGGAACTAAGATCCCACAAACTGCACAGCACGGGGGGTGGGGGTGGGGGGTGGAATCAATAAGGACTCAAAGTGAAATATAACCAGAAACAAATGAACCTAACTTTATTACAAATTAATAACATAAATACACTAAGGCAACTTTGTAAAATAGATTTTGACTATATATTTAAAGAAAAAATAAAAAACAATCACATGCAAATATCATACTCTACTTAAGTAGGTTTGTTTTTCACAGAAATATGGCTTGGCAATACTGAAACTAGTCTAGGACTGAGCAAAAAGGCAAACACGCTGAGGACAATAGGGCTTCCCTGTGGCTCAGCAGTAAAGAATCCACCTGCCAGTGCAGGAGATGTAGGTTCGATCCCTGGGTCGAGAAGATCCCCTGGAGAAGGAAATGGCAACTCACTCTAGTATTCTTGCCTGGAGAACTCCATGGACAGAGCAGCCTGGTGGGCTATAGTCTCTGGGGTTGCAAAGAGTCAGACATGACTGGGGGACAAAGACCAGACCAGACTGAGACAATGGGAGCCAGAGTTAGAGAGCAAAAAGGAATGTATTAATAGAAAGAACCCTGTGGTGACTGATTGAAATTGGAGGTATAACCTCAGTTTTTAATATATATACAGATATAGAAATAGATACAGATGTATAGGGTATACACAAATTTATGTTTCCTAGTACTACCCATTGAGACAGCCAAGAAGTAATAATCCTCCAGTAGCAATGAGCATACCTCCAAAGATCTTGGTTTCTAAAAAAAAAAATCTTCTAAATTAAAAGGAACCAACACTCCTTAGAGAAATTTCTGATTCCAGGTTAGGTCAAGGAAAGCACAAGATTGAGTCCAGAATATCCTATGGTACCAGAAAATAAGGAAGTGCTCAAAATGTTGGGGATAGGCTAAAAAGGACACGGAAGCCAACCTGAATGGGCCCAATCTGCACAACAGAGCAACAGAATAAATGACAGTAATGGATTTCTGTGTGTGCACGCTCAGTCTTGTGTGATTCTTTGCAACCCCATCGACTGTAGCTGGCCAGGGTCCTCTGTACATGGAATTTTCCGGGCAAGAATACTGGAGTGGGTTGCCATTTCCTGCTCCAGGCGATCTTCCTGACCCAGGGATTGAACCCCCATCTCTCGAGTCTCATGCATTGGCAGGCAGATTCTTTACCAGAGTCACCTTGGAAGCCGTTAGTAATGGTCTACAACCTATGAAATAAAATTAAAATGTCCACGCCAAGATAAATAACTGAATAAATTAAAATATGGAAGGTTCTTCCTTACAGTAGAATTCCAACTTAAAAGTAAAAATAATGGAAATGAAAAAATCACTCTGTGGCAAAAGCAACACTTAACAATTGTTTCAGAAAATGCTCACTTCTGTATGCTAAAATTAGTGATTTTAAACAATATATTTACACACTTTCAAAGTAACTAACTCCCCACGGGAAAAATGGTAATTCAATGATGGAAACACCTTGTAGATATCTCCTAACACAAACGACCGAAGTTAGTATCAGCAGTAATGGGACAAATCGACACTATACCACTCCTGATGCAGAGAAAAACACAATTTCACAGGTAAGGTTCTTCTTACCAAAAATGCACAACTTAAAAGTAATCATAAGGGAACATCAGATAAACCCAAACTGAGGGGCATTCTACAAAATAATTGACTCATAAAAGTCAAGGAATGACTGAGGAAGTGCTCCAGATTAAAGAATAAGAAAGAAAACACGGACGGTCCTGGATTGGATCTTGTAAAAGAGAAAAGTCATCCGTGGGATAATTGCTGAGTCTCAATAAATCCTGTACATTAGATCATGGTTTTGTATGAGTTAAGTTTCCTCAGTTTGCTAAAAAGAACTATTTCTGCTTTATTGACTATGCCAAAGCCTCTTTGACTGTGTGGATCACAATAAACTGTGGAAAATTCTGAAAGAGATGGGAATACCAGACCACTTGATCTGCCTCTTGAGAAATCTGTATGCAGGTCAGGAAGCAACAGTTAGAACTGGACATGGAACAAAAGACTGGTTCCAAATAGGAAAAGGAGCACGTCAAGGCTGTATATTATTACCCTGTTTATTTAACTTACATGCAGAGTACATCATGAGAAACACTGGACTGGAAGAAACACAAGCTGGAATCAAGATTGCCGGGAGAAACATCAATAACCTCAGATATGCAGATGACACCACCCTTATGGCAGAAAGTGAAGAGGAACTCAAAAGCCTCTTGATGAAAGTGAAAGTGGAAAGTGAAAAAGTTGGCTTAAAGCTCAACATTCAGAAAACGAAGATCATGGCATCCGGTCCCACCACTTCATGGGAAATAGATGGGGAAACAGTGGAAACAGTGTCAGACTTTTATTTTGGGGGGCTCCAAAATCACTGCAGATAGTGACTGCAGCCATGAAATTAAAAGACGCTTACTCCTTGGAAGGAAAGTTATGACCAACCTAGATAGCATATTCAAAAGCAGAGACATTACTTTGCCAACAAAGGTCCGTTTAGTCAAGGCTATGGTTTTTCCTGTGGTCATGTATGGATGTGAGAGTTGGACTGCGAAGAAGGCTGGGCGCCGAAGATTGATGCTTTTGAACTGTGGTGTTGGAGAAGACTCTTGAGAGTCCCTTGGACTGCAAGGAGATCCAACCAGTCCATTCTGAAGGAGATCAGCCCTGGGATTTCTTTGGAAGGAATGATACTAAAGCTGAAACTCCAGTACTTTGGCCACCTACTGCTAAGAGTCGACTCACTGGAAAAGACTCTGATGCTGGGAGGGATTGGGGGCAGGAGGAGAAGGAGACGACAGAGGATGAGATGGCTGGATGGCCATGAGTCTGAGTGAACTCCGGGAGTTCGTGATGCGTGCTGCGATTCATGGGGTTGCAAAGCGTCGGACATGACTGAGCGACTGAACTGAACTGAACTGAACATACGAGATTAACATTTGGGGACACCTCGGTAAAAGTACCGAGGCAATCTTTATCCTTCTTCTGCAACTCTTTTGTAAATCTCAATTTTTTTTCTTTAGTTTTTCTGGACCAGGCTGCCTGGGTCTGAACCTGTCCTCACTGGCTGTGGAACCGGTAAACTCTCCCATCTCTGCAGCGCCCACCACTTCAGATTCCTGAAGGGGTCGAGTAACAACGCAGAGCACTCAAAGTGTGGCGCCAGCGAACGCCCAGCCTTCCCACCCCGCCTGCGACACGGGCGCTGCAGAGAAGAGCCCGGGCGGGCTCTGTGTACCGGGCTCCGCGGGCCCGGCACCGCTCTCGTGCCCACAGCCCTGCAGGGTGGCCCCAAGGGAGTGCGCGGCGTCTGGCAGGACTTGGACGTCTCGGGTTTTTCCAAGAAAAGAGTCGACGCCCGTGAAAAGCGACCCAAAGGGCCACACCTTCTGGCGTCGCGGGCCCCTGGGGCCCCTCGGCGCCCCGCCGCGTCGCCCCCGCGCCCGCGCCTCACCTGGAACGCTGGCCCCGAGCAGCCTTTTGTCCCTCCGCGATGCCATGGTAACCTGAGTCTGTCAGCCGCCGTCCGGGCGCTCTCGGTCCAGCGCTCGGGTTCCGCCGGTCGGAAACGGGAACCCTGACATCTGGTTCCGGATTCTTCGCTCCCCGCCGGCGCGCAGGTAGGTACACCAGAGCGAGGAAGACTCGACCATTGGATGGCAGGTGGCCGGGTTTCGAGATCCCGCCGGTCTCGTAGCCCCGAGGCTGTTGGCGGCTCTGACGGGTCGGGGTGGGGCCTACAGGGAGCTGTACCTGGGAGGGGCCCAGGCTGCACGTGGGCGTGGAGCGGAGTGAAAGTCCGAGACCACGAGAACTGCGTCTTCACTCGTGGATCCTCCGGCAGTGAAACAGGCAGACACTGCGAGGGGGCCCCGGGAGAGGCGGGCAAGCAGTGAGCTCTGCGTGTCCGGGAAGAGCGGGGCTCAGCATGGCAGGATGGCCTTTCTGGCCAGCGCCCTTGTTCTGGGCGCTGTTGCACCGTGTGCTTGGCTTATGAAAATTCGTGTTTGTGTGCACTCATAACTTGTGTGCTTTGGTGCTTGTGTGTCCAGTTACGAGTTAAAAAAAAAAAAAAAAAACCACCTCACAGAGGCAACGAGCAAACCATTATGTCAAAGCCCCCATCCTTAGAGACCCTCTTCCCCAGTATCTGAAGGTCTACTGGAGCTGAAGAGGACCAGCTGTCCGAACAAATGGAGACACCCATGTTCAGCCTGCCTGGCCAATCGCACTGTGGAGCTCCAGGAAGTAATGGGCGCAGAGGCAGTGGTGGCAGCAGAGAGGGGGACATAGTCTTTGGTCCAGCCTCTCCTCTCCATCTGTGTTTTCTCCACCTTGATGGCATTCTAGCTGCACAGGGCCAGTCCTCAAGCTGTTCCTGCCAGACATCTCAACACAGTTAATAGTAAGAAAGGCTCTGCTTTAAGAGGCAGCTCTTAGAGGGAGGTCTGGGGTTATTAAACATCAGGCAGATCAATAATTCAAGCCTCCTGGAAAATGGAAGATGTGATCCTATCAGTGCACAGAAACCATGTGAAAATAGCCCTGCCTTCCTGCCTGGGGAAGCCATAGAGGATCCGCATGACTTTTAACCTATATCCCATAGGCCCTGGGCAGCATCACTGCCCCCAGCCCAGCTTCAAAGGGCAGTCCGGCTTTAAACCCCAGGCCCACTCCTCTTGTTACAGTTTTCTGGGACTCTGTTTGCTCTTCTCCATAACGTAGAAATAATGCCTTCCATTCCCTGTGGATTTGAGGATCAGAAACAACATATGAACTACATGGGTGCTGGGTCAGCCCCAGTGAAGGGCCCCTGGGATGTGTGTGTATGTGTAAACCAAAAAGGCCAAGAGGATACACACTTCTGAATAAAAATAAATCCTAACAACAAATAGGAGCTCTGCACCTCACCATCCACGTTCTGAAACTTGACCAACCCCACCATGACCCTCTCCCTCCAATTACCCCGACACTAACCCTAAACTGAGCCCTGACCTTGACCTTAACTCTGTGACTTCACCAACACGAATTCTACCCCCTAACCCTGACCCACCCAACCATAACCCTGTCCCTGCAATAAACCCCACCCTGACCCTGACCCTGGGCACTAACCCTAAGGGTAGTCCTCGATTCCTATGGTGGGGCCAGCTCCTACCACTTCAATCGCCCAATATCCCAGAACCTCTGATTCCCTCACTTGAGCCCCAGATAAGGCTTCTGGGGTGCTGGGCCCAGAGAGGGATGGTACTCCCCTGCTCCTGCACATCACGCCACCCCAAGAATGATGGAGGCCGGCGGTGGGCCCTCACCACCCTGGAAAGGGCCTTGTCACTCCTGGTGGGCCCACAGCCCCACTAGGGTCTGCAACTTTGTCCACTTGGGCTCTGGAGCTCAGCCCCTTAACTGTGCCCCGTGTCCAGGAGCTCAGTAGACCCTCATGGAAGGGGAGAAGGGACATACTGGTCACTCTCTACCCAGCTCCCTGCCCGATCTTCCCACAGGTCAGGCCAGACCCAACATCCTCCAAGTCTGTCTCCCCCGACCTGCTCACCATCCTGCCGGTCAGACCAGACCCCCTCTTCCACCCAGAATGCCCTCTGCCCACCCTGTAAGGCAGGTGACTCTTCAGCCAGCCTGCTGCGTCCACACTGTAGCCAGTGTGACGGACCATGTGTCTGTCCTGGGGCTGCATAGTGACCACAAACTGGGGGCGTGAGACAACAGTTCTGGAGGCCACAAGCCCAAATCAAGGTGTCCGCAGGGCTTTTCTCCCTCCAAAGGCCCTGGATAGAATCCTGACCCACCCTTTCCAGCTTCAGGTATCTAGTGGCGATCTCCTTGGTGCCCCTCAGCCCATTGGTACATCACTCCACTCTCTTCCGCCTTCATCACGTGGCCTTCTCCCAGGTCTGTCTTCACAGGTTCTTTTCCAAAGACACCAGCCCTATTGGGCTAGACCCACCCCGCTCCCATGTGACCTCATCTTAACTAATTACATCTATAAAGATCCTATTTCCAGTGACTTCCTGATTGTCCAGTGGCTAAGACTCCACAACTCCCGATGCAGGGAGCACAGGTTTGATACCCAATCAGGGAACTAGATCCCACGTGCTGCAACTAAAGATCTCTCATGCCACAATAAAGACTGAAGATCCTGTGTGCAACAACTAAAAGTTGGAACAGCCAAATGTATAAATACATTTTTAAAAGTCCCTATTTCCAAGGAAGGTCACATGCTGAAGTTCTGGGACCAGAACACATCTTTTCCGGGCCACCATTCAACCTGCTACAGACTGCTTCCCCTGGGATGATAGCTATCCAGGGCCAGTTCCCCACAGGCCACCCTATACTCACAGATGTGGTAACAGAACAGTGGGAGTTTAGGTTAACTCCCTGCCCAGCACCTCCGTGACTAGCATAGCCAGGATCAAACTCCCCCTGCACCCCAAGCATACAGTGGGAGCCTATGAGGGTACAATGCCTGTGGGATAATAAGAACACTGCAGGGCCATGGAAGGGCTGGCAAAGAGCTAGTGCTGGACCTTCCTGAGAAGCCAGTGGGCTCTGAGGGGCTCTGCTTCCCAGTATGTCATCTGGGATGGCGCCCATATCGCATGGAGCCCTCATAGCCACACTCGAGTGATTCTAGAACTCTCCACACTTTACAGATGAGGAAACTGAGGCCAGGGGGCCTCAGGAGTGGGCCAAGGCTGCCAGCCTAGGGGGGGTGGTCAGCCATCCTGCTCCCATTGGCGCTCCCCTCCCCCCCCCTCCTCCCCGCCAACACACACACCTAAGCTCAGAGCAGATGTCAACACTGGGTGGCAGGCTAGCTCATTGTTGGGGGGGGGGGTGGTCAACCAGGATGGCCACCCATCAAAGGGCTGGACTTGGGCTCTGGCCCCCAGATCCTGGAATGTTGTCTGTCCTGGGTAATCATTGAGTGACCCCTGTGTGGGTGAAACTCCAGTACTTTGGCCACCTCATGCGAAGAGTTGACTCCTTGGAAAAGACTCTGATGCTGGGAGGGATTGGGGGCAGGAGGAGAAGGGGACGACAGAGGATGAGATGGCTGGATGGCATCACTGACTCGATGGACGTGAGTCTGAGTGAACTCCGGGAGTTGGTGATGGACAGGGAGGCCTGGCTTGCTGTGATTCATGGGGTCGCAAAGAGTCGGACACGACTGAGAGACTGATCTGATCTGATCTGATCTGTGTGGGCAGACTGGCCTGGCAGCTGGATGTCCTCCCAGGACAGTGCCCCCTAGTGGTGGCAGAGAGGACAAAGAGCTGCCTGTCGAGGCCCTCGTCCTGACTGTTCCATGACTCCAGGTCCTTCCTCCAATTTTTGGCCACGGCACTCATGGTGCTGGGAGCTGACCTCACAGTGGGAGCCCTATTGCAGGCCTCTTATGGGGTCCCCAAAATCACAGGGATCTGGATGGGGCCAGCTTGGGCACATGCCTTGAGCAAGTCACTTTCCCCTAGGATTAGGAAGGTGCTGTGCTGGGCTGCAATGACCTACCCACTTGCTCACAGGCCCCAGGGCAGGAAAGGCCAGGCTGCT
Organism: Bos indicus; assembly: GCF_029378745.1. Taxonomy (NCBI): domain Eukaryota; kingdom Metazoa; phylum Chordata; class Mammalia; order Artiodactyla; family Bovidae; genus Bos; species Bos indicus. The sequence goes on along the minus strand of NC_091778.1, from coordinate 51,937,038 downwards.
ACCTGCTGCCTGGACCTCTGAGTGCCCCAGTGGACTTCCAGAAGGGGCTGGGCCAATCCTTGGGGTCCCAAGGAAATAGGGACCAGTGGGGGCTTTGTGGGAGATGTCCTTCACCCCTCCCCCAAGTATGTGCCAGGCCATGGTCAGCCAGCTGGATGGTCCCTGCACGTGTCCCCAAACAAGCAATGCCCTGTGAACTGGGCAGCAAACTGGGGCAGGGGAGGGCATCTTCATGGCCCACAACCAGGAAGGGCCTCTGGTGGCAAGCACAGTGCTCCTGGAAGAGATGAGTGGAGAGGGGGCCCAAGATAGCCATTTCCTAGAGGTCAAGGCCTGGAGGCAGAAGCCGGGCTCTGGACGTGGGCAGGACAGAGGAGGGTATTCCTTGTGAGACCGATGTCAAAGGGACGAGCTGCCCAATGAGTGGGAACCAAGAGGGGGTGTGCCTCACCAGGTCAACTGACCCCCACAGCTTCCTTGCCCAGGGGGCTGGTGTCCACCTCACTTTGCTGTCCATTCCAGCCCGTGGGGCGGTTCTGGGCTGGTGGGGTTCTGGGCTGCAGAATTCCAGTCACCAGAGACGATAAGGTCCACACTCTGGGGTGAAAGTGAGGAGTCCAAAGGAGAGGGAGGCCAGGGGCTGGACTGGCCAAGCAGAGCAGGGACAGGACCCACTTGCATGCCTTCCTGGAAACCACCCGCGAGCTGGCGCTCAAGGGGCAAGGGACTGGCTGTGTCCTGCCCATCCCTGAGCGCCCCCAGGCATTCCACCAAGCTGTGCTGAGTCACCGGGAGGAGGAGGGCTGCGGTCAGTGCAGGAAGGTTGAGCAAGGCCTTTCCTCTCTGTGGCTGTACCGACGCTCAGCCTGGCACGAAGCCCAGTCCACCCTCTCGGCCCCTCAGTGGCTCCTGGCCTGGCTCCTTACCAACACCTGGCCATGTCCTCTAGTTGTCCATGCCAGCCTGGTGAAAGCCAAGCACAGGGTGGGCTGAGACATCCATCCCCCACCTCAGGAGGACTTTCCCAGGCCTCCAGGGGCCAGGCAGGGGCTGAGGCATGACCTCTGTCCCCTGGGGCTGAGATGCTCCAAGTTGAGATTAGGGGGTGAGTGGGGAGCTATAAATCTGGATACCACCTCAGAGAAGGCAGCCCAGGTGAGCCAAGTTGGAGCCCTAGACAGCAAAACCAATTATCAAAAAACCCACACCCAGCTCACCCCTAATCAAGTAGGCAGATCCCCGTCGAGGGTAAGATTGAGAGAGTTGGCCAAAGCAAGGTCAGGGGCTGAGTGCATGGCCAGGACTAAGTTGTCTGGGCCACCAGGCAGCCCATCTGAGTAAGTGAGACCTGAATGGTGGCCGATGAAGAGAGATAAGAGGCCTGGGCCCCGGGGGTGGGTGGGGGGCACAGGCGGGGGGCGGTTGGGAGGCTCCCTCTGGCCGCTGCATGGGAAATGGGCTACGGGGGTGGAGAGGAGGCTGGACGGTGTGTGAAGGTGCCCTTCCTCAAATGTCCTCACTCACCTGCATTCATGAAGTGCCTGCTCCGGGCACCGTTCCAGACCCCAGAGCAGGCAAAGCTCTCCATGGCCCGGGCCTGAGGCGCTGCAGGACTTATCCGGGCCCAGGTATGGGAGTGGGGTAAAGCGGGACTCCACGGGGAGGCCCACTGTGCAAGGGGCCCAGGGCATTGAGGGTCCTCAGGGAGCCTGGGATGCAGGGGTGCCTTGGGGTCACGAACAGGAGGATTGTCTCGGGGGCCCTGAGCGGGGACAGAGCTACCCCAAGATGGCCAGAGAAAGAAGATGGGGTCTAAGAAAGCACCACTGCGCTTGGGGGTCAGGGACCTGGACAAAGAGTTTGGAGTATAAGCATTTGCAAGGTGCCCCCTAGCCAAGGTGCCCCCTAGGCAAGGTACCCAAGTGACTGGGAGTGTGTGCTGTGTTGGGCTCAGCCAGCCTCCTCGGCTGCCCCAACCTGGGAAGGGGCATCGTGCCTCACCTGGAGAGCAGGGTGCAGCTGCAGGTCTAGCCTGGCCATGTGAGCAGCCGCTGCCAGCACAGGTTGTGTGGTTGCCAGCTCTGTTCCAAGCCCCTGGCTGAGATGGCCGTGCCAGACCCACCAGCAGAGGGATCCCCTCTGCCAGCCCCCAGTGGTCTTCCAGCCCCCAGTCCTTCCCTGGCTGGCCACTGCACTGCTCTTAGCCACGCCTCACTCAGGCCCCGGGTTGGGGCAAATAGCAACAGGTTGGGGGGAGGGGGCGGGGGCACAGGGAGGCGATGTCCCATAGCAGCAACCTCTGAGCCTGCAGGACCTGGAGGGAGTCTGCGAGCAGCAGATAGAGGAGCTGTCCATCGGGCCCCTGGACTGGGTGGCCTCCAGGAGGAAAGGAGGAAGGAATGGGTAGCAGGGACTGAGGTTGGAAGGGCTGCCTGTGGGGCCTGGAGGGCACAGGTCTGGGAGGACCCAGGGAGAGGGCGGTGTGTGGATACAAGGAGCAAATAGGGAGATGGGGGGGGCTCCAGCCAGAAGGAAGCACAAAGTGACAGTTCTGACCCCTAGGACCTAGATTGGCTCCAAGAAGGGCCACAGGGAGCCCTGACCCCCTTCCTGCTCCCAGCCCACAGCCCAGGATGGGGCAGAGATGGCAGAGCCCCAGTGGCTACCTGTGGGACAGGTGGAATGAAGCAAGTGGGAGGAAAAGTGGGGGCGGTGGTGACTGGATCCAAAGGGCTTGGGGCAGCAGGTGGGGGCAGGGACAGCCCAAACCCTAGGAGCCATGCCCTACCCAGCCTCCAGACCAAAAGGCTGAACTAAGAGGGGAAGGTTGTACCCCCATCCACTGGTTCCCTGATCCCAGGGAGAGATGGGTCTCTCTGATGGCCTTGCCTGACCTGGTCTAGCTTCCCCAGGCTGGATCAGCCCTGCAGAGCCAGTGGCCTTTGCTGTGGCCAAGCCTGCAGACAATCCATGCCCTTTATGCCAGGGTGGGCTGCTCCTCCCGCAGCACCCAGGCGAGCCTGCCTCCTGCTCCATGCCCATCACTAAGGCCTCCGGCTTGAGGCTGATGATCTGCCCACTGAGGTGCAAGTGCTGGAAGGGACAAAGGACTGGGGCAGGGCTCTACTGCCCCAGGAGTAGGAAGGGGAGACCAGGACAGCCTCTAGACCCAAAGGGATGTCCTTGTTCAGCAATATCTACTCCAGTTTAAACCCAAGAGCAGGCTTATTTTTTTAAATCTATTTTTGTAGTTATGAAAGTAATAGATCAACAAGTGGTGCTGGGACAACTGGATCTTCGTGTACAAAATAATAAAGTCTAATCCCCATCTCACATCATACACAAAAATCCACTCAGCACTCAATAGCCAACACCTAAGAGCTAAAATCATAAAATTCTTGGAAGAAAACATAGGGGTACATCTTCATAGCAGATGTTATTAGCTGCTTATTATTAGCTGTTATTATTAGCTATGACACCAAAAACACAACAACCCAAGAAACAAATATAAGACTTCTCTATATCAAAAGACTATATAAGAGAGTGAAGAGTCAAACCAGGAAATAGGAGAAGCATATATATGATAAGGCTCTAGAACATATAAAGAATTCTTACGACTCAACCAAAAGAGACAATCACTTTAAAAAATGGTACAAGACTTGAATAGATATTTCTCCAAAGAAGACATACAAATGGCCAATAAACTCATGAGAAGATGTTCAGTGCCATTAGTCATTGTTGTTAGGTGGCTCAGTTGGGTCTGACTCTGCAACTCCATGGACTGCAGCCCGCCAGGCTTCCCTGTCCTTCACCATCTCCCGGAGTTTGCTCAAACTCATGTCCATTGAGTCAATGATGCCATCCAACCATCTCATCCTCTGTCACCCCCTTCTCATCCTGCCCTCAATCTTTCCCAGCAAGCATCAGGGTCTTTTCCAATGAGTTGGCTCTTCAAATCAGAGGGCCAAAGTACTGGACATTCAGTTTCAGCATCAGTCCTTCCAATGAATATTCAGGGTTGATTTCCTTTAGGACTGACTGGTTTGATCACCTTGCTGTCTAAAGGACTCTTAAGAGTCTTCTCCACCCCCACAGTTCAAAAGCATCAATTCTTTGGCCCTCAACCTTCTTTATGGTCCAGCTGTCCCATCTGTACATGACTACTGGAAAAACCATAGCTTTGACTCTACGAACCTTTGTCCGCAAAGTGATGTCTCTGCTTTGTAATATGCTGTCTAGGTTTGTCATAGCTTTTCTTCCAAGGAGCAAGCATCTTTTAATTTCATGGCTGCAGTCACAATCCATAGTGATTTTGGAGCCCCCCAAAATAAAATCTCTCACTGTTTCCATTTTCCCTCCCATCTATCTCCTGTGAAGTTATGGGACCTGATGTCATGATCTTAGTTTTTTAATGTTGAGTTTGAAGCCAGCTTTTTCACCCTCCTCTTTCACTTTCATCAAGAGGCTCTTTAGTTCCTCTTGGTTTTCTGCCATTAGAATGGTGTCATCTACGTATCTGAGGTTATTGATATTTCTCCTGGAAATCTTGATTCCAGCTTGTGTTTCATCCAGCCCAGCATTTCGCATGATGTCATTAGTCATAGGGAAATGCAAATCAAAACAATATGACACCACTTCCATAAGACACCACTTCACACTTACTAAGATGACTTTGATTTTTTAAAAATGAAAACTAATAAGAGTTGTCAAGGATGTAGAAACATAAGAACTCTTATACATTGCTGGTGGGAATGTAGAATGGTAGGGTCAGAAAACAATTTGGCAGCTCCTTAAATAGTTAAACACAGAATTATCATATGATCCAGCAACTCCACTCCTAGGTATATGCCCAGGAGAAACGAAAACATAGGTCCACACAGAAACTTTATAGGAAAGTTCATAGTGGCATGACTCACAACCTCCAAAAGCTGGAAGTGACTCAAATGTCCATTGACAGATGAATGAGCAACCAAATGCAGGTTATTATTCACTCATAAACGGGAATGAAGGTATAAAGACAACAATGTGGATGGACCTTGAAAACACTGTGCCGAATGAAAGAAACCAGACACAAAGGCCACATACTGTGTGATGCTTTTTATGTGATAGATGTGAGACAGGCAAATTCACAGAGACACAATGCAGGTTAGCAGTTCCCAGGAGATGGAGGAGGAAGAAAATAGGAAATGATGACTTAATGAGTACTGGATAGGCTTTTTATGGGGTTTTATGGGTTGATGACCCCTAGAGTAGGCAATGGCACCCCACTCCAGTATTCTTGCCTGGAAAATTCCATGGGCAGAGGAGCCTGGCAGGCTACAGTCCATGGGGTTGCAAAGAGTTGGACACGACTGAGCGACTAACAGACAGATGAGCCACAGAATTAAAAGACACCTGCTGCTTGGAAGAAAAGCTATGACCAACCTGCTGCTGCTAAGCCGCTTCAGTCGTGTCTGACTCTGTGAGACCCCAGAGACGGCAGCCCACCAGGCTCCTCCGTCCCTGGGATTCTCCAGGCAACAACACTGGAGTGGGTTACCACTTCCTTCTCCAATGCATGAAAGGGAAAAGTGAAAGTGAAGTCGCTCAGTCGTATCCGACTCTTCGAGACCCCATGGACTGCAGCCTACCAGGCTCCTCCGTCCATGACCAACCTAGACAGTGTACTAACAAGTAGAGACATTATTTTGCCAACAAAGATCTGTATAGTCAAAGTTATGGTTTTTCCAGTAGTCATGTACGGATGTGAGAGTTGGGACTATAAAGAAGGCTGAGTGCCAAAGAATTGATGTCTTCGAACTGTGGGGCTGGAGAAGACTCTTAAGAGTGTCCTTGGATGGCAAGGAGATCAAACTAGTTGATCCTAAAGGAAATCAACCCTGAATATTCATTGGAAGGACTGATGTTAAAACTGAATGTCCAAATACTTTGGCCCCCTGATTTGAAGAGCCAACTCATTGGAAAAGACCCTGATGCTGGGAAAGATTGAGGGTAGAAGAGGGTGACAGAGGATGAGATGGTTGGATGGCATCCTCGACTCAATGGACATGAGTTCGAGCAAACTCTGGGAGATAGTGAAGGACAGGGATGCCTGGCATGCTGCAGACCATGGGGTCACAAGGAGTCAGATGCAACTTAGCAATGCAACAATGACAATAACAACATCTCTCACCTATGGGTACAGAGGGGACCTCAACACCAGGCTCCTTGTCTTCTCTTGTTGAGATCTACCCCGGAGCTGAGTCTCCACATATATATATAGATAGATAGATATAGATACAGATGTGGGAAGAGGGAGGCAGGGCATTTTGACACCAGTGTTTTGACAGAGTCCTGCAGAAGGGAAGGCATGGCTAAGTACCGGGCACTTTGGGACAGCTCAGACCTGCCTCCCCCTGGCCAGGATCCTCCCGAACTCACCTGGCCCCTGAGCTCTGGCCCCAGTCCCACCTGGGGAGGAGCCACATTCCAGGTAACAGATCCACAGCAGGCTCACTGATCTCCCCTGGGAAGAGGGCACAAACAACACACGCAAAGGTACAGAGGCCTGGACAGAAGAGTCCAGGGAGCCTCTCAATCTGGCAGGGTCAGGGCGGGCGCTGCTCTGCCACATCCCTGGTCTCTACCTCTCACAGACATGCCATCCATACCTGGCCAGGCCAGTGGCCTTGTGCCCACTCCCCATGCCCTGCCTCTGCCTGCGCTGCTTCCTCTCTTCTACATCCGGGCTCAGGTCTGCACTTGAGTCCTTCCTCCCCCAGGGCCAAGCCCATTTCCTCATCTATGATGGGGGAAGGGCAGAGGAGAGCTCCTGAGAGCATCACAGGGTACCACAGGGTGTGGCAGTGGCCTCAAGGCTGAGGCTACTGTCCTCAGAGCCCATGGCCTTAAGAATTCCCCTGTTTGTCTGCTGCGGATGCCCCAACCTCGATGCCCTCACTGGCCACCCAAGGCAGAGCTCAGTTGAGATTGGGGTGGGCATCAGGGATGCAGGGTGATGGGCGGCTTTGGGAAGAATGGAGGGAGATGCCAGGCTGGGACAGGGCTCGATCTGAAAGCCAGCAGATAGATGTTGGTGCGGGAGGGGGTGGGGAAGGCTTGTCCCCATGGGAGCCCCAGCCTGGAGCCAACCAATCCCGCTGGAAGACAAGGCAGGAGGGTGGTGTCCCCGACAGGTGAACTGGGTGAGCTTTCAAGCCCTCCTAAGAGTGGTCACTTTACAGGCAGGACACTGAGGCCAGAGTGTGTCAGAGTTGACCTGGGCCACCTGCACGGCTCCCTCTCTGCTGGGCCCCTTGACCCCACGAGAAGAGTCTTGGGCACCACCCACCCAGTGGCCCCACTGACCTTGGGTTCTGAATGCTCTGGGAGCAGCATCTACCCCATCTCAGTCCTGTCTCTTAATGGCATGGGCACTGTGGCCACCGAAGAGAGGGGCCATTGGCCCGCCTGAGCCTGCTACCCCTGCCTGGACCCAGCCCCCCATGATGTGCTGCTGTTCCTCACCTCTCAGGTGATACCCTCCCTTCCAGGCCGTTGAAGGGTCAGGAGGAGTAGGCAACTGGGCAGCCCCTCTTGGGACTGAGCTTGGCCCAAGGAACAGCAACCAGCCAGGTCTGCAGGAGAAAGTCAATGGCTGTCAGGGGGATCACCCACCAGGACCCAAGGCAGAGCCCACCTGACCCCCAGTCACATCCCGACCTCAAATTCCTGCTACGGACACCCCAATTTTCCTATAGAACCCCACTTCAGACATCCCCACCCTTTTTGTTGTGGTTCAGTCGCTAAGTCATGTCTGACTGTTTGCGACACATGGACTGCAGCATGCCAGGCTGCCCTGTCCTTCACTATTTCCCAGAGTTTGCCCGAGTTCATGTCCATTGAGTTGGTGACACTATCCAACCATCTCATCCTCTGTTGCCCTCTTTTCCTTTTGCCTTCTGTCTTTTCCGGCATCAGGGTCTTTTCCAGTAAGTTGGCTGTTCCCACCCCCACAGACACCTCCAAACCCTACCCATACCCTCACCCCTCATTCCCAACACTGGGTGGGGAGGGCAGGTGAATCTGGCTGGACTGGGCAGGGGTCTGGCCTCTGTAGCCTGTTTCTATCTCTGCCCACAGCCTGGGCCAGCCAAGTGGTCAACAGGTTAATTTTTCAGGGCTCTTGTTCTGAGATAAAGCTGAGGGGCAAGCAAGGAGGAAGGGGAATGGCCTGCCTCAAGGAGCGGCCCGTGCACCGCTGGCCTCGAGTCTTCTGGAAAGGTGGGCTCCCCACCCTGCATCGTGGAAGGTGTGGCCCAGGGGCGCTCTGAGTGAGGACCGGCTGTGACAGTCCTGTCTCCAGGTCCCTAAGGACAGTGGGGTACAGGAGCTAGACCCCACAGCAGGGGGCCCCGGCTCAGCCGTCAAGCCTGTCCCGTGACTTGGCTTTCTTCAACTGACCCAGCCTGTGCTGGCCCCGATCCTGACCACAGGGTGGTGGCAGCCAGTGCTGAGTGGCACAGGCAGGCCTGGGGCAGGACGAATGGACTGGGTGGGGCCTGGAGTCGGGTGGGGTGCACCCAGGGCTCAAGAATGGGCCATCTGCATGGCCCCATCAGGCTCAGGAAGGCTTCCCCTCACCTACAATCAGGCTCTGTGTAGGAGCAGCAGGCCTGTCCCACACTCTCCCTGGGGGTGCTGCTGCTAAGACTCTCAGAAGTCTCTCCAGGTTTCAAAGATCATTTTCGGAGATAGTGGCACAGTGGAGCCTGGTTCCCACCCACATAGTGGGTGGGAACTGGAGCTCAGACACCGGGATGAGGATGGGCCTGGTAGACTTCTTCTCCCCTTGGGGACGGTGGAGCACAGCCCACCCCCAAGGAGCTGCAGCAGTTGGGGAGGGGGTGCAGGCAGCCTTGGATGCTCCTCGGTACATGTTCCAGGGCCTGATGGGACCTGCAGCTGTGATTTGGAACAACTGGGAGAATTAGAATCCAGGAGATGGAGCAGGTGGGGGCACTGGCAGGGGCGTGGTGGGCCGCTGGGGAGGGCACAGGTTGGGTCATGAGGGAGAGCGTCCCCCCACCTCGCCAGGAGTGGCTGCACCTCCTCGGGTCACCTACTCACTTCCCTTTCCACCCACTCCTTTTTCAGAAAGGGGCAGCCTGGGGTCGGGGGCTAGCCCAGGGTGACTGTGGGGGACCAGGCACTGGAGCCAGGCCTAGGGTGGGTTGCCACTGGCCTTTTCTGCTCCTCCACTGCACTGCAGAATGGCACCCATTCCTTCCCTCCTGTGCTCAGGGCTCCCGGTCCTGGAAAGAAGACTGAAGCACCATGGGGGAGGTTGGGGCTTGGAAGGCCGAGGGTCTCAGGTGGCGGAGGTTCCTGGCCCTCCGTTCCAGGGCCCCGGTCCAGGGGAGGGCCGGGGAGGAGTCTGCTCTGCCCTTCCACTGACTGGCAGCAGGTTGGTTTCCCATGCAGAGCCACACACAGCAGCCATCACTCTGCCACCCCACTTTGGTCTTCCTTCGAATCCCCAGTCAAAGCCAGGGGGGCTTCCAACCTCTGGGTGAGACAGTCCCTCTACTGCTAGAGGGTAGGGGGCAGGGGCTGGTAAGCAGGTGCCTGATCAGCCTGCCCCCTCTCTCCCCTCTGGTCTTCCATGGGAGACCATGTCTGAGGGGCCCTGGGTCTGGGAAACTGTTCTCTCCCTCCTTGGGGCTCCTGCAGGACCACAGCGTCCCTGGATAACCATCCCCAGCCCTCCCAGATGGACCCTTGGGGTCTCTCTCCTTCTGCAGGAGCAAGGGTGGACCCCAGGAACTCTCTCAGAGCACTGGGTAGGGGACTCAGAGTCCAGAGAAGACCCAGTCTTCTCTGAGTTCTCAGAACTCCCCGGTCTCATAGTTCAGAGAAGACCCAGCCCTAGTCTAAGGGGAGCTGGGAGAAGTCAGGAAGACCCCAGCCACCCCACATCTGTCTTCCTCGTTGGCCACTCTGAGCTCTTTCATTTGGGGGCAGGAGTCGGGGGTTGGAGGCTGTAGGCCTGGGGCTCTGGTTCCTGTGGTGGTGGGGCACCAGCTCCCAAGTCTTATGAAGATGGGGTAGGGCATCCAGGTGATGGCAGGAGGGGCCCACGCAGGGCAGGGTGTGGGTCTAAATGATCTGAGGCAGAGCAGGGAGATGCCCCACCTCAGAGGTTGGAAGTCTCAGTACAGGGGTGGGATTCTCTTCTGTAGCTCTGCCCTGCACCCCCACAGATGCCCTCCCAGGTTGGTGTACCTTCTACCTCCAGCTGTGAGGAAGCCAGTAATTGTTGTTGGTTGGTGCAGGCAAGTGGGGGTATCACCTGAGACCCTATGGGGACCCTCTTCCTTCCCAAGGGCCCCTACAGACACCCAGGGTCCAGGCCAACTCAGTGGGTCTTCGCCTGGAAGGGCTAGGCAGAGCTGCTGTGGGAGGGCTTGGGCTGGGCTGCCTGCTGTCTTGTATATGCATGCCTATGTGGCAACCTCTCTAGCATGTGGGGGTGAGGGTGGTTGGGCCCCAGGCCAGGGTGGCAGCAACACCTGGCCCAGCCTCTGTGATTGCCAGGGCTCTTTGGACAGGGGATGGTGGTGGGTGGTCTCCCAGCATTCAGAAAAAAAAAAAGATCAGAAGTCCTCAGTGGACTTGGTGTCTCCAAAGGAGTGGTTGGATGGTGAACTCTGGGCTAGAAGGCCCACACCACCCTCTGCCCACCCCTCTTTACTGTGCCAAGGCAGGTGAGCCACCCCACTGGCCTCTGGAGAGGGTAATCCTCCAGAGGATGCACCCAGGGATGCTCACCCTGTCACCCTGTCTGGGATGAACAGGAATCTTTGAGATAAACCCAGAGACACCATTGCTTGGCCTCCTGAAGTCCCTGAACACTTGGGTGTCTCGGTGGAAAGTGTCCTGTGACTTGAGACCAGTCACCAAGAGGTGTCCTGGGCCCAGGCCACTCTGTGGTTTCTCTTTAAACCTTAGTTCTTTCCATGTTGCAGATGAGAAAACCCAGGTTTGAAGCACCTTGCCTAGGACCAGCTGCGATTAAATCTCCCCTTAGGTGAGGGTCTGCGGAGTATGGGGATGGGGAACACGCCTTGGGGCCCCACCATCCCCCAGCACAGCCAGGTTCTGGGAGCTCGAGAGGAGGAGCAGCGGTTGTATTTGGCTCCACAGGGGAAACGGAAGTCAGAGAGGATGACATCTTTGACCAAGATCACTCAGGCGGGGTCGGGGGACGGGCGATGTTCGCCTTCTCCCTCCTCCCCAGCCCAGGAAAAGGGGCGCCGGCCGCCCTGGAGAGAGCAGAGGTTTGGGTGGGGGCGCAGATTCCAGGGCGCTTGGCTAGGGTGACCTGCAAAGTCCCAGAGCTGAGTTGAGAGGTGAGAGTCCCACGGGTTCCGCGTGCCCTTGGTGGCGTGGGGTGTGGCTGGGTGCGCGCGCTCACTTGTCAGAGCGAGCGGCCCCCGGGCGCGGGGGGCGACAGGGGTCGGTGCCTCGGAGAACGCGGGACCCAGTCGCGCTGGGTACCAGCTCCGGCAGAGAGAGGCGAGAGCGTACAGAGTGGGAGACGAAGGGGCGGGAGGGGGCTGCGGGCCAGGGCTCCCAACTCAGCGCCAGGGGTTGGCGAGGTTGGGGGGCCGGTCTGAGGGCGCGGGGCAGCGGGACTGATCCGGCGAGAAGGCTCAGCCCGCGCCGCTGTCTGCGCCGTCGGGGAGCACTGGGTCGCCCCTCCCGCGGGGTCCCGGCGGGGCGGCGCCAGGCAGCGGTGACGTGCACTGGGGAAGTGCCGCGCGAGCGGCCGGAGCACTGAGTCGCCCCCGGCGCGGCGCCTGGCAGCGAGGCGGGCAGAGGCGCGCGGCGACCGAGCGGCAGCAGGTAGGCATGGCCCGATGCTCCGCGGCTCCGGGACCGGGAGTCTCCCAGCCGCCCCGGTGCTGAGTCTGCGTCCGGCCTGGGGGCGACCTGGGGGTCCGCGCTTTTTGCCTTTCACCCTTCTGGTTCGGGGGCACGCCGGGCACATACGAGCCCCCCACCTCCGGCGGCCCTCACTGAGGAGCCCAGGGAGCCAGCCGCACCCCCTTTGAGCCCTCGGACCTGGGTTGTGCGACCTCGACTTCCCCGGTTCCTCCGGGCGCCCCTCCGTCGAGCGACCCTCGGGGGCTGGGCACCGCCAGGAGGCGGCTCTGTGGGGTGGAGGAGCGGGTTCCGGGTATAAATAGCTCAGTTCGCTGCGTACGGCCTGGGCGCGCCGGCTATATTTGGTGGAGCTAACGCCTGGCCCGGGCCCCTTCCCGGGGGGGAAACGGGGAGCACGTATTCTCCCGGCCGGGGGGGTGGGGTGGGGTGGTGGTGCCCGAGGGCTCACCTCCTTCCTCTTCTCACGCCGCCCTAAACACTCACCAACCCACACCTGCCCTCAGGCAATGGGTTCTGATGGAGACTCTGGGTAGAGAAATGGGGAACCCGCTCCAGGATCAGACTGGACTCCCCAAGCTCACTTCACCCCCCTCCCAGGTCCTGGGCTCTGGGAAAACCAGGTGGGGCCTCGGGGCCTTGGTTTATTTATCTGAAAAGTGGATTGACAACTCACCCACCTGGATGCTGGCCCAGGCCAATGGCCAGCAGGCCTGTGAATGGGAGGGAAGCAGTGGGGGTCATGGCCGCCAGGCAGGGGCAGGGAGTGCTGCCTGGATTCTGGGTGAGGGGCAGGCACAGCCCCTGGGGTCAAAGTGCTTCTCTGTCCCAGAGGCACTAGGCTATACATCCAGAGGTGCTTGGGACGACAGGATCACTCTGTGATGAACACGGCCAGGCTGAGTGGTCCGCAGGACAGCTGATGGCAGCCGGACCCATGGCCTTTATGCAACCCAGGTCAGAGAGGTTTGTCCAAAGTCAAGAGGAGGAGTGGGTGTCGTGAGGGTTGGAGGGTTCTGGGGTCCAGTATTTCATTCTGAAGGCCCAGGAAGTGTTCGGCTGTCAGATGGGTGCTGGGAGGGACGGGCAGATGGAGGAATGTGTCCTGGAGGATGGACTCAGCCCCTTGACTGATGGACAGAGGCTTGGGCTCAGCTTAAGGAGTTGCTCCCATGGTGGGAGGTCTGCCCCCAAGGGGCTCTGAGGATGGCGGTGGCAGTGCCCAGACAGGTGTGGCACCTTCCTGCCCAGTCTGTGGTATAGTCAGTGCCTAGGTTGGATATTGAGAGGCCCTATCCCAAGGCAGGCTCTGTAATGACCCCATGTGACCTTGGGCAGGACCTGATACCCAGAAGGCAACTCAGCTCTCACTCACTACAGCTGGACACCTCTGCTTGAAGGGCAGCGAGGGGCAGGCGTTCATGCTCCTCAGGAAACTGACCAGGGAGACCGTGTGGAACAGGGTCTGTGGGGTCCCACTCACTGGCTGGTGGTGTCTGCAGAACAAGGCTGGCTTGCTCCAGGGCAGGACTCGCAGGGACCTAGCAGGTGTGCAGGGGGCCAGTGCCGCCCCTTCGAGGTGAGGAGCCCAGTAGAGCGACCCCAGGGCCTCCCGTGGCCCTTCTGGGAGGAAGCCAGTGGAGAAGACAGCCACGCAGAGCCATCAGACCATTGGACGCGCCTCCGGATCAGGCGGGATCAGGCCTCCGGCGAGTCGGCCACTGGGCCCGGACGCAGGGGCGGGGCGGGGCGGGGCGGGAGCGGACAAGGCCTGGGGCTCCTGCCGGCGTCGTCTCGGCGAGCGCAGACCTCCCGGCTTCGTGCGAGGAAGCCGGTCACGGAGACCCAGCGTTCTCAGTCAATGTTTCGAGCGCCGGGCCGCGCCCACTTGGCCCAGCTCCAACGCGCGGACAGTGAAGAGTGCCTCGCCCGGGGGGAACCACGGGGTCCCCTTTGGCGCTCTGGGATGTCCAGTGCGGCTTAGGGGTTCGTTGACCCTGGTGGCCTTACGTGTTGGCCTTGCGCTCTGGCCAATACGGTAGCGGACAGGGAGGGCTTCTACTCCAGGCAATACGGCAGCGGCTCCTCCCTTGGCGCGGTCACGTCCCCCACGTCCCGCGCGCTGCCTGGCAGCGGGGCTGGGGCGGGGCCGCCCTGAGCATCCTCTCTTCCCACCCCCACCCGCCCCCGGCGCCCCCCAGGGTCGGCCGGATTCCCAGCTGCCCAGCCGGAAGCTGAAATAGGAAGGATCATCCATCCTGCTCCCTGGGGTGGAGATTGGGGTGGGGGTGGGGGATGGCCGGGGTTCCACTTCCCCCTCCCCAACCGTTCTGATCTCCTCAGCCAACTCCCTCACCTTCTATTTGCTCCAAAGCCCCCAGGTGGTGGTGGTGGGAGCTAGGAACCCAGTTTTGGTGGAAGGGTCCCTTCCTTGCTGGTGGGGCTTGCTGACACAGAGATCACCTTCTGGGCCTTGGTCTTAGGTACAGTTTAGGTCGGGGGCGGGGGTGGGGGGGGGCGGCGGCGCTGCAGGGAGTTGAGTGGGACAAGGTGGCCACGTGGATGGGCAGCCCAGGCAGGGCCAGGCTGGACAGGGTTGGGTCCAGACCTGAGGGGGGTTAGCTTGGGCCTGCTCAGCTACCTTCAGGCCCCTCCTCATTGCCCTCTGAGCTTCCTAGAGGAGGGGGCCCCCCAACAAGGTAAATAAAAAAACATCCCCGGGGCAACTCTCGAATGGCCTTCTTGTCATAACTGGGTGATGGAGGTGGAGAATGACTCAGAGCTAGGGGCTGGCCTGGGCGGCAGTGTCCAGTCTGGTGAATGAGACCATTGTTTCCACCCCACTGGCCCCTACAAGACATGAGCCTATAGGAGAGCTTGTGGGAGCACTGGGCATGTGCGTGGTCAGAGAAAGTGGGGTGGAGGGCCCAGCAGGCTCAGAAGGCCTGGATTAGACTTTCACCCACTGCCCAGCTTCCACCTCCCCAGAAAAAGCCCCAGGCACCTCCCTCCAGTCACAGCTCCAAACACCGATGAGGGCAGGGCTGAGATGTGTCCTGTCCCGCCTCTTGGAAAGGAGACAGGCACTCTGATCAGAGTGTCCTGAATCCTCTGGTTACCTGTGCACAACAGGAACTGCAGGCAAAAGAAGAAGGGGAGCCCCTCCCTCCTCCAGAGGGTACAGCCACCCCTATGGGTTTCAGGGGCCTTGAAGCCTGAGGAGTCAGGAGATAGCCTCACTGGGCTGTTTCCCTGTTACTCAGGCATGTCTTCCAAGCCTCCTGGTGCGGGAAGAGTCAGGAAGGAATGTAATTGCCCCTTTCTTGCCCCACCCACCTGGAGCTGGTCTCCAAGGACTAGAGGTCCAGTTAGGTAACTGGCCAGGCTGGAAAGTGCACCGACTAAGCACGTGGGACAGGCCACAGGCTCTGGGGCTGGAGGCCCCCTACACTGAATGCCCCTTTCCTGGTTCATGGCCTGGACTGAGGTGGGTGAGGGAATTGCCAGTACAGAGGCCTAAGGGGCAGCAAGCCTGTGGCTGGAATGGAGTGGCAGAAGGGGCCCAGGAGGTGGTGAGGCCACCAGGACATGGTCAGGGCTGGCTCTGAGGTGGGGGCGTGGGGTCAGGTTGGGAACACGCTGGTATGAGGTTTGCACTAGCTCTTTGGGTGCAGATGTAGGGTTGGGGGTGAGGCTGGGCACTCTCGCCACCAAGGACACTCAAAGCCGGTGAATGTAGGCAGAGAAGGGGGCCACGGAAAGAGGGGTGATGCAGAAGTTTGGAGCCTCACCCCAGCTAGGACCCTCACCCAGATAGCCAGTTGGCCCCTGAGGCAGCAGCTGGCAGGGGCCCCTGATGTAGGAGGGCATGAGGGATGGGTCATTCAGAGGGATCTCTGTACACGTACCTCTTTGGGCCAGGACCTGGGGGCACCCCCTGGAGCCTCACCTGACCCAGAAGTGGGCACACATACCCACCTGGGAGATCAGCTTTCCGAGGCCTGGAGGGCGGGTTATTTCTGGGCTGGGAACGTGGTTTACGTGCTTCCCTGTGAGAGTAAATGTCACTGAAAGGACAGCCAGCCGGCATGTGCTAACAGATGTGCTGGTGCCACCTCCCTCTGCATTGTGCTGAGGGTCCCCGACCAGTCCCTGAGGGGGCCGCTCCTCCCACTCTAGGTTTCCCTTGGCGTATCAGCCAGCCTGTGCCCCAGCCTGCCTCCTCCACAGGACAGGCTGGGCTGATGAGGCCATTTTGCTCTTGGAAATTTTAGCTGACCCCACCCCCCGCCATAAATACACAGAGCACTTCTGGGTGAAATCCCTTTGCCCCCAACCTAGAGACCCCTGCTCTCCATCTTCCCCTGCTTGCACACCCTTCCCCATTGCAAATTGAAGTTCACTAGAAATCTCCCTTTGAGAACCATCTGGTGTGGGGAACAGGGTGGGGGTCATCTCAGTGTGGCTGCAACCTGGGCTGGGGGGTTAGCCGGGAGAAAGCAGTGTCTCTGGGGTGTTCAGGGGATGGTGGGAGAGATGACCACACAGGACCTTGACCCAGGCATGTGAGATGGCCCCCTCCTTGTGTGAGCCTTGACCCCTACAGGTCCTGGAACATACTGTACCCTCCTGCCTCTGGGCCTTGGCACCTGTCCCTCTGTCTCCTCACCCTCCCCGATGCTCTTTCTCCTCAAGATCCTGGAGGCCTCCAGGGAGGACCCAGCCCTGGTGGGCAGAGAATAGGGCTTCAAAGGTTGTGGTGCCCATGATTCCCCTGGTGCCCCAGGTCTGGCTGGTGGAACCAGGGAGATCTTAGATGGAGGCCCTGTCTTATACCTGTGGGTTTGTAAGTGTCCAGCTATTCCTAATTGCTCACCCCCCACACACTCTCCTCTTTGGCCTCCACATGATCCGTTTGATTTACTTTACAAAGCTCATAACCCCAAACAAGCCAGGATACTGAGGACAACCAATCCCGCAGTGTCCCCGTGACCACAATCACGACCACTGTCCGGGGTCCTGGGTCAGGGAGTCCTGTGTTTTCTGCCTTAGTGTCATCGCATCGCAGAGCATTCACATTCCTACGAATATACTTAGTTGTTTTTTGTTTAGTATCAGTCAGCTGCGTGTACCTTAGAGACCCTTTAAACTTAATGCTCACAAGGGGAAGGGCAGAGGCTCAGCCTCCACGGCCTCCAGTGAGTTTGGGATGGCATTTGTCCACCTGTCTCCTACCAGGCTCAGGCATGTGGCCATGTGACCCACGGCAGGGCTCTGGAGAACCTGGGGTGGTCCACTCTGAAGCTGTGCTCAGACTGTCGGGGCGCAGGGGCCCTTGTCTTTCCTCCAGTCCTGTCCCAGGTTCTGTGTGGCCTCAGATGCAGAGGTGGCCACCCAGGGGGCTGCGCTGGGTCACGGGGCTGTGCCTGCATTTGCAGGAGGATGAGGGCTCCCTTGACAAGGGTGCCCCCGTGCACCTTTTGGCTGTGTCCCCAGATGGCTGCATGGCTCTTGCCCTCAGACATACCCTCCATCCTGTTCACTGAAGTCCAGGTGTCTTCTGAGCACTGGGGTCTGAGTGCAGGGAGAGGTGAGGGCTTCTCTTGGGTTTCCCAGTGGCGCCTGTGGCCCTGGCCCAGCTGAGAACCAGCGCAGGCTCTGAAAGTGGACCTCTGGCCCAGTCTGTGGGTGACGGCAGGGCTGCTGTTCTGCTCCAGTGGGCTGTATCTGCCTTGTCATCACCCTGATAGCCAGCTGGCTCCTGGGGTCCAACCATCAAAGGGTGGTGCTCAGACAGCAGCTCCTGCTTGTAATCATCTACAAAGCCCCTAACCCTGCCCCCGCCCAGACACCCTCTGAATCAAAGCCCAGGATCCCCCCCTCCTCCACTGCTGGATCACAACCTGGATACCCCTTCCCCATACTGAATCAGAGTCCAGATCCCTCCAGACTACTGAATCAGGGTCCCTGGAGGGCACAGCCCCTGTGGCCAGGGTGCTGGGGGGCAGGCTGGAGGTGGGGGTGGGTGGGTCTTATTCTCCACATTCTTTTGCTCTGCACATTGAAGCTGTGCTCTGACAGGCCGGGCACAGAGGCCCTTGTCCTCACTCCAGAGTCCTGTCCCAGGTTCTGTGGAGCCTCCGATGCAGGACTGGCCACCTGGAGGGCTGTGCCAGGTCAACAAGGATCCGAGGAAAAGGGGAAAGGGGTGGAGCCACGACAGATTACGATACCCAGGCGGGCGGGCTGATAGGAGGGCGGCTAGGAGGGCGGTGGTGCTGCCTGTGCAGCTCCCCTGGTCAGGAGGTCCTTGGGTGTCACGCAGGTGGAGTATTTACACCACGGAATCGGCAGATACTACATATCAGGGCTTCCTCCACCAGGGAGCTGGCTTATAGCTCACCACGGGTGGGGAGACAAGGAGCTTCAGTGGGCAGCGAGTGGCTGGATCCAGCAAGCCCTCCCTTCCCCACGCCTGCAGCATAGAGGCCTACTCTGTCCTTGGAACAGCCTCTGTCAGGTGAGGCTGATTTCTGGGATTTGGGGATTTCTGGAGCGAGGATCAGGGACGGGTTGGGGATGAAAATGGGCGGGGAGGGGAGGATCTTCAGGTGGAAATCAAGTTCCTGGGCCTCAAATGAGCTAAGTTCCTGGGGTTTAAAAGAGGGAAGTTGACCCCAGGCTTCCGCGGGTTTGGGGCTGACAGTGGGTGTGGCCAGCTTCCACTGGGGAGCCTGGGGGCTGCAATGGTTTGCTCTGGTGGGTTGGATGGAAGCGTGTTCTTCCTGCCGTTCCCTCACCAGAAGAGTTAAACTCCAGCAGCCGGACAGAGGTAGGTGGGTGATAACAGGATGGGACAAGTCAGGGCCAGCACAGTGACCCTCAGCTGCCCCGTCTGCTCCCCCACTCAGTCCCTGCACAGCACAGCCTTGTGTGTGCCTCCTCAGACTCTCACTTCTGGTGCAGTGCAATCAGAGTGGGAAGGACGGGGAAGCCCTGTCCTCCTGGGAGTGGGAGAGCAAGGCTGGCCACATCTAGACTGAGGTCTCGAGGGACAGCACCGCAGACCGAGCCCCAGGCCCCCACCAGGCCTGGCTTCACTGCCTGAGGTGCTGGCGGCTAGAACCACGCAGCTTCCTGACACAAGGTCAGGCGGGAGGCCAGAGCACAGCTGATTTCCCCACTGGGGTCTGCCCTCCTCAAGAGGTAACCTGAGACCTAGCTGAGCCCAAAAAAGCCACTGCCCTTTAGAGCTAGTTGTGTGGGAGCAGGCCAGGCCTGCGCAGGGGAGGGAGGAGGAGCTGCAGCTCTGGTCACCCCACACCCTGCTGCCCTGCACCCAGCGCAGGTGAGGGGCAGAGGCAGGGCTCTCAGGTATCATCAGGTGGCGGCCCAGCCCAGAGCTGAGCTCCTACTGGGGGCTAGGGCCTGAAGGAAGGGGCAGCCCTTCCGGGTGCCTGCCCTCAGCTACATCTGTGTCCCCATGCTGCTGGGCTGCAGCTGGGTGACTGACAACTGAGTCAGCCTGGCTTCCTCTTTCTCAGGACGCAGAATCAGCCCTCCTGGCCATGGGAGGGGCAGTGATCGACGAGGGCCCGACCGGCATCAAGGCCCCGGATGGGGGCTGGGGCTGGGCCATCCTTTGGGGCTGTTTCGTCATCACGGGCTTCTCCTACGCCTTCCCCAAGGCGGTCAGCGTCTTCTTCAAGGAACTCATGCGAGAGTTTGGGATAGGCTACAGTGACACAGCCTGGATCTCCTCCATCCTGCTGGCCATGCTGTATGGGACAGGTGAGCAGGGGCTGTCGTGCCAGGTGACCACCTCTGCAAGTTCACCAAGTTCATTTCTGGGCAAAAAGCCCTGGGGGCTGGGGGCTGGGTGGTGCATCCAAGTGTCCGCAGCCCTGGTTCCCCAGAGACAGCTGGTGGGAAGCCCTCGAGGGTGCCATGGTCTCCAGAGGGCAGGTTGGCACGGCCAAAGCTGTCTGAGACCCTGTCCAGAGGGCCGTATCTGCACAGCTGTGCTGGATCCCAGAGCCGTCCTCGCTGCCTGCACAGACCAGTCAGGAGAGATGCCTGGGGACCGTTGCTTTACTTAGGAAGACACGCGAATGTGGTCCCCTGTGTCTCCTGCGCCGGGATGAAGGGGCATCGGGGAGGGGCAGGTCTCCCTGGGCCTGGACAGCCTCGGTCCCGTGCCTTAGCTGCTGTCCCTCACCTGCCAGGCCCACTCTGCAGCGTGTGTGTGAATCGCTTTGGCTGCCGGCCAGTCATGCTTGCGGGCGGCCTCTTGGCGTCCCTGGGCATGGTGTCTGCGTCCTTCTGTGGAAGCATCATCCAGCTCTACCTCACCACAGGGGTCCTTACTGGTGAGTGAGGCCCCGCCAGGAGTGGAGTGGCCGGGTGGCAGTGGTTCCTGTTGAAGAGATAGGGCCTCCCGGGGGAGGCCAGCTGTGGGGTGGCCCTGCCAGGCTCCCATCTGTCCCTTGCTCCCCGTCTCTCCCGGACACGTGGGCTGGTGTCGGGGACACGCTGAGTCCCCTCACTTGGATGCCTCAGGTCCACACAAGAATCGTTCAGGCGGGTGCCCGTGCCTGGGAGAACCTGGGCCGGGACACCTGCACTCACCTGCCTGCTCCCCTCCAGGCTTGGGTTTGGCGCTCAACTTCCAGCCCTCACTCATCATGCTCAACCGCTACTTCAACAAGCGGCGCCCCATGGCCAACGGGCTGGCGGCAGCAGGCAGCCCGGTGTTCCTGTGCGCCCTGTCCCCGCTGGGGCAGGTGCTGCAGGACCACTATGGATGGCGGGGCGGCTTCCTCATCCTGGGTGGCCTGCTGCTCAATTGCTGCGTGTGTGCCGCGCTCATGCGGCCCCTGGAGGCGCCCCGGCAGAGTTCAGGTTCGGGGCCTGCACCCCAGCGGCCGCCCCGGCGGCTGTTGGACCTGAGCGTCTTCAGGGACCGTGGCTTCGTCATCTATGCCCTGGCCGCCTCCATCATGGTGCTGGGGCTCTTTGTACCACCTGTGTTTGTGGTGAGCTATGCCAAGGACCTGGGGGTGCCCGACACTCAGGCGGCCTTCCTGCTCACCATCCTGGGCTTCGTCGACATCTTTGCTAGGCCCACCGCTGGCTTCATCACGGGGCTCAAGAAGGTGCGGCCCTACTCTGTCTACCTCTTCAGCTTCGCCATGTTCTTCAACGGCTTCGCTGACCTCACGGGGTCCACTGCCAGCAACTACGGTGGGCTGGTGGTCTTCTGCATCTTCTTCGGCATCTCCTATGGCATGGTGGGGGCCCTGCAGTTCGAGGTGCTCATGGCCATCGTGGGCACCCAGAAGTTCTCCAGCGCCATTGGCCTCGTGCTGCTGCTGGAGGCCATAGCTGTGCTCATTGGGCCGCCGTCCGGAGGTGAGTGCTGGGGGTTGGCAGCAGGGGCGTGAGCGGCCTCACCTCCCTGGGCCTGGCTAGGCCCTTGGGCAGTTTTCACAGCTGCTCTTCCTGGGAAGGGGACTCACCATGGGGAGCTCTTAGCTGGAAAGGCCTCCACCACCTCTCCCAGCCCTGTGTAGCCAGGTCACCATGTACCTCTGCACATGGGCAGCTGACCTCAGTGGGGGAACACAGCCTCTTATACATCCCAGGACCCACTTGGTTTCATTGTGGGAGGAAGCCCATGGGCCTGAGCTGTGGTGATGGCTCTAGGGTGGAGTCCTGGTCCTTCTTTCTGGCTGTCCCCACACCCCGGGGACACTCAGAGCTGAGGCCAGGGTTGGCTTTTGTTACACTGGACTTTTATTTTTTGATAGCTGAGAAGATAGGGGTTGGGGACGTGAGACTAGTGTGGCCAAGGCCCTGCCAAGTCTCTGCACCTGGGTTTGGGTCTCTCCAGCCAACCCTGTAGGCCCTCTACCTCCCACTTGACCTTGGGCCTTTTGCTCTTCTTGCCTGGGGTGGGGAGGCAGGGTTCTGGTGTGAAGAGGTGCCTGAACTGGGGTCCCAGGGTCCTTCTGGAGTCCAGGTGGTTCCTGTGAGGGCCACTGTGGCAACAGGCAGCAGGGTCAGACCCCTCAGGAGGCCTTGGATGAGGCCCCCATTCAAGGCTCTGCTCTAAACCCTTGTCAGATCCACTCTGCTTTAGCCTCTGGGTCTCTGCTGCCTGGGGCGGGGTTGGGGGGTGGTGGGTGGTGAGGGTGGCTGCCTCAAGGGTCCCAGGCTATCCTGGTGACTGGGGGTGGGGTTTTGGTGGAAGCTGCAGCCCTGGGCTGACCCTGTCTCCCTGCACTGCAGGCAAGCTCCTGGATGCGACGCACGTCTACCAGTACGTGTTTATCCTGGCGGGGGCCGAGGTGCTGGCCTCCTCCCTTGTGCTGGTGCTGGGTAACTTCTTCTGCATTAGGAAGAGGCCCGAGACGGCCACGGAGGAGGAGCGCCACAAGCCCCCGGAGGATGTCAGGGTGGACTCCCGGGAGGTGGAGCAGTTCCTGAAGACAGAGCCTGAGAAGAACGGGGAGGTGGTTCACACCCCGGAAACGAGCGTCTGAGCCCAGGGAGGACGGCAGGGGTGCAGGGAACCGGACAGAGACCGTCAACGCTCGTATTTATTTCACAAACAGGACCAGCTTGGGCGGGGCCTTCGGCTCTGCGCCGGCTGCCCGGGCAGTGGATCATCACCCGATCAGTGTTTTTCAGGGGAAGGTGGCGGGGTGGGAACGTGTCATTCCGAGGCGGATCTGTGGTGAAGCCAAGCCGCGAGGTTATGAGCCGTCTGCACCAGGGAACCCACCTGCTGACCCCAGGGAGCCCAGTGCCCACCGCTGGGCTCAAGGACCCAGAGACCCGACGCTTTGGAGACAACACGACTTTAATCAGGGGGCGGGGCCGGGGACAGCTACGGAGCGGGCACTGCCACAACAGGCCTCCCCATGTGCCCATGAGTGCCCTGTCCTACCGGGTCTCCTGTGTGCCCCAGCCCACCCCTTTTGAGTGTCTTAGTGGACAAAGCTCCCTCCTTCGCCTCTGAAAGGTTTGAGATAAACCTGCTCGCTCTTAGGGACAGCGGTCTAACCGTTGACCCCAAATCTCTTTCTCAAAAGACAGCCTGCTTATTTTTACAAATTGGTTTCAGTCCTCATCAGCCACGTCAGCCTTCTAAGTACTGCTCGTTCTGGACCCTGTCCTGCTGGACCTCAAACGGCTCAGCGTGTTCACACAGCACCCTGGTGGTCGGCAGGGAAGGGGCCACACTGCGGGGATGTGGACACCTAGGCTGGGATGTACATGTGGTTTCTGTTCACTGGTGTGTGTTTGAAGAAAATGATCTGCCTGCTTTTGTTTATTCACCCCTTGGTTAGCTGACAGTCATCCCACGTGGTCAGTGCCCAGGGCTGGTGTCTGGTCCCTGTCCTTTTGGAACAGCCCTGCTCAGCCTTGCCCTGGGTACCTCACACCCACCTGCCCTTGTGGCCAGCGGTGGCCTGTGTGGCTGGGAGCCCGGTCAGAGGCCGCTGGGGCCGCCTCAGTAGGTGGTGCGTCGAGGGCGCTGGGGACGGCAGCGGGCACCCTGGCGGGCCGCGTGCAGCCGGAGAGATGCCACATCCCTGCTCCTCTGAAACGAAAAGCAAGCAAGAGCTCACGTCCTGGGCCCCCCTCCCCAAGAGGTGTTGCCCTAAGGGGGCTGCTGGCTCCCTCCTCCATCTGCCCCTTGAGCTCTATGAGGGGGCTGGGCGCCTGCCTGCAGCACCCTGCCCCATCTCATCCTTTCTGTCCTTCTCCTCTGCCAGGGGCCTGAGCTGTGGGCAGTGCTAGCAGCTGCAAAAGTCAGGTGGTAGCCCTGCATCCACGGACCTCACCCTGTGCAAGGTGGGCCAGGCAGGGGCCAGCCCCTGGGAGAGCTGAGCCACGAGCACCCAACTTGTCAGCCCCACCTGTGGTCTCTGAACTGGAGGGGAACAGGAAAAGGCCACAAGTGGGTGGCCTGCTTGTGCCCTTCCCCCAACCCCCTCCCAAGCCCTCATCACGACACCCCCTTCTCTCCTGGCAAGAGCTCGGCCTGGCTGTCGCCAGTCATTCAGTTTTCTTGGGTCTCTTGGAACCAGCTGTGGGGATGACCAGGGCCCCTGTATTCCACACCACCACCCCTTCACTCTCACCTGAAGCTGCCTCACTCGTCCCCACTCCCTACTGGGACTCTCTACAGCCACACTGGGTATACCGTTCAGTGACTGAGATGGTGTGGGAGTCCCTCCCCTGGGGGTGGGACCCACGGCTGGTCTGGTGCTGGATCCATGCAACCTAGGGTGCACCTGAGGCCCCCTGCCCCTACATCAGCTGGTTAAAGCATGCAGGGGCTCTGCCCAGATTGGAGACTGACCTGCAGTCTAACCCTAACCCTGGGGAGAAGGTGACCAGACAGTTTGGTCTGCCTGGTTTTCTGGTTCCAGATGTTTCCAGCTGTGCCCAAGACACAGTGAAAGAAAACTTCCTGTCCTCAGGAAGCTGTGGCTGCCAAGGGCCAATGGCCCTAAAAGCAGTTAGGAGAGTGGTCAGCGCTCTGGAATGAACAGGGCTCTCCCTAGTCCTCCAGACGTCCCACCGGAGGAGGCTCACACCCAGCTTCCCATGAAGACACAGATGCCTGTGCTAAGCCCACTCTCACAAGCCGTTAGCACCTCCTTGGAGGACACATACACATCAGCCTAAATCAGAAGTGGGGGGTACATGAGCCAGGCGCCCTGGGGCACTACCCAGCCCTGCCAGAACTTGGGGCACCTGCCATCCTGTGTGGAGAACACCCTGGCACACACGTGCAGGCCCCCACTGGGAAAGCCTGGCAGGAAGGCAGCCCCTGCTGCCAGTGACTGCCCAAGGGTTCTGCCAATGGCAGTCTGGGAGGCGGCTCCCTAGACCTGCAGGGCCCCCTCAAGGTTCCCCCCAAAGGACACTCCCCTGTAACCCTAAACACTCTTGCAAACAGCGGTGCCAAGGGGTGTGCTGCTTTCATAGCTCCCAGCCAGTGGGGGTGGGCATGGTCCCTAGGAGGAGCTCCAAGCACCCCATTCAGAGGCGACAGGGCCTGGGAGCAGGTGGCAGGTGGCGGCTTGGACCCAGAGCTTGCTCTCCCGAGCATGGAGCCTGTCAGGCAGGTCAGGGGGTAGAGTTCTCCATGTTGGGAAGACAGAGGTGGTGAGGGGGCTGGAGAACAGGGCAGGCAGACTCTGAGTGAAAGGGGCCAGGGTCCCTGTTCTGCCTGTGACCTCCCTCCTGGCAGGAGAACAAGAGGTGGTTCAGGGTTCACCTCATCACCATTTCAGCTGAGTCCAAGTGTCAGCAGGCTTAGGGGAGGAGGGGGAACCCATAAAGAAGAGCTCAGGCTCTTTCACATCCTCAGGGACCACCTGGCACAAGCCTGGCACACCTGGCTTGTGAGCAGTAAACACAAACCAGTGGCAGCTGGGAGATCCACCTGCCCCACCCGTTTACCATGCATGCGGGTGGCGTCACTAATTTCCCTGGAGTACACGCAAAGCTGGCATACTCCGCTCAGGACAAGTGGGTGTGGACCAGAAGGTGCTTAGTTACCACACATCTATGGGAACACATCTGTGGTCCCAGTTCAACAGGGAGGGACTTTCCTGCGGGGCCACACCTTCTCACTCGGCTCTGCCTGGAGCTCCCAGGGGTAGGGGTGTCCTGGTCTCCAACAACTCCAGGGGCAGGGGGAAGCGGAGGCCATGAGCCCAACAGCTGGAGAGACGATGCCCTCTTCCAACACTGCCTGCCTAGAAGGGACAGCCCCTGGGGCGTGAGGGATGCAGACTGGTGCTTACACTGGGATGGTGACTGCTGGGCCCAAGCCCCTGGGTCCCAGCAGGGGCCCCCCTGGGAGCCCTTTCATGGGTACCATGAGCACCCCCCACGGGCAGTAGGAACAAGGCTACGGGCCAAACACCATGCTCTTCACTCCCCAGAGAACACAAGGTGAGTGGCAGCACGCCCTTCCCACAGAGGTGGTTAAAGCAGGAGACTGGCGTGTGCGCACGGCCCACACCGGCAGCAGCTCAGCCACATCCCCGCCACAGCCCAGAGGCTCATCCCACCTGCTCCTGATCAGCTTACAAAAGTACATCAACAGGCTTCCAAAGGACAGACACGAATGCCCAGTCTCAGAAAATTAGTTTCACAAAGTTAATCTACACAAATCAAAACTCAAAACTGATGAAATAAAGACCACATGGCAGGGGCAGGGAAGAAAGGCAGAAGTCGTCATGAATTTATTATTTACATGGTGGTTAAGGACACAAATACAGTGGTCATACAAAAGCGCAGTTCAGAGACTGGCCGCTGATACACAGGTTGATACAGACATTCCAACTATGTTTCCTGCAAGTCAGGATGGGGAGTTAAATACGGGGGGGCGGGGGGGACACAACTGTCCACAACCACACTGCTGAGGACTCGGGGTTGGAGTCCACTTCTAAAATGCCATCTGGCAATTTCAGGTGAAAACCTGGATGCAGAACATCGGGGCCGCAGCTGCTAACAGCTCTCCAGGAGGGGGACGCCCACCTCTGAGGAAGGCACTGGGCCACGATGAAAGCCCCCAACTCACTCCAACCAACCCGAGCTCCCTTTACACTCCCAGAAACACAGCCCCACCTGGCCAAGTGTCCATACCCTGAAACACTTACAGAGTAGCCAGCTCAGGATTCAGAAAAGAAGCAACCAGCTGCATTCTGTGCCATCAACACAGCAGTTGGGGCATCCTAGGACCAGTGTCCCTGTGCTGGGACTTTGGGGGCAGGAAGGGAAAACACAGACATGGACACCTTTCAGGTCCCTAGCTTCCTACCAGTGCCTGTTTCTAAACAGAATGCACTGCAGGGCAATGACGGGGAGAAATGTGGAAGTACCTATGAACATATATATTGCACCTCACTTCCAGAGACGGAGGCTCCTGTCTACCGGCCGCCACTACCAGCTGGTGCTTCTGTTGCTGCTGCTGCAAAGCGAGGGAGGGTGTCTCAGGAACCCACCTGGAGCCTGGTTGCCCCGGAGGGTCTTTCTGGGGAGACTCGGCCCTGCTCTGCCTCTTGGCCTCTGTGGGGTCACTATGTCTCAGGGAAGGTCACAAAAGCGTGTTATCTTTCACTCTCCTGGACCTCAGGTCGTCAGAGTCACCTGTTTCTTGGCACTTCAGAGTGGATTCCCTTGGGCCCGCTGGCCTTTCTGGGCAATGCTGGCACACAGGGTGGACACCACAGCCCTTGGTTTTGAGCAGAGATGTTAACCCAGACTGGGGGCCAACCTGCACTGGTAGTATCAACAGCCTATTTAGAAAATCTCCCAAGTTCGAAAGCACTGGGGCAACCACCACCAACATAACCAAACATGACTCCACGGAGGAGCCCAAGTCTCTGCTTGAAATCCTCTCCCGAGGGATCAGCAACATGACGCGAAGCCGTGGCTTCTGCAGTCTTCAGGCTCGGCTTCCTTCTCGTTGTGTCTGGGAAGGTCAGATCCATGGGCTGCTCTGTCGGGAAGCACCCGCTGCGCCTGTGCGTGT
Organism: Bos indicus; assembly: GCF_029378745.1. NCBI lineage: Eukaryota > Metazoa > Chordata > Mammalia > Artiodactyla > Bovidae > Bos > Bos indicus. Next base: position 51,909,548 of record NC_091778.1, on the reverse strand, counting down.
GGCCAGCACTTTCTAACTGCCCTGATGATTCAAGAATCCCAGCGGGTCTGCAGTGAGCAGGCATTTCAGTTTACAGTGGGGAAGGGAGCGTGACAGCCAAAACTAGATTAATGAAGTCACGAGACACACGGCACACGGACACACACGTTACTTACACACGCGTATATACGTGATAGAATTTCTGATGAGAAAATCCCTTCTCCACAGTGGACCACATAACAAACCACGAGACGCAGACCACAGAAACCCACGTGTGCTCTGCTCCCTGCCTCGCTCCTACACAAACTCCACACCAGCACCTGCTTCAGAATTCTTTAAGTCAGCATCTTTAAGACCGCAAAAACAGACATGAAAGAAACAATAAAAAGACAGATTTCTTTACACAGATTTAAGCCAATAATTTTTAGCAAAATGATACAAAACTGTCTTAACCAAGTAGAAGATCGGTAGTTACAGTAGACTCGGCAGGGACACGGGTGCGCCACCACGGAGGGGACTGAAAGGCTCTTGGATGGGAGTTTGATTCTCTCTGCAACCGTCTCACTGCTTTCTTCCCAGCCCCGCTAGAACCGAGTTCATGGGGGCTCAGTGCAGCCCCGGCGATGGCAGCGCTTGGAGTCTGTCCGGTTGGGTTTGTGTTTTGTTTCCCCCATGGGCGTCGCTGGGTGGGTGGCCTGGAGAGCTCCCGGTGTTAACATTTCGGTTCTAGACCGGGGGCGTGTCACTAGTAACAGAGTAGATCAGCCATGCATTGTCTGCCCTCAGCAAAAAGGAGAGTTCTCATCGGTGCACGACAGACTGCAGACCACTGGACGCCACCCGACCGGGAATCTGTCGGAGCCAAAGCACAGGAGAAGGTCAGCGTGAGGCCAGAGGAGTGGAGCCGGTCAGGCTTGAGCACAAAACACCAGTGACAGCGCCCGGGGAGGAGGAAGGACAGATGCCGCCTAGCCCTTTGGACATGTGCCCCCAGCCGCTCTGGAAGGTCCCTTGAGGCCAGGACACGTGCAGCAGAAAGAGTGACAGGAAGACGGGGAAGGAAGAAGAGCCATGCAGGCAAGGAGGCCGCGGAGCCGTGAGCTCATGATCAGTCAGACCGGACGGAGTCCAAGCGGGCAAGAGATGCCCAGCGCCCCCTTCCTAGAGAGTAGCCTGGTGTTCCGAAATAAAGGACCAGGCCCCGAGTGGGCACCGGGACTCCACTTGGGGGAAGACGTGAAAAGCACTTCCCATCAAGATGTCCCCAAAGAGTGCAGTCACGTTACAACTACAGCCGGTCTGCCCTGCGGTGCCGAGTGGACAGAAGCTGCAAGCCCTCAGCTGGGAGGAGCCACAAGAGTTGCCACCGAGAGGGGAGCTGGGCTTGGGAGGCCCAGCCATGCACCAATGGCAGGGAGCAGGCGGCTGTGGCTGATGGGTTAATACAGACGAGAGCGTGGACAAGATGCTGGGCAGAGACCAAGTTCAAAAAGAAAAGCAAACGAGGACAGAAATCAATGCTAAAGGAAGAGAGACGACAAAGCCAGGACAGCAGAGACCATCAGGAGTGTCTCACGCAGCGAGAGCGCAAGAGCCCCCACCAAGCGCGGCCCCCCACAGCCAGCAAAATACAATACACGTCCGGCGACCAACCTGGGGCCACAAGGCCCCGAGCCTTCTGGGGCCACTGGAGCCGAGACCGGGCTCCTGCTCCCCATGCCAGCTCCTGACTAGAGACCACGGCGAGGGCCAAAGGCCAACAGAAAGGATTCTGGGGTCACCCCAGACTGCACAGCCCACTGTAACTGCACAGCCCACTGTAGCTGCTCTGGAATCCATGTAAGGAGACGACCTGGGCCGGGCCCTGGCTCTACCTGGGGCACCTGGCATGCAAGCCCGACCCCCTGCGTGCTCCCTCAGGCCGGCGAGTGGGCGGCAGCTCCCACCCGGCCCGGCGCCTGCCGAGGAGCCCCGCCGTGAGCACACTCACCCAGTGCTGCCTTCCGACGGGGAGACGTGCAGCTACTTGCCGTGATGTTCGAAAGGAATGCTATTCTGAGGTGGGGGGAAAAGACAGCTGTTGGTAAGGGTTCCACTGGCTGGACCAGCACGTAAGGCCCTCCTGTTTCCACAAGTGCTGCCTTGCCTCAACCAGGTCCAGGACCCCTGGCTGGGACTGCTCGAGGGGATCCCGGGACCACACAAGGAACTGGGTCCCACCTTTCCAGAGTGGCCCCTGGACATGTGGCCGCTGCTCCTCGAGGATGGATCCATCAGGGAGGCCAATGAGGGAGATCCTTCCCAACTCCTCAAGCAGTAAGAGAACTGGATGCCCAGACAGCAGCCCCTCCACAGGGTCTTGGCATCAGGGGCTCCTGAGGCTTGTGCTCGGGAGGTGGAGAGGACACCACCTCCCCGTGACACAAGGACTGACATACGGAGAAGGACAGGGCTGCGGACCTCACTTGGAGCCAGAATTAAAACAAGCTAGCCCACCTGAAGGAAAAACTGGCACCACGGGTCAGTATTATGTTCTATTAACAGCACTGGATGAAGAAGACACTTCTCACAAAGAGAAACATCACACACAGGTTCAGCCACCAGAAGCCTTTCAGTCTCCATGACACTCCAGCAACAGAGGCCAGATTCGCAGGCTGGGGTCGGGGATACGGGGACTGCAGTCCCTGGAGAAGGACAAGGGGGTGAGGAGTGGTGGCTAGGGCAAGGGACCTGTATGTCACGTCCTCCCACCCCCAGCTGGAGAGGGTCGGCAGGGCCGTCCCCCAAGCAGGCAGGGGGCTCCAGGCACTTGTATGCTGACGATGAGCTACCTCCTTGGCCTGGGTACACGGATGCAGGATGCAACCTCCCCTTGTGGAAGAGGAAGCTGGTAAGAAGAGGCCGCGGTCTGTGCACATGTGGCGCTGCCCCCTGGATCACTGTGTCACTGGCCCTATTCCTGATTGCATCTTTTGGCGGGGGTTCGGGGGGTGGGGGGTGTGAATGGAGGCCAGTCATAAAAGCTGGAGCAACTCTGATCACACCCTTGGTGGACAGCAGTCTTTCAGAGTCTCTTAAGGAAGAGCACCTGGGGGATGATCAGGAAAACCTGAAGGAGAGAGCTGTCCAGCTGCCCTCAACATGAAGATCATAAGGAAACTCCCAGGGTAACTAGAGTGCTTCTTTTGGAAGGGACACACACAAATTGAATCTCTTCAGAGACCGGCCCCCCCCACCCCAGTGTTCAGGCCCGTTTCTTTGAAGGGAAAGCAGAGAGAACCAGAGGGCGAAGACATGCAATTGTGATGGAAAGACTTTACAGGAAAGGTCCTGAAGCTGTGTGTTGTCCACGTTCAGGGGTCATGGGCTGAATGAAGATGGACACAAGGTGGTGAAGAGGCTGGATTAAAACCCATAACTGCCTGGCACTCTCAGGACTCTCAGCCTCTTCCACTTTCCTCAATGATCCTCAAAGCAAAACACATTTTCTCGTGTTAAAAAAGAAGTTAGCCTGCCCCTTCCTCAGTCCTTGCTAGCTGAGGTGTTCTGGAGTCCTCTACCAGGCCCTCCTGGCCAGGCATGGTGAACACCTCCAGGGACCTGCTCCCAACTGCTAGCTCATGCATTCCAGGGGTTGTGGGAAGAAACCTGTTAAGCCCCTTCTGTGCCCTGTGGTGACAGAGGACGATTGTGGGGCTGGGAGCCCTAAGAGGCCCAATCTCATTACTGACCCACTGAGCCACACAATTTGAACTACCTGCATCTTCAGTCTCTTAGAGAAAGTTACCATATAAGAAAAACCCATTTCTAATAGACTTGCTAGTAAATTACTAGTAAATTTGGCAGAAACATTATTTCACTTGATTAAAGTGTGCCTGGGCACACCTTGTTCCTTTGCCACAAGACCGGCTGGATGCCACAGGACTGAGGTTCTGGGAGTTCTCACAAAATGCTCGACCCACCAAATTCACCAACATTGTACGCCCACAGCCCAGAAAGCACGAGGAGGGCAGGACGCAAAGTGTAAACGTGAGGCATAGTGGTGAAGCACAGGGCCGCTGCCCCAGCACGTGGCCGGGACCTGGGCTTCGGACATTCCTCAACCCGCCACCTACCCACTGAGTAGACACCAGGGGGTAGTCCCAGTCCCCACAGGACACTGGCTGAAGCAGGAGAAATGGTCCACTTCAGTTGTTCCTGACCCGTACGCCCCTAGTGCCCTGACTTCAGGAGGAGACCCTGAAGCGACTTGAGGAAAAACGTCCGCATGTGGGCAAAGAGCTGCTCTGCTGAGGGAGGCACGGTAGCAAGCACAGAAGGACAGCAAGGAAAGCCACAGTGGGAAGAGGACATGGGGGGAAAGGGGCCTGGGATCAGGCCCTGCACCTCTGAGCACACTTGCCTTGCCAGACAGAAGACAAACATCAGAAGGGGCACCAGAAGACAGGAACCCTCGCCCCAAAGCACACTGCCAAGCGCTGGGCTCTAGAAGGCCTCTGCCCATAAACTAAACAGTGATGGCCGGCAATATGCCACCCCTGCCACCCCCCGCGCCCCCGGCACTCTTCTGGGGGAACACCTGGTCAACAAGATCGAGGACAGAGTCTCCAAGGCTGGATGTGCCCACAACAAATGGTGTGAGCAGGCTAGAAGCACCAGCCTGCACAGGGAAGATGGCCAAGGCTCCAAGGCTGCCCGGGGGCTGGGAGCCACGTGGAGGGCAGCAGGAGAGAGAAGGCCCCGTGGCACGTCCCAGCCTAGCACAGCCTGAGGGGAGGGGTGTAGAGCCCTCACCCCACACAGCTCATCAAGGAGGCTCTCAACCAAGGGGCCAAGCTGCATCAAGGGGTACAACGTTACCCCATCAGTTAAAACACCCCAATATGGGAAGAAAGGGAAGGAAGGAAAGAAGGAATGACTATGAAACTATGACCTCACTTTGTTTGGAGCCCATTAAGACCAGACCAAACATGAAGTCAGAGGCCCGCAGCACCCGGCCTGGGCAAGCTCAGGTGCTGGCCCACGGGGCGCGTACCTGTGAGGTGGACATGCGGGAGGTATCTTGCCGGCCCGTGAGGTCGGATGAGGAGATGTTGACCGGGGCACCGCGGTGCAGCCGCATACTCACTTTCCGCTCTCTTTCCATGCCGGACACGGGCCTAGGAGAGGTGTTCGCTGGAGGAGAGGGAGACAGGGCAAGCGTGAGGCCTCGGAATGCAACCCCACACTCCAGCACAGGGTCTCTCCCTGAAAACCATGTCTACCAAGCACCCTCAGCTGCCTCAGTTTCAGGCACAGGACAGCTTACCGCACCCTAAGGGTAGGCCGGCACCACGGGCTGATCCCCGGGAGTAAAGCACAAGGAGTCTAGTGGAGGCTGGCTGGGGCCTCTGCCTACACTGCCTGTCTCAACAGGCAAGGAAGAGGCTAAATGTTGTGTCATGAGACCAAGAGGCAAAGCAACAGAGCTCACAGGGAACACAATCCTTCAACAGGCCCACTTCTGAGAAATAGATATTCTGGAAGGCACTATCCCAGGTGGTTCCCCGGCGTGTCTAATTTCGGAGTAAGAAACGAACAGAACGAGGACGCGCACGCTTCACCCACGAGGCACACCGCCCAGACCCCATGAGGTCACACACTGGAGTGTCCAGAGCAAGCGACACACAAAATAGAACCCTGCTGCCTACAGCGCGGGGACCACTCACCAGTGTGTGAGGTAGGGGTGAGGGGGGTGGGAGGAGCCACCTCCTGTGTCCCCCTCAGCCGGCCCGAGGCCGTGGAAGGGAGGCCGCGGGTGGCTGGATTTCGGGAGTGTCTCAACCGCTCCTCTCGGTCCCGGCGTTCCCGCTCAGCATCGTCAGCTGCCCGGCTGGCTCCCTATGGAGGAAAGAGGGCGACACCAGAACTGAACTGGTTTGGTAAAAAAGTACCTGAGGCCCTTGGCCACCACTCGAAAAAACACGGGGGCGTGTGCAACAGTCCCCCTGAAGTCTGCAGCCTCTGACAAGTCAGGCGTTCCTCCCTCCAGGGGCACACTTGACCCGTCCCACGACCGAGGGGGAGCGGAACCGGGCTTGTCTCCTTTCCCAGCAGAGGAAATCTCCACCCAGTTGCATTCTCACTCCTCAGAACCCAACCATCAACAGCACCTGGCGGCCCTCTTCTCTGCAATTATTCACGTGGGGACAGGAACCAGCCTAGGTCAGAGGCGGCCCAACGTGGCGACAGCCGGGGGAAGGCGCCCATGTGACAGGCAGATCAGCTGAAGGGTCCAACCAGAGCCCAGACACCTGGCTCGGGCCCATGTCCTGCTGGTGCGCATGAGACGAGGCTGGCAGCCAGGCTCGTCCCGGGTGGCGAGGCAGTGGGCACCACCTCAGCTAAACTAGCTGCTCCCAGAACAGTTAGTCGACACTTTCAGTGAGTATCAAACCAGAAGCACAGGGACACTGGATTTTAAGTGGTGACGCCAGGGTACCTGTCCTAGGAGAGCTTATGTCCTAAACACCAGCGCCGTAAGTCAAGAGTCTGCAAACTGCAGCCCATGGGCCAAATGCAGCCACACTCATTCGTGCAAATAGTTTTCTTGGCACAGTCATGCCTGCTCACTGACGCACTGCTTTGGCGGCTCTCCAGTTACACACAACACAGAGTTGAGCGGTCACAATGCCATACAGATGGCAGAGAGAAAACCATTTATTGTCTGGCCTTTTATACAAGAGGTTTGCCGAATCCCTGTGAGGGGTGACGATGTAAGAACAAAAAATTTGTTACAGTAACTCTGACAGGAAGTGCACCCTGATGTGCAGACTCCAAGGAACCTGCAACACCACCCCCAAAGGTTGTCCTTCGAAGGCCATCCTAATAAAGAGGTCTGGCAGGATGGCACGGGCCAGGTCCAGGGCAGGCCGGCTCTGTGGGCTGGCCCCAGCTTGAGGAGGCTGCAGTTATCTGCCCCGACCTGGTCTGTGTGAGCACCCATGCACCCATGAGGCCACGGGATAAGGGTTCCTGTTTTGCACTCTGAGGAGGAGGTTCTGTTCCTCCATCAGATTTTGTTACCTTAGAAACATGCCAATTTTTGTTTTAAGCTCATAGAACACATTTTTAATGAAAGAGGAAGTGCAAATTAAAACAAAAAACGGGGATTCTGGCTGTAGTGTCAAAGATTAAACAAACTTCTACAACAAACTCAGAGACAGGTGGCCTGTTTTAGAGGAAACAAATTGAAGTCCAAGCTCCCATCCTATCCCACCCCGAGTCCTGACAATGCGCATGCACACAAACACAGGCTCATACTTAATGAACAAACTGGGTGACAAAGGAAATCAAATGTTAAGTCTAGCTCCTCACAAGGCCAAACGGAGACCTAACACACAGCACCTCCCAGGCCATTCAACCCCTGGGAGGCTGGGCCTCGGCACGGCCAGGTGAGGGGAGGAGGGGAAAGTCTTCACCCCACCCGGTGGGAGTCACATCCCCTTGACAAGGAATTCACAGACCAGTGCAGTCACAACATCCCGAGGACTGCAGAGTTCAAATGAGAGCCCTGGTCTGGGCAGACCTGCACTGGGGACTCCGTCATGGCACTGAGGCGCCTCCTTGGCTTGCCCTCTGGCATTTTGCTTCTCAGAACCCCTTGTGCTCCCCATGTGGCAGCCATGCCTCCTGAAGCCCCAACCCCGTACAGCTCCCAGAAAGGGATGGCAGCTGCTGGCAGCCTTCTGATGATAGGCAAGCCCCTTCCACGCTGAGTGGTCAGTGAGCTGGGGGCACACTTACAAATTTGAGCATGTTCCAGTCGAACACGTAGTCATAGGAGAAACCCTGGCGATGGAACAAGTTCCTGAAGAGCTGTCTCAGGTATGAGTAGTCAGGCTTATCGTCAAAACGCAAGGAACGGCAGAAATTTAGGTACGTGGCGAATTCAGCTGTAAACACCAGAAGACTCAGAGGTAACCAGCAGTATTCCTGACTGAGAGCCAGAATGGTGTCTGTCCACAGAACCCTTGACCACCCACAGCCACAGAGAGAGGCTGTGAAAGCTGGAGCCTGATACATCAGGCATGCTTTGAGGAAAGAGGATAAGACTGAGCACCACAGAGCATAACAGTTTTACCTGAGACATTTACCCCAGGAAAAGTCTCACAAAAACAAAAGGAAAACTCCCTGAGTTATGGCTCAGGAAGGCAGAGAAGCACTAGGGACAGAGGCTGTGGCCACTCGAAGGGCAGGTCACCTGAGTTAGCTCAGCTCCCTAACTCTGCAGGACGCTGAGGGGGCTTTGGACAGCCAGCCTCTGGGGGACTTCCCTGGTCCTTCCAGACCTCACAGGCCCCTGCCCTCCCACAGAACTACAGCTGGCCCACTGTCCGCCGGACACTCACAAGGGTAGCCTTTGCACAACACCTCGATGGGAGTGGACATCTTCTTCTCACTGATCCTCTCATACTTCTGCCTCTTGGTAGCAGCCTTCAGGCCCTGCCAGGGCAGTGAGCCCAGGTTGAAGTACATGAGCACATAGCCCAGAGACTCCAGGTCATCCCTTCGAGATTGTTCTGGATAGAGAGGAGAGCAGGTCAGGGCAGCATGCCTGAGCATGCACAGCAACACCCCAGAGATGCTGCCTGGGGATAAACTCAGAGCCTCAGAGAAGGACACTTGGAGTCTTTGCTTCTGCAGAAGCAATGCTGCTGTGCTGTTAGGAGATGCACTGCCACCCATTAGGAAGCCCCAGCACATGCTGTCCCCCATGCCTCACAAGGTCTGCAGGCCCAGATGCCAGCCTTTGCTATGAAGGTTTGATGCCAGCCTCCATACCCAATGTGCCACAACCAACCCTCAGGGCCCCCAAGAGGCTGCAGGATAGCCAGGGCGGGAGGGCTCACCGATGCCAAGGTGTGTGTTGATGGAGGCATACCGCGCCGTCCCAGTGAGGTTCTTGTTCTCGCGGTAGGGGATGTGCTGGTGGGTGCGGGCGTCCCGGTACTTCTTAGCCAGCCCGAAGTCAATGATGTAGACCAGGTTGCCCTTCTTACCCAGCCCCATGAGGAAGTTGTCCGGCTTCACATCTCGGTGGATGAAGTTCTTCGAGTGTATGTATTCAATACGACTAATCTGCAGGTGGAGAAGCAGGGGTGACAGGTTGAACCCAAGGCTGCAGCCTGGCAGAAGGAACCAAGGGAACCCTGGCCCACTTGCAAACACCCACTTCCCTCCACAGGTCACTATCTCTTGCACAGTTAACAAGCTTCTGTTTTCTCCGTATGCACGCATAGCACAAAAAGGAAGCAAACAACCCTGAAGGCCTCATCAGATTGATGAATCAAACCAAGCCTGTGCTTAGCATGTGGGCTGCCCTTCAGTGGAGAAAAATGAAGTCTTACCATTTGGTCAGCAAGGAGTAGGACGGTTTTGAGACTGAACTTCCTAGAGCAAAAGTTGAAGAGGTCTTCCAGGCTGGGTCCCAACAGTTCCATCACCATGACGTTGTAGTCCCCCTCAGCCCCGCACCACCGGATGGTGGGGATGCCCACTGCAAGAGAGAGTGCGTCAGTCCCCCTCCCGTGCATCTGCACTGAGGATGCCAGTGCCTGTGATGCTGATGGGGGGCGGCTGGGCAGGAGCAGTGAGAAGTGACATGCGGAGAGGCTGGAAGGCCAATTTCACAGTGGGGGTGGGGTGAGGGGCTCAGGCAGAAGAGCCCCGCTGGCTCCCACAACCGGGTCCCAGTCTCCCTACGACTGACATCCTGCACCAGTGTGGGAAAGGTGTCACAGCTAATGACCCAATGCTGATACGCTGTCATTAACTAAAGTGTATACTACTCAGGCTTCCTCAGGTTTAACCTCATGCCCTCTGGCTGCTCCAGGACGTGTCCCAAGATCACATGACGAGTAGTCGTCATGTCTCCTTCAGCTGCTCTTGGCCAGGAGGGTCTCTCAGACTTTCGTGGTCTGAATGACCCTGACAGTTTGGAGGAGGGCTGGACAGTGATGCACAGACTGTCCCCTCTGCTGGCCTCTCTGATGTTTTTCTCGTTATTAGTCTGGGCTTGTGGGTTTGGAGAGGAAGACCACAGAGGGGAAGTGCCCTTCTCATCATGTCCCGCCAGGGCTGTGCTGCAGTATGACTCCTCACCATGGCTGTACCCTTGGTCACCTGGCTGAGGTGTATCTGTCGTGTGTCTCCACTGGGGAGTTTCTCTTTCTTCCCCTACCCATGCCGTTCTCCCTGTGGAGATGTCACCACACGTGGCCCACACTTAAGAGGGGTTTTGGGCCCCCTTCCCAGAGGGCAGAGCATTCATATATATACGACTTGGAATGCTTCCACACAGATGTGTGTCTTCTCACTTTTTCACTATTTTTCCCATTAGTATGAGCCCACGAGTGTCTGTGTCACATTTTGGTCTGTACTCCAGCACTGTATCACTTATTCTGTTGCTCCAAGCATCCTGGCCTTGCATGCTTCTCAGCGAGCAGCTCCTGGGGCCCTCTAACACCCCATCCCTGCAGGCTGTTTGAGTACTGCATTCCTTTCTGGCACTATAAGATGCTAAATACTTTTGATTTTGATATCAACAGGGCAACTTTTCATTTTTACAATTAAATATTTAAAAAATACATTTTACACGTGACATGAGAACAAACTTAACAAAGTCCATAGGTTATAAGGCATAATGTGACAAAAGCTTGTGGCCTACCATGAACACAGAAGCTCAATAGGCTCCAAGCACAAGAACCATAAAGAACGCAACACTGACATACGCGACAGTCCAAATGCTCACTAGTGATAAACAGAACACCTTGAAAGCAGCCAGAGGAAAAAGCAGAGTGGAGAAACATCTTCCAAGAACTGAGAAAAGAACTGACAATCTGCCGAAAAAACCTCAGCAGAGACAAAATGAAGATATTTTCAGATATAAAAGGGTGATGAATCAATCACCAGCACTGTGACACGTTACAGGATGTCCTTCAGGCAGGAAGCAAGAGATGCCACATCGAAGTGTGGGGCTACAGAAGGAATGAAAAGCACTGGAAACAACATGAGTACATAAAAATTATTTAAATTTAAAAAGTATGACTGTTTATGGGACTTCCTTGGTAGCACAGTGGTTAAGAATCTGCCTGCCAATGCAGGGGACACAGGTTCTATCCCTGCTCCAGGAAGGTTCCACCTGCCATAAAGCAACTAAGCCCGCGTGCCACAACCATTGAGCCCATGGCTCCAGGGCCCGGAGTCGCAACTCCTGAGCATATACGCCACAACTCCTGAAGCTCAAGTGCCCTGGAACCCTGCGCCGTAACTACTGAGCCCAGAATTCTGTAACCGCTACTGATGCCCGTATGCTTAGAGCCTGTGCTCCACGACAAGAGAAGCACCACAATGAGAAGCCCACGCAAGGCAATGAAGAGTAGCTCCTGCTCACCTCGACTAGAGAAAGCCCACGCAAAGCAACACAGACCCAGAGCAGCAAAAAAAAAAAAATTAAGACATGACTGCTTAAACAAAAATAACAACGCACTGCAGCGTTTACAACATGCAAATAAAACACACGACACTATCACACAGGCAAGCAAGCAGCAGTCCACGAGGTCAGGTTTCTCTGCATCCTGTTGGCGATGACAGACCCTAACTGAACCACCATTGTGACACCACAAAGATAGTGAAAAAATTCAACAGAGGAGGCCATCACAAGAAAAATCATTTAGAAATGTTAAAAAAAAAACCCACAAAAAATTTAATTCAAAATAAGGTTAAAAAGGAAGGAAACTGAAGCAAAGACCAGATGGCACAAAAATAACAGCAAAGCCAATCCTGTCATTAATCACACTGAATGTAAACACCACAGGGAAGGCACACTTTCTCAGATTAGATGGAAAAGAAAGGATCCACACCAAACACTCCTCAGGTCTAACTAGGTCACAAGGAGGACTGTGCACCACACCAACATCAGACGAGAAGGGCTGTGTCAGCATCAGACATGGTAGACTTGTGCAGAAGAGTGTTTCCAGGGATATTATCAGTCATCTCACAGTGATAAAGGCATCAACTGATCAAGAAAACATATATTCTAAGTGTTCACACAGCTAACAACAGAGCTTCAAAATACATGAAGCAATACAAGGAGAGAGACAAATCCACAACCTGACTAGAGATGTCAATCACCCCTCACAGCAGCAGAACAAGCTTTTTTTCCCCCAGGTATCATAGGGCATTTATCAAGATACATCACATTCTTGTCAGAAAACAAGCTTCAATAAAGTTACAAGGATTCAAGTTATACAACATATTTTCTCAGAAAACAGTGGAATTCATTTAGAAATAAATAACATGGAGAAGGCAATGGCACCCCACTCCAGCACTCTTGCCTGGAACAGCCCATGGATGGAGGAGCCTGGTAGGCTGCAGTCCGTGGGGTCACTAACAGTCGGACACAAATGAGCGACTTCACTTTCACTTTCACGCATTGGAGAAGGAAATGGCAACCCACTCCAGTGTTCTTGCCTGGAGAATCCCAGGGACGGGGGAGTCTGGTGGGCTGCTGTCTATGGGGTCACACAGTCGGACACGACTGAAGCAACTTAGCAGCAGCAGCAGCAGGTAGAGTGAAAATTGTCTATATATCCCAATAATTCACATTATTACTTCATGAACGTGCATTAGGAAAATCATTGCCAAATAAACTCTTACAACATACCAATGTAATTCAAAAGACAAATAGCCCTTGTTGTTGTTTAATCCATACTTCTCTCTCTCTCATCTATATAAGAAAAATTCATTGAGTGGAAAATTGATCCAGTTCTCTGCACATTTATTAAAAGAGAAAGTGTATTGAAATTACAACTTAGTGTGCATAACACTGTTAGATTGTATGAAACCCTATAATATTTGAATATAAAAGATTATTCCGATGTTAAAAGTATGCTGTTAACAGGACAAGTCTCATTTAATGAACCAGAGTATGCGTATCTTTTTTTCCTTGTGCTATACTGTTATGGTTCCATTTATTTCTATCTTCTGGGCACTAAAAATTTATTACATGAAGGTTTTTCATGTAGAGATATTGGTAAGGAATAAATTTGGTTTGTAACTACTAATAAATAGTTGATGCCAAAAAAAAAAAAAAAGAAATAACAGTTCTATGGAAAAAAATCCTCAAATATCTGGAAGCTAAATAATACAGTTCAAAATAATTTATGGATCAAGAAAGAAATCAAAAGGGGAATTAGCATTTTGAACTACAGGAAAAAGAAAACTCATCAGGATTTGAAATGTTGCTATGGTAGGCGAAAACTTTATAGCCACTAAGTGCCTATACTATAGAAAACACATCAATGATCTCACCTTCCACCTTAAGAAAACAGTTAAACCCTAAGCAGTCAGAAGTGAAATAAAAGATCACAGCAGAAACTAATGAAACAGAAAACTGAGAAACAAGAGAAAATGACTGAGACCAAAGCTGGCCCTTTGAGCAGATTGTTGATAAGTCTCTAATGAGACTGATCCGGGAAAAACCAGAGAAGACACAAATTACCAACAGCAACAACGAGGGACGTCCCTGGAGGCTCACTGGTTAGCACTCTGTGCTTTCACTGTTGAGGGGCCAGGTTCTATCCCCGGTCCGGGACCTAAGATCTCACAAGCTGCATGGTACAACCAAAAACAAAACAAAATGAAAAACACAACAAAACACGCAGGAACGAGAGACAACATCACTAGATTCAGGCTTCCCAGGCGGCTCAATGGTAAAGATTCCACCTGCAATGCAGGAGACACAGGAGACGTGGGTTCAATCCTTGGGTTGGGAAGATCTCCTGGAAGAGGAGATGACAACCCACTCTAGTATTCTTGCCAGGGTTTTGAAAACCCCCCACGGACAGAGGAGCCTGGGGAGCTACAGTCCGTGGGGTCACAAAGAGTCAGAAATGACTGAGCAATTGAGCACGCACAAACATGGGGCAATATAAATAGCTTTATGCCAATACATTCAGTAATTTAGGTGAAACAAACAAGTTATTTGAAAGATACGAACCAACAAAGCCCTTGTATGCTGCTGGTGGGAACATAAGTACAAGCGGTCTGGCAGTTTCTTCAAAGAGAAAAAACATTCACTACTTTTGGTTCAGCCATTTCATTCCTAGTCACTTACCCAGAAGTAAAAGGATAAGAATGTCCATATCTACACGAAAGTTCACAGCAGCTTTGTTTGGAGTGCCTGACACCTGGAACAAATCCAAGTGCCCGTGAACAGGTGCAGGGATAAAGAAACTAGGCATCCAAGGGAATAATTCTCAGCAATAAAAAGGAGTAACCATGACACACACACACATTCTCAAAAGAAAGGACACACAGTACTACTCCTTGCACAGGAAGCTCTAGAAAATGCAAACCAGCCCATAGCGACAAAAGCAGATGACAAAAGGCGGAGGTAGAGGAAGCACAAAGGGACCCAACAAACTTTGAAGAGCAACGGATATGTTTGTCACCTTGATTATGGCAATGGTTTCTTGAGAGGACACGCGTGGTAAAATTCTCAAATCACCACACTCAAAACACATGCAGTTTGATTCCTCTCAATAATGCTGATTAAAAAAAAAATAAACCAGAATGTTTTAGTTTTCTTTTCACGCTAAAGTCACCTGAGCCATCTGAAGTGGATTTTGGGGTGAGGGGAGGCAGGACTTTCAGCAACCTTGGCCACGTGTGTTCACAAGGCCTCGCTCACTGACCATTACACCTCCTCCACTGACGTCAGAATCCGGTGCCCGAGGGTCTTTCTGCAGCTGGAGTGTGGGTGGCACAGCACTGCAGGTGGCACATGTGACGCAGCGCAGACAGAGTCCACATTCACACTGGCCCAACCGCCTGCCCCAGTAATCTCCTTCACAGAAGTTCCCCGCCTAGGGTACAACCTAGGACCATGCACTGCCATGTAGTCACCATGGTTAAGTCTAGAACAGTTTTTTAACCTTCCATCAAAGAGAAATTTTTGAAGAGTTCAGGTCAATATTGAATGGTCCTCAATTTTGGATTTGCCTGATTGCTGGTTCTCATCACCTGACAGATGGAAATCTGCCAGATTTCTCCAACAAAAATTACTTTTTCTTTGTAAGTTATTTTGGCTGTGCTTCAGGGCATGTGGGATCTTAGTTCCCTCACCAGGGTCTGGACCTGGGTCCTAGGCAGTGAAAGCGCAGAGTCTTAACCAGGGGACCACCAGGGAATTCTCCTTTTTATTATTAATACATAATCTGCAACTGATGCTGAAGCTGAAACTCCAATACTTTGGCCACCTCATGCGAAGAGTTGACTCATTGGAAAAGACCCTGATGCTGGGAGGGACTGGGGGGCAGGAGGAGAAAGGGACAACAGAGGATGAGATGGCTGGATGGCATCATCAACTCAATGGACGTGAGTTTGAGTGAACTCCGGGAGTTGGTGATGGACAGTGAGGCCTGGCGTGCTGTGATTCATGGTGTCGCAAAGAGTTGGACACAACTGAGTGACTGAACTGAACTGAATCTGTGAGGGAAAAAAAAGTAATCTGTGGATGAAGCTTTGAGGGCAGTGTCAATACTTGAACTTGTATCAGGTTGGTGTAAAAGTAACTGTGGTTTTGCATTGTTGAACTTTGCTGTTTAATATTGGAATACATTCTTCAATGTGGTTATACTACACATCATTTCAATGTGCATTTCTCACTTTATGTTTTTTTGCTAATGTATTACTTGCTGTTTATTTTACATTTGTTTTAGACCATGGAAATGATGCTAGACAAAAAACAAATTCAAGCAATCTTATTTGAGTTCAAAATAGGTC
Organism: Bos indicus; assembly: GCF_029378745.1. Classification (NCBI taxonomy): domain Eukaryota; kingdom Metazoa; phylum Chordata; class Mammalia; order Artiodactyla; family Bovidae; genus Bos; species Bos indicus. The sequence goes on along the minus strand of NC_091778.1, from coordinate 51,893,741 downwards.
GGAAAGCAGCAGAGACAACTTGCAACATCATCACATTTGACCCAGGAACTGCTAATGAATGTATGCGAAGTTTTGCAAAGGAGATGAGAGCCTTCAAGATAAGCGTAGTGGTTGGCCATCAGAAGTTGACAACAACAAACTCAGATCATCATCGAAGCTGATCCTCTTAAAAGTACACGAGAAACTGCCAAAGAACTCAATGTCAACCATTCTATGGTTGTTTGGCATTTGAAGCAAATAGGAAAGGTGAAAAGGCTTGCCAAGTAGGTGCCTCAAGAGCTGACAGAAAATTAAAAAAAATTGTCGCTCTGAAGTGTCACCTTCTCTTACTCTACATAACAATGAACCATTCTCAATCAGATTATGACATGCAATGCAAAGTGGATTTTATACCACAACTAGCGACAACTAACTAGCCCAGTGGTTGGACTGAGAAGAAATGGAAGTTCCAGAGCACTTCCCAAAGCCAAAATTGCACCCCCCAAAAAAAGTCATGGTCACTATTTGGTGGTCTGCTGCCCGTCTAACCCACTACAACTTTCTGAATCCCAGTGAAACCATTGCATCTGAGAAGTATGCTCAGCAAATCGATGAGATGCACTGAAAACTGCAGTGGCTGTGTTGGTCAACAGAATGGGTCCAATTCTCCAAAAGTTGAACAAATTGGGCTGCAAAGTTTTGCCTCACCCACCATATTCACCTGATCTCTGGTCAACCAACTACCACTTCTTCAAGCATCTCAACAACATTCTTTTGCAAGCAAAATGCTTCCACAACCAGCAAGAGGCAGAAAATGCTTTCTAAAAGTTGGTCCAATCCTGAAGCACAGATTTTTATGCTACAGATTTGAATAAACAAACTTATTTCTTGTTTGCAACAATGTGTTCATTGTAATGGTTCCTGTTTTGATCAATAAAGATGTCTTTGAGCCTAGTTAAAATGTTTTAAAATTCACAGACGGCAGTAATTTACTTTTGTACCAACCTGATATGTTTGTATCCATCCAGTTACCCTTTAAACCAATCAAGTAACAAAACAGTGTCCACAAAGTGGCAAGTTTCCATTTGATTGTTCCTTCTGCCCCTCTGTAGAGCTTAACTTCACACCTGCCGCCTGTGTATAGAGCACTGTAGACTCATGAATTCTCTGTGTGTAGAGCATTGTGGACTCATGAACTTGCCCCTCTTCCATGCGTCATATAAATTTTAGGACTGTGTGTGTGTGTATGTGTAGAGAATTCTGGACTCATGAATTCTCCCCCTTCCATGTGTCATATAAATCTTAGGATTGTGTGTGTGGGTATGCAGAACATTGTGGATGTGTGAATTCTCCCCTCTTCCATGTGTCACATAAATTTCAGCACTATTTGTTCTGGTTCTGTGAAGCATGTCATGGGTAATTTGATAGGGGTCACATCCACTCTGTAGATTGCTTTAAGTAGTATGGCCATTTAAACACTATTCATTCTTCCAATCCAAAAGCACGGTATATCTTTCCATTTCTTTAACTCATCTTCAATTTCCTTTATCAGCATTCAATCGTTCTCAGCATATGTCTTTCACCCTCCTCGCTTAGGTTTTTCCTAAGTATTTTATACTACTTGATAGAATTTTTAAAAAGACTGTCTTTTTACCTTCCCTTTGTGTTATTTCATTGTTAGTGTAAAGAAATGACATAGATTCCTGTATGTTACACTTGTATCCTGCTACCTTGATGAATTCATTATCAGTTCTGGTAGTTTGTGTGTGAAGTCGGTACACAGGGTTTTCTGTACACCTATGTGCACATAAAGACAATTTTACCTCTTCCTTACCAATTTGGATACCTTTTGTTTTTTTTTGTCCAAAAGAACTATGTTGAATAGAAGTGTTGAGCATCTCTTTCACATATTACAATCCGTTATTCATGATGAGGCTTTAATTGAAGCCACTTCAAGCTCGTTCCTGTGTCCTCGGGACTCCTGCCAGAGTACCTGTTTCCTTTCAGCCACATGCTTCAGACTCACCTTCCCTCTTCCCGGCTCACCCTGGAATCTGGGCTCCTCTTGGTGTGGAGTGATACTAGAAGCTGCCACCTGGGTGCCGGCTTGAGTGTGTGGCATTTACGTCTTGGTCAACCTGGCCCTTCACCGTTCTTCAAATCTGTTGGCCTGTCCTGTGGGAGGAGGGCCCTGCTGGACTGTGAGCAGAATCCCCTGAGCCCTCTCTCTGAGCAGCTCTGGGACACAACATCTTGCCAAGTCGTTCTCTCCATGAACAGAATGTCTTCGCTTGCTTGAATCCTCATCAGCATCCTCCGATGCGTTTTCCACATACGGGTCACACCTGGCTTAGGGTTTATTCCTCTGTACTTATGGTTCGTCTTTCACTACTGTAAGCAGTATTATAAGAACACCACTTTGGCCTCTGGACTTCTCTGGGGCCAACAGCCACCTGACCAGGGATCTTGGTTCTCTGTCCGACGAGATGTTTGCAGGTGGCTGTGCCAAGGAGCCAGTGGAGCTGCTGTGCAGTACTGGCAACTGAAAGTGGGTCGCTATGCTCCAGGTTCAGCTTCCCATCCATGACCCCTGGGGTCATACCTGACCTCCAAGTGGATGTCTCTAAGCCCTAGAGTGAGCTGTACACAGAGGGCTTACGGAACTTAAAGGAGGGCAAAGCAGTGGAGCTGAACTTTGAGAAGTCCCCCAAGGGCATGGAGTCTCTCCAGTCACCAGGGGGCTGAAAGCAGCCATGGGAGGGGCTATCTTTTCACAACCCAAGGTTTGAGGAGCAAAGAGGCAAAAGCAGGGAAAGGGTGGGTAGGGGCACTGCCATGGACCTCAGGCAGGGTCCATGGCATCCCCCCACTTCCTTCTTGGCAAGGGGAGGGGTGAGACAGAAGGCAGCAGCTCTGGGCAAGTGCTTGCGGGCGAGGAGGAAACACCTCCGGAACCTGCATACCTCTTGGTCTCTACTCCCAAATTTCCAGCTTTTCCAAGTGGCCAGGACATGGAAGTGTTTTCCTGTGGAAGGCTATGTAGTAATAACACTTCCTGTGTCGGAGAAGGCGGAGCACAAGACCACAGGACACACCACTGCTCTCTGGGACCCCCTCTCTCAGGGCTGAGGCAGGGCTTCCCCTGCTGGCCTCCTCCTGACCTGTTCTTGGGATAGGACACGGGACTGAGGACAGGCAGAGAGATGGCTAGCAACAGCTGCAGACCTGCTAGCCCTCTCCCTCCACCGAAGCCAGCACCACTTGTTTACTGCTCCCTGGGGGCCCACTTTCTCAGGATGCCAAGCTGCACTAGCTGTGTGCAAATGAACCATCTGTATTTTAACTTTTTCCTTCATAGAAATGCTCCACTGTGTATTTCAGTCTAGAGCAGTGCATTCTCTACCATCAATGCTCCACAGGAGACAAGGTTTTAACTCTTGCCCCATCACTTGATCTCCTACTGGAAGGATGGAAATCAGTTTGAGCAGGAAATGTGTAGACAGGTCAGGAGAGGCAGGACCAGGTGACAGCACCAAGAGGAAGCGTGGTTGGGTAAGGGCTGTCTCTACGTGTGATGAGGGATTCCCGTTTCGGACCTGCGATCCCAGGCACAGACTTGCTTCACCTCCCTGAGCCTTCACCAGGGTTCCTGTGTGTCTGTAAAAAGTGGATTCAAAGGGTACCAGCTCGAGCCTCCAGGTGAAAATGAAGCAAAATCCTTACGCTTTAATAACGCTGAGCTTTCTCGCCCTGGCTTCTCACGACCACAGGCAAGGGCTTCTTCCTAGTATCTGGCGTCAGCAACCTGCCCCCAGCAGCAGTGGTCAGTGTTGTGGCAGCTGAAGGACAAGGGGCTCAGTTCACAAGCTGGGACTCAGTGCTGGAATGGGGTAGATACACTGGAGCACATGGAGGGACGTATGTCTGATGCTGGGTTCTGTCGCCCCAGTGTCTGCCCATCTACTTACTATTTGTGGGGGCTTCACAGGACTTCATGAGTCACTGATCTGGAAATAACACGAGGTAGCCTAGGTGGTGTAAATATAAGGCAGTGGCCTTTTCCCATGTTCTTCTGGGGTTTTGTTGTTTACAAGCTTCCTACTGTATTCAAAGAAGAGACGGATAAAAGGTTGTGCACCAGGCAAAGGATCTGAGACACAAATTTGGGGGTACCCCACCCCCCATCTCAAAACAGGGGTCTTAAGACCTTCTTTCGTGTTCCCTTCCCCCATTTCAGACCAAATCTTCTGTACTAAAAACTTGACTCCTATTCTACTCCCTTCTCCATCCTCACCAACACACCTGTACCTTTAGTCTGTGCGCGTATCTCCACAACTCAAAACGTTTGTCCAGAAGTACTGAAGCAGCTAGAAACATTCCATCCCTTGTCCCCAACTCCAGGTCAAGGCTGTTACTTGACATGATTCATGACAAACACACTGCTGCATTTGCATGGATCAAAACTACTTTAATCTCAAATCCTAGGGAAGAGAGAAGGTCGGTGGGGGTGCTTCTTTGTAGAAAGTGAGGTTGGGAGATCACTCAGGGGAAGATACATGTATCTCCAGGTCACTCAAGAGCTTTTGTGCAAGTGTAAGAAACGTCTATCCAAGTGGCCACACGACTGTTTAACAGGAAACAAATAGAACTCCATGTTCTCTGTTAGACACCAAAGCTTTGTTTGAAATCTTGAATTTATGAGGAAGGAGTAGTTTGTCCTCTTCTGGTTCCCCTTCCCCTTGCTCTCCAACTACAGGAGACTTCAGCCCTGGGGCTGCAGGGACTTCACCCCCGGAAAGCAAAGACTCAGTGGCTGACTCTGCTGTGCCCCCACTTCCTTTCTCACTCGCCATGTCCTGTCACATGGGCTGGCTCTTTTCCTCTTTTCCCTGTCAAATGTAAAGAATAAAGACTAGCTTGCACTGAGGAGAAAAAGAATTCTATTTCCTAACTGACTGTTGGTGGTGTAATAAGAGAACTAATTTTATACTTTGATCTGAAGTATCTGGCTCACCGCTCTAACTTGTCTTGTTGGTTTCCTATGTAGGAAGTCAGATCATGCACAAGTAAATTTTTTCTTTCTTTCTTCTCCATCTTTATTCTTTGACACTTCCCCCTTCTCTGCTAGCTGAGACATGCCAAGTCACACTGGAGAAGAATGATTAATGGCAAGGTTGAAGATGATGTGGATGTAACAGGAGCCCCCAAGACTTTCCAGGTGAAGGCAAATGTGGGTAAACACCTGGGAACACATCCCTGTGGCTGGGGTGCCACCCTACAGGCCGAGCACCTGCCTGCTTCACAGAATGCCTTTCCACCAACAGGCTCTGCACCAGCGGGTATGGGCGAGGGAGTCACTGTGGCACCATGATTAAGAGCAAAACCCTAAAAGCCAGCCAGGGCTCCTCCTCAACACAGGGAGGTCTGTTTATGGAGACACAAGAGCCTATAAACTGCAATGAAATCCATCGAACCACAACTGTGTCAACATTGAAGAACCTCAGGAACACAGCAGGTCAAAGAGGAAAATTGTAGAATACACACAGTGTGACTGTATTACTCATGTCCAGAAGTGTGTGAACTAGGAGACGTGGGGCACGGACCTGCCACTCGTCTGCTCTGACGGTCCACTTCACTGGCAGCACCATCTCTTACTGGTGACCCCAACACACCTTATCACCTCAAGATAAGATGCAGTAGAAGCAGGGCGCTCCTCTTCTCGGTTCCCTGGCCAGAAGAGGAAGATGCTATGTAGCCTGCTTCATCCTTGGCAGACTGTCTTGCAAACTAAATGCTGAGGTCCAGGCAGCAATCAACTCTAAAGCCACTCACAAGAATAACCCTGCTCCCTGTGCACAGACAGCTGCCCCATGACCTCAGAGGTGTGATGCAGCGAGACCAGAAAGCTGAAACGCACCTGGGATGCCAGACTGCCGCTCCTGGGGCTGGGGCAGGACATGTGAGGCCGCAGGTGAGAGACACAGCCATCAGAGTGCTACCTGGTGACCAGCCATGCCAGGGACACTCAGCTGCCCCTGCCCACTTGCCCTTAACATGGGAAATGGGTCACTTGGACTATTATGTGCAGCTCTGGACACTTGATACTTTTTCCCTCATTCAGTCCAAAGATAACCAAAGCATATGCCTGGGGGTGAAACAGGAGGGATACCACCAGGTAAATGCTTTCCGTTGGATTTGCGGAAAGTTTCAATGTAAAGATAGGGACTCAGTATTAATGCAAATACAATAGTTCATTAAGTGTTTGGCAATTCAACCTTAAAACAACTGTAAATACCATGGCCAAATGTTTCTGGGCGATGTCATTAGATTTTAAAAAACTAACTTCTTGCAGGATAATGGAGAAAAAAAAAAATTAGAAACAAACTAAGCAAGGGCACGGGGAGCCAGGCTTTGGGCAGCTGCAGAGAAGTCCTGGGTGGGCACACGGGTGCAGAAGGCCTTCCTGCTCGCTCTCTCAAGCACATGGCTCTGGGGGTTCATTTTAGTATTCCAACAGCCACGAGCTCTACACGTTCTTAGGTACTGTGAAACCTTTCCTAATAAAAAAGATTATAACTGTCTTAAATATACTGTGGGAACTGACCAGGCATGTAAAATGAGAGTGAACTTGGGTGAGAGGCCACCTGTTTCTACTGCCACGTCACTGGTGGCATTCACCCACCATCAGCGCAGAGCTCCCACCCTTCACCCCTGGCCTGAATTCTCATACAAAGGGCCCACCCTCTCCTCCCACACCTGCCACAAGCCTCGACCAGAAGCAGCTGTGAACTAAACAAAATATCTCCACTCGAAGGTTTTCCAAGGAGAATGTGGTCTAAAGATACTTTGTGGGGTTATTAGGTCAGCCTCTAGGTTCTGCCTGGCAGTCCACTTTGTTTTGATAAAAACTGGGTGTCCACCCAAGTCCTTCACCAACATAATTAACTTAAAATTATTTCTGCTATTTCAAGTTTTTTAATCTATTGCACCAACTAGATCTGGGGCTCGTTCCTGATTGCTGACACTCAATAGAGGGCTGCTCTGCAGGAGTGGTCTGGGAGCTACAGTGCTCATGTTCAAACCTGTGTTCTTTAGAAACAGCCTCAGTTTCTTCATTCGTTATATGAGGGTGATGACACCTACTGCACACGACTGTGGTGGAGAACATGCTGGCACATGTAAAAACACTTTTAACAATACCTGACACTGGTGTGTCTTTTTTTTTTGCTTTTGCCTTTATTGAAGTAAAATTGGTATAAAACATATTAGTTTCATGTGTACAATTTCATCTTTGTATACACTAATAAAAGGTGATCACCACTGTAAGTCTGGTTGCCAAATGCTACCATACAACTGAAACTTTTCACCCATCTCATCCACACCCCCAAACATGTTGCTGTTGTTTTTTTTAAATGCCAACCCCTCCCTCCCTTAGGTGGCCTGAGTGAGCCAGCACAGCACCTCTCTCTAGTGGAGTACTGTAAGGCCACCATTACCAGGCAGCAACCCAGGCAACACTGTACTACGAGCTAGAGAGGGCAAAGCAAGCCCTGGGCTACAAGCTTTCTCCTATGATGATGTCAATTTATCAACTGTCTGCAAAGAAGCCCAGAGCTCAGTATAAAAAGAAAAAAAAACCATGATCAGAGATGTACCACCTAAGATGGATACAGCAGGGTGGCCAACAGCAGAGCTATGAGGTTTCCAGGCGGAGGCCTGTATTTCCTCTGCCATCCCAGCTTCGACAAGCTCACAAAATAGTACCAGCATGGAGCTCTCTGCTCCCGGACAGAATCAGTTTTCTAAAACAAACATTTACATCTTGATAGAATTCACCAAGTGTATATCTGAAGCAAGAGTAAAACCCAATCTACGTGTGGGCAGGGTCAGACAGCAGAATATCTTATCTAGAATTCTGGTGGGTTTCCATGATCCTACGGGAAGGGCATGGGAAGACTAAAGTAAGTGATCTTTTGCATTCTAAAATAGGGGGTCTAAGCAGAAAGTACATGCAGGGGCATTTAGCAGCATCTGCAGACATTTCTGATCATCCCAACTTGGGGGAGGGGGTGAGGGCCTACTGGCACCTAGGATGCTGCTCTCTGTCCTCCATGCAGGAGACAGCTTCCACAATAAACAGTAACGCTTTGGAGGAGAGACCCTGTCTAACCCAAATAAACTCTTTTCTGTTGAGGCAGGATCTTAGTTCTCTGACCAGGGACTGAACCTGTGCCCTTAGTGGAGAAAGCAGAGTCCTAATCACTGGACTGCCAGGGAATTCCCTTTGTTGAGTCTTAATCTACTCCATATTAGTTCCTCCCTGGCATCAGTTCTTCTCCTTCCCTCTGTCCCTGGGCGCCCAGCTGCTGAGTTCCCAGAGATGCTGCTCCTCAAATGCACAGGCTTTTCAGTCAGAAGGTTTCATCCAATCCCCATTACCAAGCTCCTCCCACCATGAAGGCCATATCCCAAGTCACCTGTTCCTATTCAGCACCACCTTAAAAGCTGTGGAGACTGCACCTGGTGCCTGAGAAGCTCACCGGGGGCCTCCAGAGGGCAGACACACTGACAGGGTCCTCTGTCAACCTCTCCTGGGCACTGGAGGGGCCAGGGAGTCTCCTCTCTATGTGCCATCCGAGAACCTACAGCTTTTTCTGGTCTCATAATACTAGGGATGAGAGGCACCGGACACCCCACCTGCAATCATCTCACAGGACTCTGAATGTTGCTTTAAGATGTACCTGCTGCTAGAGACACCTTGTGCTACGTCAACAGAGCTATGGTGCTTTCTCGAAGTAGCAGCACAGATCTGGTTTCTGGTAGCAGCAGCACAAATTAAGCTGCTTTGTGAAGCAAAGATGCCAAGAAGTCACCTCACCAGTCCTCCCTTTCCACCTGACAAAGGTGCCAACACAGACTCTGAAGACAAGCTTTCCTTTGGCAAAGTGCCAGGAGCCCACCCCCCATCTCCAACTCTCAAAGTATCATGGGGGCTTCTGCCTTGAAGGGTTTCCAAGAGGGAATAACACAGCTATTCTTCACACACAAAGCCCTGTCCCCAGAGAAATTCAAGACATTCAGGGTTGTGCCTAGGCTTTCCAAGCTCCTTGGGGAGCAGCACAGGCACATCCTTCAAAATGCTGCAGTGTCTTCAGGACTGAAACCCCCCCCCCCCCCCCCCCCCCCGCCCCACGAATAAGACCCCTTCCTGCTCTATTAGCCAAACAATCTCAGAGTCTAGAGAATTCTAAAAGGGAGATTCTGAAATCAGGATGGGTGCTCTCTGACATCCGGTACCCTCAGGCCCAAGGGGAGGTTTCACAGAAGCGGGACGGTAACTGAGCTGAAAGGGATCTCACTCAGGAGGAAGAGTCCGCGGACCGTCCCAAAGCCACAGGCATGACTGAGACAGCACAGGAGGATCAGCAGGAAGCTTCAAGTCAGTGCTGACATAAGTTCGTGTTCAAAGACACCAGTACATAACATTCCCTAAGAAGGGAATATTCATGCAAAGAGCATAAAATGATGTTTGTCGAGTGAGGTCCTTTGCAGGCTTCTCAGATAGTATCTGAAGGAAGCCACAGGATGGGGTAAAGGCTATGAACGTTCCTGCCCCCTTTCCAAATCAACCAGACTGTGATTCATGACATCTGCCATCTCCCTTATCAAACACCACCTTGGTTTTCTTAATAGGTAAAAATCATACCTCCTCCCTGCATCATTTTGTAGATTTTGCTCTCAATGTGGAGCTGAGGGTGTTTGGTTTTGACACATTCAAGCTTGATGGCAACTTCTTCTCCTGCAGCAATGTCCGTACCTTGGCAAAGAAAGAAAACCACAAATGTTAATCATCTGGTATCTTCCACCTAACCCGACATTACAACACACTGGAGAGACAACGAGTGCTCTCAGAATCTTCTGAGGACAACCAGCTGATGGATGTACTCCACTTTCTACTACAAAATGGTGTCAGTGGTAGATAAACCCTTGTGGGAAAATAACCTTATTTTCACTTTTTAAAATAGGAGTATGTAATATGTATAGAAAAATTTTACATGGCGTTGTATCACCCACTTCCATATGGCCCTCCTCTGATCACCAGGAGACCCAGAGACAGGCTGTACAGTTCTCTCCACAGGATCCCTACTTGGTCTGAACCTTCTCATCCAGCCTGCTGGTCAGCCCTGCCTTCACCCACCCTAGGCTAGACCATGGGGAGTCCCAGGGCAACACATTCTATGTCGACCCCATTTCTCCATGCTTCCTTGATGGGCCTCAAGGGTGTACAATCCTCTCTCCAGAGGGAAAGCTGGGTTTCCACTGAACAACCACATGGCCTAAGCCCATCTCAGTCCATGCGGCCCAAGTACCAAGTCACAAACAGCAGGGTGGTTCTCAAGGGGGCTTGGTTCCCACGACACGGCAGGAGCCATCATTCGCCCAACACAGGTCAGGCCCAGGGAGACCCAGCACGTCCCTTCCCTCCCAGGGACCAGGACATTGCTCTGTGTCTCCTAGGGACACTGGATCAGGACTGGGTTCTGTCCGCAAAGCCCTAATCACACCTACGCAACACGTACTTGTCACTTATCTTTTGCCAATTTTGTGTTAAAACTAGCAACATATCTGCTCACATCTCCTGATCACCAGCCTATGACTGAAGATCAGAGGTTTAACCTCACGATGCCACTCTCTTCTTTACTACAATGTGGACCTACATACGTGACAACCACTACCCGTGCAGGCTTATCACAAAAATGTTCCTGAGTGCCAGTCTGACTCAAAGCTATGCTACAAGACCCCCCTCACCCTCCCAAGGCACATTCACTAGAGAGAATAGGAAAAGCAGTCTTAGAAAGCACATACCTAGGTCTCCCTTTGCTTTCCTCACCAGTTCTAAGTTAAAGCACTTTAATTCTTCCCAGAAGTACGGTTGTTTGTGAAGAAATTAACACTGGCTCCAGCAGCCCAGACGAAACCGAGACCCATGCTGGGCAAAGCAATGTTGCCAGTCCCTGGCAACTCAAGTTTCACCACCTGAGTTCAGAGGGGAGACCAGGAGGAGTCTGTTTCTTGGAGTTGTGGGGATGAATGAGTTGCTGGTTACAAAGCACACTGAGACTCCTGGACAAAAGGCAGAGTAAGGTCAGCAAGCATTAGAACAATGAAGACCTGCAGGAGAGTTGTCTGCTTGACATTCATGAACCCAGTAAATGCCCAAAAAAGAGAAACTGTCTCCTCTAGTCTGCTGGGACAGCTGCTTGAAATGTATCCATTTCTAGTGGCCCTAGGTACAAAGCTGGTCACCAGTGCTGGGGTTCCACGGGAATAACCACCATTTGATCACTGTTAGTGACCACCTTCAATTGAAGAGCTCCCTTTACCATGCCACAAAAACTCCTGGGTACTCCGAAGAAAGATAGGTAATACATTTTGTCCTTCCTGCCTCAGATTGGGATAATTTACCTAATCACAAGAGAAATGACTTCATTTTAAAATGTACTGTGTAAATGGAAAATGAACTCTGAGTTCCTGTGAGGACCTGGAACTCTGAACTGAACTTGCCAGCCCATGAGGAACAGATGACTCATCTTTCTAGTTACCTCAGCTACTCCCCCACCCCAAAGCAGGAGCATCAGAAAGTCTGTGATTATAGCACTCTTGCTCTTTCAACTATGTCTGTTCCGTCAACCTTGCCAAGAGGCAGGTTCTCAATGACAACATAGCCTGAGCCTGCACAGGCTACCTACTGAACTTGCACCTTCAAAAAGGCTGAGAACACTTCTAGCTCCACTGTATCATGGTTGATAAAGCTAACATCTGAGTCACCCCTGCAATACTGACAGTCTTGGGGACAAATGACCACAGGCAACTCTGAAACACAGTTGAATTCCAGTCTCCCCTAACATCACACCAGCAACAAAGCCAGCCTCCCCCAAGACCACACAGAGCAAGAGTCAGCTTCACCTAAGATTACACCAGGAAACAGCTCACCTCCTCCATGATTACACCAGCAAACAGCGTCAGCCTGCCCTAAGATTACACCAGGACAGAGTCAGCCTACCCTAAGATTACACCAGGACAGAGTCCACCTCCTCCACGATCGTATCAGAACAGAGTCAGCCCCCTACAGCATCACAGATGCAAAGGGTGCCCTGAGTCTGATGACTGAAAGAGGAAAGGCTGGACATGGGTTCTGTGCCAAACAGACTCGAGGGCAGCACCCACTCCAGGCTGTCTCCTCTGAGAGGTCTTCACCACTGGGTGAAGGAGCAGAGCTTCAAGTTCTGTATGTTCCATGGGAACTAAACAAGAGAGACCCCTTGTTTAGTTTAGACCCCTTGCACCACTCTGTAGCCCTGCAGTCCTATCCCAACTCCCCTGGCTGACAGCAGCCCCTGTGCTCTACCACCAGTGCTGGCCCACGTCTTGTCCCCAGACTGCCACCAGTCCACAAAGGGAAAACACAGGATAGCGAGGAAGCACCCAAGATCTCTGATGGCAACATGACATTGCTGCATTTTAATCTTATTTAACAAAAGTGCTGGTCTGCCACAACTGGAAATTACAAAGCTTGGGCCTTCACAACAGGTAACTTTTAGAAGTATTTCTAGATGCTGCTGCTAAGCCGCGTCAGTCGTGTCCGACTCCATGCGACCCCATAGATGGCAGCCCACCAGGCTCCCCATCCCTGGGATTCTCCAGGCAAGAACACTGGAGTGGGTTGCCATTTCCTTCTCCAATGCATGAAAGTGAAAAGTGAAAGTGAAGTCGCTCAGTCGTGTCCGGCTCCTAGCGACCCCATGGACTGCAGCTCACTAGGCTTCTCTATCCATGGGATTCTCCAAGCAAGAGTACTGGAGTGGGGTGCCATTGCCTTCTCCACTTCTAGATGGGGAACGAAAAAATCTGAAAGGTATTACTGAGCTCTGGGTTCCAGATTCAGAGCAAGTCAAAACCAAGCGGTACATCATGATTACTCTTAGTGTCTGTTTATAGTGAGATGTTTTATCCCCCAACAACCTCAGCTCTTTTGCGCAGTTCCACTGCTGGTCAGACAAGAGTTCCCTCTCACCAGGTAAAGATGTTAGTCTATGTTTAGACACAGGTTGATGCTGGTCCTAGGAAAACAAAATTATGTCCCTCAAGTTGAGAGCAAAGGCAGAGGATAAATGAAGTGAACTTAACCCTAAGCTTGGCCCTTTCCTGGAAGAGAAAGGTTAACTCCCACCGATGGCTGTCTTATCTTAAGAAATAGGGAGAGGCCTCTCAACAGCAGGTCAAAAGTTACTCTTGTAGGACAACCACTGACAAAGCAGCTGACTTGGTATCTAGAAACACTCAGGCCACCACAGTAGAGGACACAGGTGTGTGACTGCAGGAGCTCACACTGCAACTGCTTTCCTCTCCTGGCCTGTCAGCTACCATTCTGGAGCCTCTACTGCGTGCCAGACACCCCACTGAAGAGAAGTGAAAGTCAGAGAAGGGAAAACATGAAAACCAAGTATGAAGAGGTTACTAAGCTTTAGGTCCCCCCCCCAAAGTGTTTGTGTATATGATAAAGTCAAACTGCAAAGTCCACCTGGGTGAAGACTGGACAGATGAGGCCATCCTCTGACAAACCGATTGTCAGGATCAAGTACAAATGCCAACAGCTTGCAGGAAGAAAACCTCCTTCATTCCACCAATCATGAAAGGCGGTGGGTCCAAGGTACTGTAACCACCTCTACAAGACAAACATGGACAAGAATAGAGCTCCATGAGAACAGGGGGATCACAGTTTGGGAAAGACTGGAATAAACTGCAGGGCACAGTGCTGAGTGCTCATGTCAGCACAGCAGGCCTCTGGAAAGGGAGGCCAGCTCTGGGCCTTCTTGGTTCATAAGGCATTTAGCAAGCTGAAGGATAGCTCTGAACCCTCAGCTTCAAACACCTAAAAGCACTAGAAAGTCCAAGAAGACCCCAAACCCCACGCTCAAAGCAAGGTGGAGGAGGAGGAGTCCAGAGTGATCTGACCTATAGCAAAGTGACAGCAACTGGAACAACTTTAATCGTCATCATACTGTAATTTGTAGGACATAATTTTAAGATGAGAACCAAATTCATCATTCCTCAACTAATGACTAATTAATTGCCTAAAAAATGGAAAAAAAAACCAACCCAGAAACAACAGTGGTACAGATGACTCAATACATCCCATGGTCCTTGGACCATAAAAAAGACTGAGAGCTGAAGAATTGATGGTTTCAAATGGTGGTGGCTAGAGAAGACTCTTCAGAGTCCCTTGGACTGCAAGGAGATTAAACCAGTCGATCCTAAAGGAAATCAACCTTGAATATTCATTGGAAGGACTGATGCTGAAGCTCCGATACTTTGACCACCTAATGTGAAGACCCAACTCACTGGAAAAACACCCTGATGCTGGGAAAGACTAAAGGCAAAAGAAGAACGGGGTGCAGCAGAGGATAAGATGGTTGGATGGCACCATCAATTCAATGGACATGATTCTGAGCAAATTGTGGGATATAGTGGAGGACAGAGAGCCTGGTGCTGCAATCCACAGGGTCACAAACAGTCAGACACAACTTAGCAACTGAACCACCTCTGACCCACTTTTCCAGTCACACATCTCAATCTAACAAGACCACGTCACATTTTCTCAGTGAGGTAGCATGTAGCCTGAAGCCACCACTACATGGGCCAAGAGCCATGGCTGATGAAAATAACTGGTTGTATCCAACCACACACAAGTAACTCTAAGTGTATTCCAAGGGCTGGGCCATGTGGGTACTCATAAGGAGTGCTCAAGAGCCACAGTGTATCCATCTTAGGATAAATGTGAAGGAGAAAACTGAAGACAGATCCCTCTGGGACCAGTCAGCATGATGATCTGTATCAAGCACCACTGGTGTGCCCAGAACAAGGTGAGGCCCAAAGGACACACTTGTGAATAAGCCTACAGGGTCTCCCACAAAACTCTCAACTTCTTTGTGAATGCCCTGGTGACAGTGTTCCACACTCTGACTGAACAAAGTTTTGGAAAGCAGAGAGCTGTCTGGCAAGGTTTCAGACCAGAGAACAAAAAGTTTCAAAACACTTGACTTTTTCCTATCAGTGTAAAGGTGGCTAATGGATTGGCTTTTCAGTATGGCTCCTAGGTCTTAGGTTAAAACTTTTGCCAAAATCTATTGTTCTATAAATAAGGCAAACAGCATGCATTTACCCAGCACTTTGCCTCCCAAAACACTGCTGAGAAGGCAACTGCTGACTACCGGACATAAATATTTAAACAGCAAAATGCAAGTGTCTCTAAAGTGTATTCTACTCAGCAGGGAAGTAAAGCACACACTGATGTGACACGTTTCCCCGTAGGGTAAGGCTACCAAAAATAGTTAGGAACTATCCTAAGTGTGGATTCCTCTTACACTGTCAGCCCAGGAGGTCGTGCATCCTTTTGCGAACTATAGCCAAGGATGCGGCAGTGAGCACACGGACTTGGGACCATCTGAAAGGCATAACCAGAAGCATTACTGACAAACGAAGCTATTCCTGACCCTCCCTGACACCAGCCAAACAAAAACACCAGAGCGGGCTGCGCAAGCACAGAGCATGTTTACCCCCAAACTTGCGCAATGACAGTCCCTCTGCACACGCACCGCGTGCCAGGATGGACGTCCCCAATGTGGGGGTAGGAGTAACTTATATACAATTATTCCTCTGGGAAAACCCAATAAGGTATTTTTAAACTTTCAACTGTAAGACTCAAGACAACCTTTTATTACACACGTGTATATGCGCTTTCTTTCACTGGAAATCTGAAGCCATCCGGAACGTTCTAATCTTCGCCCCGCCCCCCCCCCCCCCCCCCGGTCTACCTGGAAGAATTTTCATAGCAAAAGGGCAAGCCAATGAGTAGAGCTTTGCCACTTTATTTGCCTCTAAGTCTGCCAACACCCTAGCGCTGACTTTGTCCAGAATCACCTGAATGTCATTCTCGTTTAAGCCGAGGTACCTAGTACGGAACTTGGATGCGCAACACGTTCTCAACGACCACTCGACTGGCCCCCAGGCGACCCTGCGCGCCACCTGCGGTCCACGACCCAGGCTCCGAGCCAGAGGGGCTGGTCAGCTGAGGCTGCACCGTCACGAGGAGCGCCGAGGAAGCCTCGGCCAGCCCCGGACTCTTCTCGTGCCCGCCGCACGGGCGTAGGACGTGGGAGCCGCACTCGCTGACGGCCTTTGTCTGCCTGGGGGGGCCACTGGGAGCGGACACCAGGCGGGGCAGGCAGAGCGGGCAGCGAGGGCCTAACCAAGGCTCCCGGCCGCTGCCCAGAGGCCGCGAGCTCAGGTTAAGCAGGTGCCCTCGGAGTGGGGTGGTGGGGTGGAGGGGCGCTGGTCAAAAAGGCCTAAAGTTCCTGCCTGGGGAGTTGGGAGATCCGAACCAGCGGGGACCCGGCTCACCGCCAGCGGCGAAGAGGGTCGGGCCTGGGGTTCGAGTCGCCGGGGGCGGGGTCGCCGGGGCGGAGGCCGGAACGGAACCGGGGCCGGCGGACGCCGGTTTGGGGTGGCCCGCGCCGGGGGGAGGGGCGCCTCACCGAGATAGATGTCTCCGAAGGAGCCGCTGCCGATCTTCCGGCCCAGCCGGTACCTGTTCCCCACTCTAAGCTCCATGGCGGCGGCGGCGGGACCGCTTTACTCCTGCCCTCCCGGCCGCTTCCTGGGTCTGAGCTCGGGGAGGCGGCGCCGCTGCTGCCGCTACTGCGGGTCCGGCTGCCGGCTCCGCCCCCCTCACGGCCCCGCTTTCACCATCGCTTTCCGGTCGCCCCGCCGCTCCCAGCGCCTCAATACGGGGCGGATGGGACAGTTCGAGCGCCGCCGCCCCTGTCCCGGCCCCCGCCGGCCCCGCTCGCCCTCTCCCCGCCGCGGATGGACTCGGATCTCCCGGGCCTAAATCTCCCTTCAGCTGCCTGAAGGAGCCGCCGCCATCGCGCTGTGACGTCACTTCCCCTAGCAACCCGGTGGGGCGGGGCTGCGCTGGCCGAGGGGCGGGGCCGCGGCTTCGGGCGGAGGGCAGGCGGCGAGGCCGCGCAGCCTAGGGGCAGGGCTAGGGGCGGGGTTAGGGGCGCGGCCGGGGCCTCGGGAGAGAGCCTGGGTGAGGGCAGGGCCTGGGGCCAGTGCTGTGTGGCGTAGTCGCGATCCACGGGTGTCCCGGCCAGTCCTCCTCTTTCCTTGCCCCCTGCCCACCCCCGCCCAGCAGTCCCTGGCCGAGAGCCCCCTGCCTGGTCCCTTTCCGCATGCAGGATCCACGTGCTCTCGCAGGGACTTCGTTTGTCCCCGCAGGTGTCTGGGAAGCCAGCTTCTCCTCGCGACAGGCATGGGACAGGCTTCCAGGCAGTGCCCTTTGCCGAAGGGAGAGAGGGGACAGCCTGTCTCTGCAGGCCCCAGACCCACGCATTCGGGACTCTCGGCGGCTGGGGTGGTGGGAGTGGGGACGCCCTTCCCTGCACAGGTGTCTGTAGGAAGTGACACAGGCCGGGACACAAGTGTGCACAGGTTTCTTGGGCTGGCCAGGGCGTGCACTGTGCAGTTCCCCTCCCACCCTCTGAGCCAAGCCCCGGGCCTACAGCAGGCTCAAGGGCCTACAGCAAGCTCAAGCCTCTGTCGGAAGGAGGAGCAGTTCGAGGACCTCTGGTGTCAGACTGAAAGGTGAGGCTGACGCTACCGTGGTTCAGAGGATGAGACCTGCATCGCCTGCCTCTCCAGTTCTGTCTCCTGGAAACTGGATCTCTGGTTTCATTTAGTCTGCCTTGGCTCTTCAGAGAGGCCCCTGAACCAAAAGGAAATGAGTTTCACCTGGATTCTTCTCTTGGCCTATCTCCTGCCCCAGCCAAAAAGAAGGAACCATGAACAAGCTGTTAATGCATATTTTTGGACAGCCAACAGACATACTACTCTGAGCACAGGGGTTACGTAGAGGTGTGGGTGAGATAGCTGCACAGGCTGTTGATTCAGGATCATCTTCTCTAGTTGCAGAGGAGGAAAATGCCTGGTCTTTCCATTCACAAATCTTCCCTCTCCACTGCTCCGCCACAGTAGGGCAGACCCTGTTTGAAAACTGTTGGCGGTCAGGTTGGAGGAGGAAGCATCAGTTCCTGAACGTTACATAGCAGTGCCTGAAGACAGAATGAGAGGCTTCAAGGCAAACTGGGGTCAACCACTATCGACTGGTGGGCAATCAGGACCACCTCATATCCATGCACAGAGGTGAACCTAGTTTCTCAGTCTTAGGACGTTGGGAAGATTTTTGGCAAACTAGTGAAAAATAGCCTTGCTGGCAGAATATGCTGTTGAGGTGCCCAGTCCCATCAGAGAAACCATGAGTGCAGGCTAGAAACAGAAAGGGGCCTGGCCCCAGCTTCCTGGAAATACTGGACTGGCCACTCCCTTAGCTGCCCTGGGGCTGATTGCTGGTCAGCAGTCCCCTGCTGGGGCCTCAGTGTCCTTTCTCAACAAGAAGCTGCAGCTCTTTGGGCTCCTCTCATGCCCCAGGATTCTGCCTGTTTCTCCTTTCCCCTCCGCCCCCAGAATTGGACTGGGTAATCCCATGGCCATCTGCTGTGTGTGCCTCAGTTTCCCATTTGTGAAGCACCCTTCCAAGGGCTAGGGCTTACAGAGGCTGTGCAGTGAGAGCTGCTTCATCACTTCTGGCCTCCTGGGACGGGGCCTAATACACCTTCGGGAATCACAATGCTCTCCTTGCTCATGTTCTGCCCTCTATCCCTGCTCTTGTGTGACCCTGAGAAGGTCAAAGTCAGTGCCCTAGACCATCCCTTGGGGCATGGTGTCAGGATCAGGAATAACATGGCCAGAAGGCTGGCATGTGGCCTGGACTCTGCCACATAGGTGAGTGTTCTTTTTGTTGGAAATGGCCTCATTAGCATCCCAGCTCAGGCTGATTCCAAGCTGACACCCAGCCTGCACCTGGCATATAGTAGGCACTCAGTAAACCCTGACTTCATGAATGACTCGTACGGATGAACTCCCAGCTCCTAGGCCAGGCCATTTCCAAGCAGAACTGCCGGGTTCAGACCCCATGTTCACAGCCCCCCTCCAAGACTCATGATTCTGCTTCCAGCATGGACACTGACTTGTACCAGCGCTCCAGCAAAAACTCACTCACACTCAGGTTGCCCCAGGTGTGTTCCCCAGTGGGCTGGGGGCCCATCTGCCTCTGCCTGGGGTCTTTTTATTTTAATCTAAAACTGCAGAAGGAAAGTCTTATCCAAAAGGCTGGGGAGTGGGGGCTGGAGGGCTGGAGGCCTTTCACCCGATCCTCTCCCTCCTGGCCTCTCCGCTGCCCAGATTTCCCCTCGGGTCCCTGACACCGCTTTCCATCCCCTGCGTGTCGCTGTCAGAGCCTTGCATCTCTCTCTGCAGACCATCCCCTCTCCACCTGGCACTGCAGTTTTAATGCACTTCCAAACATGTAGTCCCCTTTGCTTTAACCCAAACTCCCTGTGACTTCCTGGGTAGGTGAGAAAGCTCCTGAGGGAAGAGGCTGCCCAGCCTGTCCCCTGCCCTCAAGTGAAAGCAGAGCGCGAAGGAAGCAAGCTGAGATCTTGTGTGTCCTGGTACCCAGAGGGTTCCTGGGCTTCTGCTGGGTATGACTGTGTGCCTCTGTGAGTGGCTTTATCAAGACTGAGTTCATAAACCACATTTCACCCTTTCAGAGTATACAATTTGTGTACAGTTCAATGGTTTTTAGAATATAGCAACCATCATCACAGTCAATTTTACATTTTCATCACCCCCAAAAGAAGCCCGTACCCCACACCTACTCCTGCACATCCCATGCATGAATGAAGCCATTGTGTTCTCTGAGGTCAGACCAGGGCTGACATCAGGCTGCAAAGGTCTGCATTTTCCTGTCCCCTGAGAGCACACATCTCCCTTATCCCACCCTGGCCTCATGCTATGGGTTGTCAGACCCTTTAGGGGAGAGGGATAGATACTCCAGTCTCCAGAGACACGAGGCCTATGAATCTGCCTGTGTCCTTGGAAGGACACCTGATCTGGGCCTGGGCAGGATCTGGGAGATGCTCTGGGTCCTCTGGCTGCAGTATCTCACTGTGGCCCCTCACCTCCCAGCCACTCCCTCTGTTCTCCTTCCTCCTCTGGCTGGTTGCTCTGGCTTCAGGTAAATTTTTGTCCCTGAGCTCCCCTGACCTCCCTACTGTGCCTCCTCCAGCTGACTGGCTGGTCTTGGTCCCTGGTTCTTTTTCTGCCTCAGGTCACAGGTCACTGGCAAGAGTCAATTAATGGGTCAGGTGAGAGAGTCAGTTCCTAGGTAGCTTGATAAGAAGTCCAGGGTCCCCAAGGAGGAGAAAGGGGTCTGGGGCTCTCAAGGACAAAAAGACAAATGTTTTATTCTGCATTGCTTTGTTTTCAGTTCAGTTGCTCAGTTCAGTTCAGTTCAGTTGCTCAGTCGTGTCCGACTCTTTGCGACCCCATGAATCCCAGCACGCCAGGCCTCCCTGTCCATCACCAACTCCTGGAGTTCACTCAGACTCACGTCCATCGAGTCAGTGATGCCATCCAGCCATCTCATCCTCTGTCGTCCCCTTCTCCTCCTGCCCCCAATCCCTCCCAGCATCAGAGTCTTTTCCAATGAGTCAACTCTTCACATGAGGTGGCCAAAGTACTGGAGTTTCAGCTTTAGCATCATTCCTTCCAAAGAACACCCAGGACTGATCTCCTTTAGAATGGATTGGTTGGATCTCCTTGCAGTCCAAGGGACTCTCAAGAGTCTTCTCCAACACCACAGTTCAAAAGCATCAATTCTTCGGTGCTCAGCCTTCTTCACAGTCCAACTCTCACATCCATACATGACCACTGGGAAAACCATAGCCTTAACTAGACGGACCTTTGTTGACAAAGTAATGTCTCTGCTTTTGAATATGCTATCTAGGTTGGTCATAACTTTCCTTCCAAGGAGTAAGCGTCTTTTAATTTCATGGCTGCAGTCACCATCTGCAATGATTTTGGAGCCCCCCAAAATAAAGTCTGACACTGTTTCCCCATCTATTTCCCATGAAGTGATGGGACCGGATGCCATCATCTTCGTTTTCTGAATGTTGAGCTTTAAGCCAACTTTTTCACTCTCCACTTTCACTTTCATCAAGAGGCTTTTTAGTTCCTCTTCACTTTCTGCCATGAGGGTGGTGTCATCTGCATATCTGAGGTTATTGATATTTCTCCCAGCAATCTTGATTCCAGCATGTGTTTCTTCCAGCCCAGCATTTCTCATGATGTAATCTGCATATAAGTTAAATAAGCAGGGTGACTGTATACAGCCTTGACGTACTCCTTTTCCTATTTGGAACCAGTCTGTTGTTTCATGTCCAGTTCTAACTGTTGCTTCCTGTCCTGCATATAGGTTTCTCAAGAGGCAGGTTAGGTTCAGTCATGTCCAACTCTTTGCGACCCCATGGACTGCAGCACACCAGGCTTCCCTGTCCATCACCAACTCCTGGAGCTTGCTCAAACTCATGTCCATCAAATCGGTGATGCCATCCAACCATCTCATCCTCTGTCGTCCCCTTCTCCTGTCTTCAGTCTTGCCCAGCATCAGGATCTTTTCTAATGAGTCAGTTCTTCACATCAGGTGGCCAAAGTATTGGAGTTTCAGCTTTAGCATCAGTCCTTCCAATAAATATTTAGGGCTGATTTCCTTTAGGATGGACTGTTTGGATCTCCTTGCAGTCCAAGGGACTCTCAAGAGTCTTCTCCAACACCACAGTTCAAAAGCATCAATCCTTTGGCCCTCAGCTTTCTTTACAGTCCAACTCTCACATCCATACATGACTACTGGAAAAACTATAGCTTTGACTAGATGGACCTTTGTTGGCAAAGTAAAGTCTCTGTTTTTTAATATGCTGTCTAGGTTGGTCATAGTTTTTCTTCAAGGAGCAAGTGTCTTTTAATTTCATGGCTGCAGTCACCACCTGTAGTGATTTTGGAGCCCCCAAAATAAAGTCACTGTTTCCATTGTTTCCTTATCTATTTGCCATGAAGTGATGGGACCGGATGCCATGATCTTCATTTTTTAAATGTTGAGTTTTAAGCCAACTTTTTCACTCTTCTCTTTTACTTCAACAAGAGGCTCTTTAGTTCCTCTTCACTTTCTGCCATAAGGGTGGTGTCATCTGCATATCTGAGGTTATTGATATTTGTCCCAGCAATCTTGATTCAGCTTGTGCTTCATCCAGCCCAGGGTTTCTCATGATGTACTCTGCATATAAGTTAAATAAGCAGGGTTATTTAAATATATAGCCTTGACGTACTCCTTTCCTGATTTGGGACCAGTCTGTTGGTCCATGTCCAGTTCTAACTATTGCTTCTTGACCTGCATACAAATTGCTTAGGAGCTGGGTGAGGTGGTCTGGTATTCCCATCTCTTGAAGAATTTTCCACAGTCTGTTGTGATCCACATAGTTAAAGGCTTTGGCATAGTCAATAAAGCAGAAATAGATCTTTTTCTGGAACTCTCTTGCTTTCTTGATATTCCAATGGATGTTGGCAATTTGATCTCTGGTTCCTCTGCCTTTTCTAAATCCAGTTTGAACATCTGAAAGTTCATGGTTTACGTACTATTGAAGCCTGGCTTGGAGAATTTTGAGCATTACTTTGCTAGCATGTGAGATGAGTGCAACTGTGTGGTAGTTTGAGCATTCTTTGGCACTGAGTTTCTTTAGGATTGAAACGAAAACTGACCTTTTCCAGTCCTGTGGCCACTGCTGAGTTTTCCAAATTTGCTGGCATATTGAGTGCACCACTTTCACAGCATCATCTTTCAGGATTTGAAATAGCTCAACTGGAATTCCATCACCTCCACCAGCTTTGTTCATAGTGAGGTTTCCTAAGGCCCACTTGACTTCCCATTCCAGGATGTCTGGCTCTAGCCCAGTAATCACACCATGGTGGTTATCTGGGTCATGAAGATAAAATTTTTTTTCTACTTTGCTTTGTTTTACTTCCCTGGTGGCTCAGATGGTAAAGCGCCTGTCTACAATGGGGGAGACCCAGGTTCGATCCCTGGGTCGGGAAGATCCCCTGTTGCAGAGGGAGAGGGTGGGAAGATTTGGGAGAATGGCATTGAAACATGTATAATATCATGTATGAAATGAGTTGCCAGTCCAGGTTCGTGCACGATACAGGATGCTTGGGGCTAGTGCACCGGGACGACCCAGAGGGATGGTATGGGGAGGGAGGAGGGAGGAGGGTTCAGGATGGGGAACACATGTATGCCTGTGGCGGATTCATTTTGATATTTGGCAAAACTAATACAATTTGTAAAGTTTAAAAATAAAATTAAATTAAAAAAAAATAAAACAAACAACAACAAAAAAAGAAATGGCAACCCACTCCAGTACTATTGCCTGGAAAATCCCATGGACAGAGGAGCCTGGTAGGCTACAGTCCATGGGGTCGCTCAGAGTTGGACATGACAGAGAGACTTCACTTTCACTTTTGTTTTAGTCAATATAACAATGTATCTTGCTCAAGGACATGTTTATCCTTGACAAGTTTTTCTGACCAATCTTGTTATCTTAAGACATATGTTGTGGGAGTGGGTCTGGTAAGACCTTTCTGTTGTTTCCACCGGCTCTTCACAGAGCTGTGCCACCCTCCTCGCTCGGCACATGACCCAGAAGGAACAAGAAGAGAAGCTGTACGTGATGCTGCCAGTGTTTAACAGGGAGCCGTGGCTGCACGGGCGCAGGAGGGCCTAGAGGAGCTATCCCACGTTGAAGGTCAGGAAGGGCAGCGGTGAAGAGATACCCCTCATCCAAGGTAAGGAGCAGCAGCTGCGCTTTGCTGGAGCAGCCGTGAAGAGATACCCCACGCCCAAGGTAAGAGAAACCCAAGTAAGACAGTAGGTGTTGCAAGAGGGCATCAGAGAGCAAACACATTGAAACCATACTCACAGAAAACTAGTCAATCTAATTACACTAGGCCTTGTCTAACTCAATGAAACTAAGCCATGCCCGTGGGGCAACCCAAGACGGGCGGGTCATGGTGGAGAGATTTGACAGAATGTGGTCCACTGGAGAAGGGAATGGCAAACCACTTCAGTATTCTTGCCTTGAGAACCCCATGAACAGTATGAAAAGGCAAAATGATAGGATACTGAAAGAGGAACTCCCCAGGTCAGTAGGTGCCCAATATGCTACTGGAGATCAGTGGAGAAATAACTCCAGAAAGAATGAAGGGATGGAGCCAAAGCAAAAACAATACCCAGCTGTGGATGTGACTGGTGATAGAAGCAAGGTCCGATGCTGTAAAGAGCAATATTGCATAGGAACCTGGAATGTCAGGTCCATGAATCAAGGCAAATTGGAAGTGGTTAAACAAGAGATGGCAAGAGTGAATGTCGACATTCTAGGAATCAGCGAACTGAAATGGACTGGAATGGGTGAATTTAACTCAGATGACCATTATATCTACTACTGCGGGCAGGAATCCCTCAGAAGAAATGGAGTGGCCATCATGGTCAACAAAAGAGTCCAAAACGCAGTACTTGGATGCAATCTCAAAAATGACAGAATGATCTCTGTTCATTTCCAAGGCAAACCATTCAATATCACAGTAATCCAAGTCTATGCCCCAACCAGTAACACTGAAAAAGCTGTTGAACGGTTCTATGAAGACCTACAAGACCTTTTAGAACTAACACCCAAAAAAGATCTCCTTTTCATTATAGGGGACTGGAATGCAAAAGTAGGAAGTCAAGAAATATCTGGAGTAACAGGCAAATTTGGCCTTGGAATACGAAATGAAGCAGGGCAAAGACTGATAGAGTTTTGCCAAGAAAATGCACTGGTCATAACAAACACCCTCTTCCAACAACACAAGAGAAGACTCTATATATGGACATCACCAGATGGTCAACACCGAAATCAGATTGATTATATTCTTTGCAGCCAAAGATGGAGAAGCTCTATACAGTCAGCAAAAACAAGACCAGGAGCTGACTGTGGCTCAGACCATGAACTCCTTATTGCCAAATTCAGACTTAAATTGAAGAAAGTAGGGAAAACCACTAGACCATTCAGGTATGACCTAAATCAAATTCCTTATGATTATACAGTGGAAGTGAGAAATAGATTTAAGGGCCTAGATCTGATAGATAGAGTGCCTGATGAACTATGGAATGAGGTTCGTGACATTGTGCAGGAGACAGGGATCAAGACCATTCCCATAGAAAAGAAATGCAAAAAAGCAAAATGGTTGTCTGGGGAGGCCTTACAAATAGCTGTGAAAAGAAGAGAAGTGAAAAGCAAAGGAGAAAAGGAAAGATATAAACATCTGAATGCAGAGTTCCAAAGAATAGCAAGAAGAGATAAGAAAGCCTTCTTCAGCGATCAATGCAAAGAAATAGAGGAAAGCAACAGAATGGGAAAGACTAGGGATCTCTTCAAGAAAATCAGAGATACCAAAGGAACATTTCATGCAAAGATGAGCTCGATAAAGGACAGAAATGGTATGGACCTAACAGAAGCAGAAGATATTAAGAAGAGATGGCAAGAATACACAGAAGAACTGTACAAAGAAGATCTTCACGACCCAGATAATCACTGACCTAGAGCCAGACATCCTGGAATGGGAAGTCAAGTGGGCCTTAGAAAGCATCACTATGAACAAAGCTAGTGGAGGTGATGGAATTCCAGTTGAGCTATTCCAAATCCTGAAAGATGATGCTGTGAAAGTGCTGCACTCAATATGTCAGCAAATTTGGAAAATTCAGCAGTGGCCACAGGACTGGAAAAGTGCCGAGGTCCAGCCCCGGCTGATCCAGGGTATTCGAAGGAGAGACGGCCTAGGCGACTATTTATATGCTAATTAGAGATATAAGAGTAATAGAATGAGGATAGCTCAGTAGGAAAATTCAGTGGAGAAAAGAGGCTGAGTAGCTTGGTTTACGCGGGAGATCAATAAAACTTCAAGACAAGAAGTTTGCACCACTTACGTAGGCCGCAGGCGCCCTCTCGAATAGCGGAAGGTGCCCCACCCTAGACACCTTCTCGAGTGGGTCTTAGAAGCCCAGGCATAATTAGTAAGCATGGTGGGTTCCGCGCTCCAGATGGAGACTCAGCTGGAAGTTAAAGGGAAGAATGACATGGGGAGACCAAGCGTTGGTGAGCAAGGCCCGTAGCTTTATTTTTAACAGGGGCTTTTATACCCTAAGTTACACGTAGAGGATAATAGGGGATGCAAAGTCAGCAGTTTTTGATCCTTATCAAAAACCAGGGTTTCTTTCCTGCAAATTTATCGTATACAAATGGTTTAGGTGATTTACGTCATCTTCTGGCCAGAAGGCCTATTAACATTTTATGACTCTTGACAAGGACTTATCAACAAAGACTTATTTTCTCTAAGAGTAATTATTTTAAGGTTTGGCGCCATCTTTCGAAGATAAAATTGCATTCCTATAGGGCGGATGTGTAATGGGTTTACAACAAAGGAAAGAATTTATTACCTTAAGGGTCTAAAGTTACTAACACCAAGGCCACTACTTATTTTTTCTATATACCAACTATATTAATTAATACACATTCAAGGATACAATTCAGGGGATGTAAAAACTTGGCAACAAGCATTGGCTCATCAATGAAATCTTTTACTAGTTTTATTCTGACAGTTTCTAACTCTCTGAGAGGTTCTAAGCTATTTGAATATCTTAAGCTTCCCGTGCCTCTCGAGGCTGGGAGACTGTAAACAATCGTATGCATAACTGTAGGAGTCTGGGTAAACTTGTCAGGCGAGTATAAGAGCCATCTGAGGGGTTTGGATTTAAACACTCCTAATTGCCCAGGAACTTTTATTAATTGGAGCTGTAAGTTAACTCTTTGACAGAGAGAGCAAGATGGTGGTAGGGGACAGCCCCCAGTAAAGTCAGAGGTGAGAGCACAAAGCAATAAAGTAGGCAGACTCTGGTTTTTTTGGGGGTAGATGCTCCAGAATATCCGGGGGGACTCCTGAGGCTCGATCCCGCTTTTGCGTATGCCGAGCCTCCTTCCTCATGACCTTTGTCACGAGTGGAATGCCTCACCGGCTTCTGGCAGAAAAGGTCAGTTTTCATTCCAATCCCAAAGAAAGGCAATGGCAAAGAATGCTCAAACTACCACACAATTGCACTCATCTCACACGCTAGTAAAGTAATGCTCAAAATTCTCCAAGCCAGGCTTCAGCAATATGTGAACCGTGAACTTCCTGATGTTCAAGCTGGTTTTAGAAAAGGCAGAGGAACCAGAGATCAAATTGCCAACATCCGCTGGATCATGGAAAAAGCAAGAGAGTTCCAGAAAAACATCTATTTCTGCTTTATTGACTATGCCAAAGCCTTTGACTGTATGGATCACAGCAAACTGTGGAAAATTCTGAAAGAGATGGGAATACCAGACCACCTGATCTGCCTCTTGAGAAATTTGTATGCAGGTCAGGAAGCAACAGTTAGAACTGGACATGGAACAACAGACTGGTTCCAAATAGGAAAAGGAGTTTGTCAAGGCTGTATATTGTCACCCTGTTTATTTAACTTATATGCAGAGTACATCAAGAGAAACGCTGGACTGGAAGAAACACAAGCTGGAATCAAGATTGCCGGGAGAAATATCAATAACTTTAGATATGCAGATGACACCACCCTTATGGCAGAAAGTGAAGAGGAACTAAAAAGCCTCTTGATGAAAGTGGAAGTGGAGAGTGAAAAAGTTGTCTTAAAGCTAACATTCAGAAAATGAAGATCATGGCATCCGGTCCCATCATTTCATGGGAAATAGATGGGGAAACAGTGTCAGACTATATTTTGGGGGGCTCCAAAATCACTGCAGATGGTGACTGCAGCCATGAAATTAAAAGACGCTTACTCTTTGGAAGGAAAGTTATGACCAACCTAGATAGCATATTCAAAAGCAGAGACATTACTTTGCCAACAAAGGTTCGTCTAATCAAGGCTATGGTTTTTTCTGTGGTCATGTATGGATGTGAGAGTTGGACTGTGAAGAAAGCTGAGCGCCTAAGAATTGATGCTTTTGAACTGTGGTGTTGGAGAAGACTCTTGAGAGTCCCTTGGACTGCAAGGAGATCCAACCAGTCCATTCTGAAGGAGATCAGCCCCGGGATTTCTTTGGAAGGAATGATACTAAAGCTGAAACTCCAGTACTTTGGCCACCTCATGAGAAGAGTTGACTCATTGGAAAAGACTCTGATGCTGGGAGGGATTGAGGGCAGGAGGATAAGGGATGAGATGGCTGGATGGCATCACTGACTCGATGGACGTGAGTCTGAGTGAACTCTGGCAGTTGGTGATGGACAGGGAGGTCTGGCGTGCTGCGATTCATGGGGTCGCAAAGAGTCGGACATGACTGAGCAACTGATCTGATCTGAATCTTATTAATTTAAGATGTATGTTGTGGGAGTGGGTCTGGTAAAAGTATATAAGGCCTTGGTAAGACTGGTGAGTGGGGGCACTTTCTGTCCCCTTCTGATGTCTATGTCAGAAGCTTTCTCTGTCCTTTTTTCACTTTAATAACTCTGCTACACAAAAGTTTTTGAGTGATCAAGCCTGGTCCCTGGTCCTGAAGCTAAATCTTCTTCAGAGATCACAAATCTGACTTTGTTCACCATAAGCTATTACAGGGGCCAAGGCTATTTGCAAATTGTATCCACCTGTGGTTTCCCTCTGTCAGAGCTTGGGGCAGCCCAGGGTCACCAAGGAGGGGTTTTGTGGCTCAGGCTCACACCCTGGAGGGAAGGCTGAGCCGATGGCTACCTTCCTTGACTGGGACCTACCGGAGCACCCAGGAATGATTCTCCTCCTTTCTGCTAAGTTAAGCTAAGCAAAGCTAAGTCACTTCAGTTGTGTCTGACTCTGTGTGACCCCATGGCCTGCAGCCCACCAGGCTCCCCTGTCCCTGGGATTCTCCAGGCAAGAGTACTGGGGTGGGCTGCCATTGCCTTCTCCGCTCCCTTCTGCTACATGTCAACAAACCATAGGAATGCTGATTCATGTTGTTCCCTTAGAGATCATCATTACATCATTACAAGATGCAGAAACAGGCCCAGAGAGGCCATCTGAGTAAAATTCCAAGATTTTCTGGGGCACCTGCAATTTCAACTTCTCTGTGATTTTAACAAAAGCCAACAAAAAGAGAGATTCAAGAGAGGATGGGATAACCAAAAGATGAAAGCAACCCAAGATGGATAAAGGGATAAACAAAATATAGCATAGACAGGCAGGACACCTGGGAGATATTTCAGGTTCAGGTCCAGGCTATCAAAACAAAACAAATATCACAGTAAAGTCAGTCACCTGAATTTTTGGGTTTCCTAGTGCTTTTGAGGAGAACTCATTTGAGTACTCTTGCCTGGAAAATCCCATGGATGGAGGAGCCTAGTAGGCTGCAGTCTATGGGGCCGCTAAGAGTCGAACGTGACTGAGCAACTTCACTTTCACTTTTCACTTTCATGCATTGGAGAAGGAAACGGCAACCCACTCCCGTGTTCTTGCCTGGAGATCCCAGGGACGGGGGAGCCTGGTGGGCTGCCGTCTGTGGGGTCGCACAGAGTCGGACACGACTGAAGCGACTTAGCAGCAGCAGCAGCAGTGCATTTGAAGAAGGCTGAGCGCCAAAGAATTGATGCTTTTGAACTATGGTGCTGGAGAAGACTCTTGAGAGTCCCTTGGACAGCAGGGAGATCCAATCAGTCAATCCTGAAGGAAATAAACCCTGAATATTCATTGGAAGGACTGGGGCTGAAACTGAAGCTCTGGTACTTTGGCCACCTTGTGCGAGGAGCCAACTCATTGGAAAAGACCCTGATGCTAGGAAAGATTGAGGGCAGGAGGAGAAGGGGGTGACAGAGGATGAGTTAGTTATATGGCATCACTGACTCATTGGTCATGAGTTTGAGCATACTCCAGGAGATAGTGAAGGACAGGGAAGCCTGGCATGCTGCAGTCAATGGGGTTGCAGAGTCAGACATGACTTAGCGACTGAACAACAACAGTCATATGAAAGCTGTGTTTACAGTTTTTCCAGAGAGGAAATGTAGATGGCCAAAAAGCAAGTGAGAAGATGTTCAACATCACTAATCATCAGGGAAATGCAAGCAAAACCATAATAAGATACCACCTCACACTTGTCCGAATGGCTATCATCAAAACGAATACAAATAACAAGTGTTGGTGAGGATATGGAGAAAAGGAAACCCCAGTTCACTGTTGATGGGAATATACATTGGTGCAATCAGTATAGAAAACGGTATGGAAATTTCTCTAAAATCTAAAAATAGAGCTACCATGTTACCCAGCAATTTCACTTCTGGGTGTAGAATATAAAGAATATAAAAATACAAATTCAAAAAGATACATGGACCCCAATGTTCATAGCATTATTTACAGTTGCCAAGATATGGAAGCAACCTAAGCGTTCATCAACAGATGAATGGATAAAGAAGATGTGTATACAATGGAATATTACTCAGCCATTAAAAAGAATACATTTGAGTCAGTTCTAATGAGGTGGATGAAACTGGAGCCTATTATATACAGTGAAGTAAGCCAGAAAAAAAACACCAATACGGTATACTAACGCATATATATGGAATTTAGAAAGATGTTAATGATAACCCTGTATGTGAGACAGCAAAAGAGACACAGATGTATAGAACAGTCTTTTGGACTCTGTGGGAGAGGGCAAGGGCAGGATGATATGGGAGAATGGCATTGAAACATGTAAATTATCACATGTGAAACGAATCTCCAGTCCAGGTTCAATGCATGATACAGGGTGCTCGGGGCTGGTGCACTGGGATGACCCAGAGGGATGGGATGGGGAGAGAGGTGGGAGCAGGGTTCAGGATGGGGAACACATGTACACCCATGGTGGATTCATGTCAATGTATGGCAAAACCAATACAAAATTGTAAAGTAAAATAAATAAATAAATAAAACTGGAAAAAAAAAAAAAAAAGAAGATATGTATATATATAATGGACTATTGGTGGCTCAGAGGGTAAAGCGTCTGTCTGCAATGCAGGAGACCTGGGTTCGATCCCTGGGTCAGGAAGATTCCTTGGAGAAGGAAATGGCAACCCACTCCAGTACTCTTGCCTGGAAAATCCCATGGACAGAGAAGCCTGGTAGACTACAGTCCATGAGATTGCAAAGAGTCGGACACGACTAAGAGACTTTAAAAAAAAAAAAGAATTAAAAAAAAACAAAGAATTAAATCTTGCCATTTGTAACAACATGGATGACTTGGAGGATATTATGCTAAGTGAAATAAGTTAGACAGAGAAAGACAAATACTGTATGATATCACCTATATGTGGAATCTAAAAAATATAACAAACTAGTGAATATAACAAAAAAGAAATAGACCCACAGATATAGAGGACAAACTAGTGATTACAAGTGGGAAGAGGAAAGGGAGAAGAAAAATATAGGGGTAGGGGACTAAAAAGTACAAACTATTATGTATAAAGTAAGAAATACGGATATATTGCACAACACAGGGAATGTAGCCAATTATTTTATAATGTAAAATAATAGCCATTTATTTTAATGGGGTATAACTTTTAAAAATTGTCAAACACTGTATTGTACACCTGTAGCATATAATACTGCTGTACAACTATACCTCAGTAAAAATTATGTTTACACTATTCTACAGTCTATTAATTGTGCAAAAGCATTATGGCTAAAAATACCCCAATTTTATTTTAAAATTTTATTTGTCTTTTGGCCACACCACACAGCATGTGGGATCTTAGTTTGCAGACCAGAGATGGAACCAGCGC
This sequence comes from Bos indicus, assembly GCF_029378745.1. NCBI lineage: Eukaryota > Metazoa > Chordata > Mammalia > Artiodactyla > Bovidae > Bos > Bos indicus. Next base: position 51,861,896 of record NC_091778.1, on the reverse strand, counting down.
TCCCTCCATTGGAAGCGCAAGGGGAAGTTCGAGGTCTTAACCACTGATGGCCAGGAAAGTCCCTACACCTTAATTTTAAAACAATGCTGTTGAAAAATTGTGTCTATAGACTTGCTCGATACAGAGCATCAATGTTCAAATTTGTAAAAAAAAAAATGCAGGACTTCGCTGGTGGCACTGTGGATAAGAATCTGCCTGCCAATGCAGGGGGCATGGGTTTAATACCTGGTTTGGGAGGATTCCACGTGCTGTGGAGCAACTAAGCCTCTGTGCCACAGCTACTGAGCCCACGCTCTAGAACCTGCAAGCTGCAACTACTGACCCTGCCTGCTGCAACTGCTGAAGCCCTCGAGCCTAGAGCCTGTGTTCAGCAACAAGAGAAACTTCTCAACAGTGAGAAGCCTGCACACTGCCATGAAGAGTAGACCCCACTCACTGCAACTAGAGAAAGCCTGCTGCTGCTGCTGAGTCGCTCCAGTCGTGTCTGACTCTGTGCGACTCCATAGATGACAACCCACCAGGCTCCCCCGTCCCTGGGATTCTCCAGGCAAGAACACTGGAGTGGGTTGCCATTTCCTTCTCCAATGCATGAAAGTGAAAGCCTGCACACAGCAACAAAGATCCAATGCAGCCAAAAACAAAAATAAATTTAAAAAATGCAATATCTGCAAAGCACAATAAAATGAGGTGTGCCTGTACATACATTAGAATATTACTCAGCCATTAAAAAGGGAGGAAATTCCAACAAGTGCTTAACGTGGATGAACCTTGAAGACATTGTACTAAATGAAATCAGCCAGTCACAAAAGGCCAAGGGCAGTCTGATTCCATGTGCATGAGGTCCCTAGAGCAGGCAAATTCATAGCAACAGTCAAGTAGAAGTTCCCAGAGGAGGGAGAGGGAGACGGAGAGGGAGAGGGGAAGTTAGTGTTTAATGGAGACAAAGTCTCAGTTTAGGAAGGTGAAAAAGAGTCTGGAGATGGATGGTGGTAATGGTTACACAATAAACTGTGGAAAGTTCTGAAAGAGATGGGAATACCAGACCACCTGACCTGCCTCTTGAGAAATCTGTATGCAGGTCAGGAAACAGCAGTTAGAACTGGACATGGAACAACAGACTGGTTCCAAATAGGAAAAGGAGTACGTCAAGGCTGTATATTGTCACCCTGCTTATTTAACTTATATGCAGAGTACATCATGAGAAACGCTGGACTGGAAGAAACACAAGCTGGAATCAAGATTGCTGGGAGAAATACCAATAACCTCAGATATGCAGATGACACCATCCTCATGGCAGAAAGTGAAGAGGAACTAAAAAGCCTCTTGATGAAAGTGAAAGTGGAGAGTGAAAAAGTTGGCTTAAAGCTCAATATTCAGAAAATGAAGATGATGGCATCTGGTCCCATCACTTCATGGGAAATAGATGGGGAAACAGTGTCAGACTTTATTTTGGGGGGCTCCAAAATCACTGCAGATGGTGACTGCAGCCATGAAATTAAAAGACGCTTACTCCTTGGAAGGAAAGTTATGACCAACCTAGATAGCATATTGAAAAGCAGAGACATTGCTTTGCCAACAAAGTCAAGGCTATGGTTTTTCCAGTGGTCATGTATGGATGTGAGAGTTGGACTGTAAAGAAGGCTGAGCACTGAAGAATTGATGCTTTTGAACTGTGGTGTTGGAGAAGACTCTTGAGAGTCCCTTGGACTGCAAGGAATCCAACCAGTGCATTCTGAAGGAGATCAGCCCTGGGATTTCTTTGGAAGGAATGATGCTAAAGCTGAAACTCCAGTACTTTGGCCACCTCATGTGAAGAGTTGACTCATTGGAAAAGACTCTGATGCTGGGAGGGATTGAGGGCAGGAGGAGAAGGGGACGACAGAGGATGAGATGGCTGGATGGCATCACTGACTCGATGGACGTGAGTCTGAGTGAACTCCAGGAGTTGGTGATGGACAGGGAGGCCTGGCGTGCTGCAATTCATGGGGTTGAAAAGAGTCAGACACGACTGAGTGATTGAACTGAACTGAACTGAATGGTTACACAACAGCATGAATGTACTTATTGTACTTAATGCCACTGAACTGTACACTTAGTGGTTTAAATGGTGAGTGTATGTTATGTATATTTAACACATTAAAAAAAAATCCATGGATTAAAAAAGAGACAGAGGGGAAGAGGGGCAGAGGAGTGGCTGGTGTAAACAGCTTTCTGTCCTAAAAGGCTCCAGGGGCCTTGGGACCCTTCATCCTAGAAGACTTTCCCCCTTCAGCACTTGCTCTTTCTTACCCCTCCGCTGCACACACACACCCCTCCCCCACCCACCATAACTCTGATGGCTCCAGTCTTTCTTGCTTTCCTCACTTGGGTGTCAAGAGCTTCACACAGCTGCAACAGTGTTGTGGTGTCTGCTGGAGTCTTGCTTGTTTGTTTGTGTTTTAACTCTGTAACCGATACTGTGGATAAGGCCACAGGTGCCGTGGAGATGGTGCCAGGAAGGGGGCAGGTGGGCCAGTCCATGGCAGCAGCCAGCCCAGGGCAGCCACCAATCCAGGACAAGATGATGGCTTCGTCCTCTTCGCTGGTGGGACCACAGATGCTGAGCCCAGTATCCCCTCCCATCAGACCCGGCACCAACGAGGCAACGATGCAGGGGGACGAAGACCCAAGCCCAGGAGTCAAAGAGGAAGATCTGCCAGAGGAGGCAGTGTGAACATCCCACCCCTCTGCCCTGACAGAGAAAACCTGTGTGCACACATTTGAACACACACACACAAACACACACACTAGTGTGCTCACACGCAGAGAGGACTCCCTGCAACTGAACTAGAAAAATGAACTGAAGGAGAGGTGGCTGTCAAAGAACACCTGGATGTCCAGGTAGAAGGAACACCTCATATCACAGAGGGAAAATGTAAGGAGAGGCAAAGCACACAGGAAAAGGTGAAAGGCTTAGACCTCAGTTGTGGATGGAGTCCCAGAGGAGCAAAAGCAACAGGTGGTCAGTGCAACCAGGAGCACTGGATAGATAATAGAACATATCCCAGAAGATCCAAGGCTGTAGGCACACTAGCCCCGGCGAGCTCCAGGCAGGAGGCCAAGGTAGGCCCCGCCCAGCCCCATCCTGGTTAAACTCCTAAACCCCACGGGTAAAGAGATTTTCAAAGCTTCATTGAGAAAGAGGTTGCTGACAAAGGAAAGACAGTCAGACTGGCATTGGGCTCCTTATGTGACCAGAAACCTGCAGAGGCGGGGGAAGAGCATCTTTGAACAGCCTGGACCACTCCTACAACTCATGTGCCGGCACCTGACAACCTGAGCCCAACCAGAAAGGGGCCCAGAGAGGCCTCCTGGTAAACAAGAATGAGACGGAGCCAGACCTCCGGGCGGAGACATAAAGGAACCAGGAGAGCTGTGCTGAACTGTCTTTCCCCTAGCCCCTTATCTGTACATATGCACACCTGCACAGACAGACATGCACATCGTGCGTGCCTTCATGTGTGCACCTATACATAGGCATGTGAGCACTCACGTGTGTGTATATGCACACCACAGTCATGGATGCATCTGGGAGTTCATGTGTGTGCCTGCACGTATACCTGTGCAGACATGCATGCAGATGTGTGCCCAGATACACATGTGCACATACATGTGGTTTGCATACATGTACTCACATGCGTGCTGACATATAGTGGAAAATAGGTAGTGATCATATCCAGGGAACTGGGGGAAGTAAGTGTTAAAAATAAAGATCCTTGATACATAGAGGTGGCTGCCAAGAAGTCTATCAGCCGACTGAAAGTGAAAGTTAGTCACTCAGTCATCCTGACTCTTTATGACCCCAGGGACTGTTAGCCCACCAGGCTCCTCTGTCCATGGAATTCTCCAGGCAAGAATACTGGAGTGGGTAGCCATTCCCTTCTCCAGGGAATCTTCTTGACCCAGGATTGAACCCAGGCCTCCCATATTGCAGGCAGACTCTACCGACTGAGCCGCCAGGGAAGCCACTATCAGTAAGCTAGCACTACCAAATCTGAAATTGAGGGGAAGGGGTCAGGGAATAGACTCCTCCCCAGGTCTTATGATAGGTGATCAGGAGCGGGGGAAACAGGAAAGATTGTTCCACAGATTTCATCTTGTTATGGGGCGGAGGGTGAGGAGTAGAGCGTCTTGGTGAGAAAAATAGTTGGTGTCTTCCTTTCAAATAACAGCAGAAAAAAAAAAAAAACTGGGCTTATTAACGTCAGGAAGGGGAAGGAACGTCATGGATGAATGGAAAGTACTGCAGGGCTTCCAGGGCAGAAGCAGAGCTCGGGGGAGCCCATGTGGGGAGAGGAAGGAGCAGGGAGGGCCAGGCATGGCTGGGCAGCCTGAATCTGGGGGCCAGAGCAGGGAGCAGCTACGACTTCCTCCCTGCTGTCCCAAGCCTGCTCTGAGAAAACTGCTTTTCCAGGCCCGATGGGTTTTCTGGGCAGATCTGTGGTTTCTGGCCTCTTCATTTATTAAAGCCCAAGTCCCAGGGGGCTTCCCTGGTGGCTCGGTGGTAAAGAATCTGCCTGCCAATGCAGGAGACACATTTGATCCCTGGTCCGGGAAGATACTGCAGGCCTCTGAGCAACTAGGCCCATGTGCCACAACTACTAAGCCTGTGCTCTGGAGGCTGCAATTACTGAAGTCCTTAAGCTCTGGAGCCCGTGCTCCCCAACAAGAGAAGCCACTGCAGTAAGAAGCCTGGGCGCCACAGCTAGAGAAAAGCCCAAGCAGCAACGAAGACCCACCACAGCCAAAAATAAAAAATAAATAAATTTTAAAAAAAACCAACCCCAAGGTAGTTAGCCTTCCAGGGATCCCAGGTCCAGTCTCTCGCTGGCCCAGGTCGCCTACAGTTCTTGGAACTGGAGGGGACAGTCCCTTCATCTCCTGTGTCTGGTTTTTTACCCTGGTGGTTGGAGCTGAAGAATTGATGCTTTCAAACTGTGGTGTTGGAGAAGACTCTTGAGAGTCCTTGGACTTAAAGGAGATCAAATCAGTCCATCCTAAAGGAAATCAGTCCATCCTAAAGGAAATCAGTCCTGAATATTCATTGGAAGGACTGATGCTGAAGCTGAAGCTCCAATACTTTGGCCACCTGATGTGAAGAACTGACTCATTGGAAAAGACCCTGATGCTGGGCAAGATTGAAGGCAGGAGGAGAAGGGGAAGACAGAGGATGAGATGGGTTGGATGGCATCACTGACTCGATGGACATGAGTTTGAGTAAGCTCCGGGATTTGGTGATGAACAGGGAAGCCTGGTGTGCTGCAGTCCATGGGGTCGCAAAGAGTCAGACACAACTGAGCAACTGAACTGAACTAAACTGGAGCTGGAGGAAGAACAAGGAAAGTGGGCGAACTTCTGGACCCTCAGTGCTCTCTGTGGGGCTGGTATGCCACCCCCCAACACTTGCTCTCTGACTGACCTTCTCCTGGGTCCCCACAATGAGCCAGTGTTTCTTGCCTGAGTTGGGGTGGGGGGGGCGCTCCTAAGTCCCCAGCCCCTTCCAGGTAGCCACCTTCCAGTCCCCAGCCCTGAATACATTGAGATCAATAAGTACAGACTGTCTCAGTCGGGCCTGGATGGATAAGCTGAGTAACAAACAGCCCCCAGACCTCAGGGACCAAAAGCAAGAGTTTCTTGCTTATCCCCCATCATGGCTGGGAGGAGACTCTGCTTGTCAGTCATTCACAGGCCCAGAGAGATGAAGCAGCTGGCCTCTCAAAAGGGAGAGCACATGAAGAGACTTCGGTGGGTCAGCAGGTGTGGGAGTACCACTTCCGCACACAGTTCACTGCTGCCCGTCCCTATCCAGGGGCCCGATGTGCAGTCAGAGAGCTGGGAACTCTCTCTTGGGGCCCTCATCTGAGCATTGGGAAGAGCTGTCTGAGAGCTGCTCTTCTGGGCCTTCCTAGTGGGGAGGAAAGCTCCCCTAGTGCTGGCTGGGGGCATAAAGGGTCCAGGGTTCCACTGCCACCAGGATAAACACAACCAACCTTCCTTTTGCTCCCAGGGTAGAGGGGGAGGGGAAGATCAGCCCACAAGACGTGCTCACTTCCTCACTCCTCCCTGAGACCAAGGTGAAGCTGTGCTTCCTTCATGGGGAGCACAACCTTGGCTGATGGAAACCACCTTTGACCTTTAAACAGTAGGCCTACACATCAGCTCTCTCACTCTCTGTTCCAAGCTCCCACTCTCCCGGGGTGCGGCCCAGAGCCTGGACTGTCCCCATCACCCTGGGGTCACCATGCAGCCTGCTCTCAGCCTCTCTCCTTCTCTTACTTTAAGAACTTTGCTCCCTGTTACTGAAAGACACGTCTTTTCTGCTAACAGCTTCTCCCTGGAAGCAGGAGGAGACTCTGGGGTTAGGGCATGATTCTAGGGCTAGCATGGGGATCGTGGGGACCACAGCAGGGCCTGCCTCAGGGACCACAGACCAGGCCCAGAGTGCAACCACTCTGCCTGTGCTTTGGGCCTGGCTTTTCCAGCTGCATCCTTGACTCCCAACCTCCGCGGCATCTCAGGCAGCAGAGTGCCCTCCAGGCAGGGATGCTTTCTTCATGTCAGTCCAGGGCCAGGCCCTCCTCAGGAGCCTCCTGCTCAGATCCTGGTGCAGGTTCTATGCCCCCACCTTGCCGCCAGTTCGTATGATCATCCCCACGAAATTAACCAAACTTGCCCAGTGAGTCCCTATCTAGGGGACTGAACCCACCATCAGGAAGTGAACTGTGGAGCTCCCAGACAGGCTCCAGACGGGCACAGGGGGGCATTGGGCTATGGTTTCTGGCTTCCAGCAGCTTGTGTGTGTGTGTGTGTGTGTGTGTGTGTATGTGTGAGTATTTCCCAAACAGCTAGCATGCAGCCACCGGCCAAGGAAAACTCCACAAAATACTGGGGTCATCCAGGGTCCCCGGCCTGACAGAGCACCCTTGGGATCAGGCAGAACAACCTTCCAGGCTCTGGGCGCTCCGTGCCAGCCTCATGACTCATCAGGTAGAGGCGTGAAGCCCCAACCCACACCAGGAAGGAAACGGAAGTGAGTTCATGCCGCCGACCAAACTCCCACAGTCAGCCCAGGCCCAGGCCAGACTGGGGTGGAGGCCAGAGCTGGGCTAGGACTGAGGGGTATTTGCTGTAGAGGCAGCCCCTAGCCATGCACAGCTATTTAGCTTCATTAGAATGAAGTAAAATAAAGACCCGGTTCCTTGGTCTCACTAGCCACGTTCCATGTGCTCGGTGATGCCTGGATTGGACAGCACAGAACAGAGTATTTCCATCATTCCAGAAAGCTCTCTTGGGCAGGGCTGCTGGAGACCGATGGGGTGGGGGTGGGGCGGCGTTTGGCAATATTGGGTTATCACAATCAGGGGGTCACTGGCACCTCATGGGTGGACACTCTCAACATCCTACAGTGCATAGTGTACCGCACCGCCCCCCTCCCCCCGGCAACAAGAATGATCTGGCCCCAAGTGTCATGGGGGCCAAGGTGGAGAGCTCCCTGCCCTGGACGGAGCCCAGCACCTGATTAGCATCTCTGCCTGCTGACTCCCACGTGGGTCCTTTACTTGGGTCAGGTGAGAGTGGGAGCTTGGAAGAGGCCTGGTCGATGGATGGCTCTACTGTGTCAGCCTCTGGTGGGGGTGGGGGGCATGCTCAAGGACATCCACAAGTGTGTTGCCCTTCTCTATGTAAGGCAGGGGACTGGACATTTGGAGTTCTGAGCCTCAGATCTGTGGGGGGCTGGGGAGGGGCACACTCAACAGGCGACTGGTCACCTGGGTTGGGTACAGGTCAGGTCTTCCATCTTTGTGTTAGCAGGCCCAGCTCGGGAGCGCCCCAACCCCGCCCCAGCCTCTCCTGAGGGCAGGGACTTGGCTACACAGCCTCAGCAGGTGCTCAGCACTTGGATGGGACCGACAGAGAGCCAGCAGGCGCTGAGGCAGCAACCTGGCTCTGAAAGCAAATCAACACTGACCTTTGATCCCAAGCTCCCCACCCCCTCTTTGTGGTTCCCTATTACTTTTCAGCCTCAGGGAGCTGGTTCCCGGTCTGGATCCTTGGCTCAGGCGGGCCTGTAAAGAGCAGGTACTTCCCAGAGCTCGCACTGCTGGCACCCATGGTCAGTGGATGCAAGAGGGTCCCCCCAGAGTGGTCCCCAGCCCTATTCCTGGACAGGAAGCAGGTCCCTACAGCCTCTCTGGAGTCCAAGGGCAGCACCCCTTTGGCCCCCAACCCTGCCCCTCTGGAGGTAGCCCCTTCTGCAGGAGGCCTTTCTCCTGGGTTCTCACCTCTACTCTTGGCCCAGAGCCTGACCCCGCCACTCTCTGTCCACTGTCATCTCCTGTAGGCAGATCGGGGTTGTCCTCTAGTTGGGGTCTAGACCGGCTCCTGCCCCTACTTGTCCACACAGCTCCCTCGAGAGCCCCCTCCTCCTCACCCTGAGGATGGGCAGGGCTGTAGATGCTGTCCCAGATGCCAGGGATGGCAGCCTATGGGCAGGAAGTGATGCCCACATGGCTGAGGCACCTGTGGTTTTAGCCTGGACAGAAGGAAGTTGGAGTCACCCTCAAATCCCTTCTCTGATGGGCTGCAGCTTCTGGCTTTTCTCTGGCCTCGGGTGGTCTCCCCTTTCTTGTGGCCACCCTGTGTGCCCCATGGACAGGCCAGCTGGTAGAGCCCAGACCCCTCACCTGCCAACCTTTGCATCTCCAGCTGTACTATGTGACTGGGCAGTGAATCACTGGGCCGAGATTCTGCCCCAGGTGGGCAAAGCCTCTATGGATGCCACCGGTGAGCTGGCGACCACAAGCGCTTCCATAACACCCCTTCCCCTGGGGCCTCACACACCTGGAAGGTCCCATGGCACAGTCTGACAGGGTGGTGGCTGGGGCTCTGAGGGGGCCCTCCAGCCAGAACACCCCACCATCTCAGCTGGCAGAAGGTGTCTGGTTGAGTGACCCAACCCCAGCCAGTTTGAAACCTGTTCCCTTGGGAGGCCTCCAGGAGAGGTGCCCTGGGAACTGGGACAAGAGCTGAGGATTCCGGGGTCAAATCAAGGCTAGACTTGGAATATTCTCAAATGAGGCTGAGGATACCTGCCTAGGAGTGCAGGGCAGGGGTGGAGGAGAATGTGGTGCAGGGTCTTGCATTACGCAGGATGCACAAACTCCGGGAAAGGGCAACAGTCACGACTGTTGGAAATAATCTCTGTAACACAGAGAGGGATGGGGTGGGAAAGGCAGCTGACTCAGGACCATCTCTGCTCCAACCAAGCATGGCTTCCAGAAATGTAGTTTAACTCATGGCAAGCCCAAAGAAACAAGAAGGAGAAAACACAAAAAGAAATTGAAAAGGGCAGAGATCAGTGGAGGAGGGAGAGATTAGGAAGAGCAGAGATAAACAAAACCCTAAGCTGATTCATTGGAAGAACAATCACATGAAAACACTCTGGCAAGAAAGAAGGGGAGAGCACGACACTCCAAATAAAACATACAAAGAGGGAATAAGTGCAGACACAACACAGATTTTAAAATAATAGAATTAGGAATACTCATAAACTAATAAAATTGAAAACCTAAATGAAGTAGATAAATTCTTAGAAAAAAATATATAATCACAAAAAGAAGGGCAAACAGCAAGAGACTAAAAAGTGATGGTCCAAGCCCTCCTCTCTCCCAGTCTGGAGCCCAGGCTGCTTTGTGAGTTGAGTCCCACCCTGATTCCAGGGACCAGTTAATTCCTGCTTTGGACAAAATGTTCCAGAAAGTGGAAGAGTGTGGGATGCGTCCAGCTCACTGTGTCTGGCTCTGAACCAGACAAATGGGAAGAGAAAACGAGAGGCCCATTCACTCAGGAACGTGGGTGCAAAACATCTGAAATAAAATATTAGGCCCAATTATAGGGGGCTTCCCTGGCAGTCTGGTGGTTAAAAACCTGTGCTTCCAGTGTAGGGGGAAGTGGGTTCCATCCCTGGTCAGGGAACTAGGATCCCACATGCTGCGAGGTGCTGCTGCTAAGTTGCTTCAGTCATGTCCGACTCTGTGCGACCCCATAGACGGCAGCCCACCAGGCTCCCCCATCCCTGGGATTCTCCAGGCAAGAACACTGGTGCAGCAGCCAATGAAAAAAGTTCATGATTGTAAGTGAGAAATAGACCTCATGGTCTGGATTTCTCTAGTTTAACACCAAACACATCAATCCAAATTCATTCCATGAATAAAGGAGAAAGATCCTATGAATAAGTTGATAGGGACAGAAAAGCACTTGACATGTGTCGTGAACACAACAGATCTAGTCTATTTTGTTTCTGATTAAAAAGCTGTCAGCACAGTAGAAACAGAAGACCAGTGGGAATCATGCCCCCAAGCCTATAGAACTGGTGGTTGGAGAACATGTGGTGGCTCAGACCAAGACCATCCCAGAGACTACAATAGCCAGCAGTCATGCCCTGCTATTGAATGAATGTTGCCCCCCTGCCATTTCCTATGTTGAAATCCTAGCCCCCAGTGTGATGGTGTGAGGAGGTGGGGCCTTTGGTGGGGTGAGTAGGTCAAGACTGAAGGTAAAAGAAGGGGCGGTGGAGGATAAGATGGTTAGATGGCATCGTTGATTCAATGGACACAGACTTGGGTGAGCTCTGGGAGATGGTGAGGGGCAGGAAGGTCTGGCATGCTGCACTCCAGGGATGACAAAGAGTTGGACATGACTTAGTAACTAAAGAACAACAACAGGTCAGGAGAGCAGAGCTCCTGATGAGATTAACGCTCTTCTAAGAAGAGGCCTGAGAGCTCACTCTCACTCTGCTTTCTGCCAAGTGAGGACCCAACAAGAAGACATCTTTGCAAGTCAGGAAGCAGCTTCCATCAGACGCCAGGTCTGCCAGCACCTTGATCTTGGCCATTTTCATCTTCCAGACTGTGAGAAATAAATGTTTGTTTTTAAGCCACCCAGTCTGTGTGTTCTGTCACAGCAGCCTGAACCAAGGCATGCTGCTAGGAATCTACCCAACAGGTAAAAACGCACATCCGTACAAAAGCCTTCTTGCAAATAGTTTTAACAAGTTTGTTTATAATTGCCCCAGACTGGAAATACCCAAGATATCCTTCACTATATGAGTGGATAGCAAACTGGAACATCTACACAATGGAATATTATTTAGCAAAACAAGCTGTCAAGTCACACAAAGCATGGATACATCATAAATGCATGTTACATTGAAAAAAGTCTGTGTGAAAAGGCTATATACTGTATATTCCTTTTATATGACATTCTGGAAAAAGCAAAAAGATTAATGCTTACCAAGGGTAGGGGTGGGGATAGGGAGAGGGAAGAATAGCTGAAGCACAGAGGATTTTTAGGACAGTGAAACTACTCTGTTTGGTAATGTAATGGTGGATACATGAAAGTGTACGTTTGTTAAAACCCAGAGACTATATGAGGCTTAATGTATGCAAATTTAAGAGGATCATTTAGGAGACGGGGATCTCCAGATGGAATGACAGAAGAATCCAGCTGCGTTACAAGTTGTTGTTGCTCAGTCACTAAGTCACGTCCAACTCTTCGGGACCCCATGGACTGCAGCACGCCAGGCGTCCCTGTCCTTCACTATCTCCTGGAGTTTGCTCAGACTCATGTCCATTGAGTCGATGATGCCATCCTACCATCTCATCCTCTGTCACCACCTCCTCCTCCTGCCCTCGATCTTTCCCCGCATCAGTCTTTTCTAATGAGTTAGCTCTTCACATCAGGTGGCCAAAGGATTGGAGCTTCAGCTTCAGCATCAGTCCTTCCACTGAATATTCAGGGTTGATTTCCTAAAGGATTTACTGGTTTGGGCTCCTTGCTGTCCAAGGGACTCTCAAGAGTCTTCTCCAGCACCACAGTTTGTAGCTGAGACCATCTTACTGAAAGGGGTGAGGGAAGGTGCTGACCCAAGTGACTTTGGGACTCGTGGGTCTCTAAGACTAAAAGTAAAGGAACAGTACATAGACCTGAACTGTAGTTGGTAATGCTGTTTCCCACTGGGACTGGTTAACTCTGAAACCACCATGCAGGCACATTGAACTATTGAGTGTATGATGGTAGATGCTGTGAGCCGCTTCTCTCCATTGGAGTGGGAGTTTACAGATACGGCAGGAAAAGGCTGGGAGGATGTAATAGAATTAGAGACAGCAATAGGAATTCATGCTTATTATGGATTCTTGTGGGAACATGTAGAAATATTTATAGATATGTGAATATATACAGGTTAGTACAGTGAACTGTGGCCAAAAATCTACCCCCTCCACCCCGCCACAAAATTCATAGATTGCAGCCCTAACTCCCCATGTGATTGTATTTGGAGACGGGGTCTTTAAAGAGGTAACTAAGGTTAGATTGGGCTTCTCAGATGACACTAGTGGTAAAGAACTTGCCTGCCTATGCAGGAGACATAAGAGACTAGGGTTTGATCCCTGGATCAGGAAGATCCCCTGGAGGAGGGCATGGCAACCCACTCCAGTATTCTTGCCTGGAGTCCACAGGGTCGCAAACAGTCAGACATGATTGAAGCAACATAGCATGCACACAAGGTTCAATCAGGTCATAAGGGTGGGGCCCTGATCCAATGGAACTGGTGTCCATACAAGAAGAGAAAGAGACATCAGGAGTGAGTGAGTAAATAAAGGAAGGGCTGTGTGAGGACACAGGGAGGAGATGGCCATCTAAGTGCCAAGGAGAAAGGCCTCAGGAGAAACCAAATTGCAAGCACCTTGATCTTGAACTTCCAGTCTCCATATCAGTGAGAAAACAAACTTCTGTTGTTTAAGCCTGCCAGTCTGTGGTGCTTGGTTATGGTATCCGTAGCAGGCAAATCCCATGGACAGAGGAGCCTGGTAGGCTGCAGTCCATGAGGTCACTAAGAGTCGGACACTACTGAGCGACTTCACTTTCACTTTTCACTTTCATGCATTGGAGAAGGAAATGGCAACCCACTCCAGTGTTCTTGCCTGGAGAATCCCAGGGATGGGGAAGCCTGGTGGGGTGCCCTCTATGGGGTCGCACAGAGTCGGACACACGGACTTAGCAGTAGCAGCAGCAGCAGCAGGCAAATATAGCTAGAAAGGAAAGAAATGCTCAAAACCAAAATGAAACAACAACCCAGAACAAAGGGGCTCTGTTAAAAGGGATACAAAGTAAAGGAGTTCCCAAGCCTGAGGCTGGAATAGCTTGAGCAACAAAATAAACAGGGAAGCCCTCAGATGAAAACACAGTGTAAAGATAGGTATCCATGAGTCCATACTGATATAAAAATGGCTGAATAAATACAGGAATGAGGAGAAGAGACAAATCTGTGTGAAAGAATCTGAAGGTACGTATGTAGATGCTCTGCCCTCTGGGAGGGAGACCAAACCCTCCTTAAGTGTGGGCCACAAGTGTGGGTCCCCTCTCCGGGGAGAACGGGGTGGATAGGGGGAGAAAGAGGAACTCCTCAGTGGTGACACCTAACAGACACCTCGTCAGGTGACCAAGGGCACAGGAGGAGTCGTGTTGAGAGAACAGCCCTGACAGGATGTGATGAGAAGGGCAATTTCCCTCTGCGGTCTTCCTCCTACAAACCCACAAGCCCAGAAAAACAACAAGAAAGCATCAGACAAACCAGCAGAGGGACAGTGTGCACATTTCTGTCCAGCCCTCCTCCAAACCATTGGGGTCGTTCAAACCAGGAAAGTCTGAATGACCCTCCCTGCCAAGAGCACCTGGGAGGAGATGTGATGACTACATGTCATGTGAGCTCGGGACAGGTCCTGGAGCAGCCGGAAGTCGTGAGGTTAAACCTGAGGAAGCCTGAATAGTGTGCATGCGTGCTAAGTCACTTCAGTCAAGTCTGACTCTTTGCGACCCTATGGACTGTAGCCCTCCAGGCTCCTCTGTCCATGGGATTCTCCAGGCAAGAATACTGGAATGGGTTTCCCTTTCCTCCTCAAGGGGATCTTCCCAACCCAGGGATCAAACCCAGGTCTCTTAAATCTCCTAGATTGGCAGGAGGGTTCTTTACCACTAGCGCCACCTGAATAGTGTGGACCTTAGTTAATAATAATGTATCAATATTGACTCATGAATTATGAGAGATGTATCATACTCATTCATGTAAGATAATAATAGATGAAAATTGGATGTGGGGTATATGGGAACTCTGTATTCTCTTCACAGCTTTTCTATAAACATGTTGTTGTTTAGTTGCTAAGTCGTGTCTGACTCTTTGACAACCACATGCACTGTAGCCCACCAGGCTCCTCTGTCCATGGGGTTTCCCAGGCAAGTATACTTGAGTGGGTTGCCATTTCCTTCTTGAGGGGATCTTCCCAACCCAGGGATTGAACCAATGTCTCCTGCTTGGCAGGGGGATTCTTTTCCACTGAGCCATCAGGGAAGCCCTTTCTATAAACATACATGTGTACTATAATAAAATAGTTTATGGAATTCCCTGGTTGCCTAGTGGTTAGAATTCTGGTATTTCACTGCCGTGGCCTGAGTTCATCCCTGGTTATGGAACTGAGATACTGCAAGCCACACAGTGCAGCGAAATAAACAGTTTAAAGTTAAAAAAAAAAAAGGATATTTGCTGTAGGCTTGGCGTTGTTACCATAGCAAGTTAAAGATCTTCTTTATTATTCCTAGCTTGCTAATAATTGTAGTAAGAGTTAGTGTTTAAATCTATCAACTCTTGAGATTAAAAAAAAAATACATGCGCACATACCTCTGAAGGGCTGTCTATGAGGTCAGGCATATGAGAGCAGAGAATGAATGAGTAAAATATAAATAGATGAAACAAGAGAGGGCCTTGCAAGCACTTAGGAAACATGATCATCTTCCATGACCTGAGACATGTGATGAACCTGACCCTCAGAGAAGGAAACTGGCTATGAAATTGGAAGGCTAGCCTGCAAGCCGTAGAGCCCCCTTTACCTTCTGGTGAGCTTGGCAGGGCCTCCCAGCTTGTTTAGTCTGCTGTGAAGGAGAGCAGAGAGGAGAGGCACCAGACTCAATCCCCATCAGCGGGACCATCTAAGTGAAAGGAAGGGTCACTGAGCTGCTCAGAGACCAGTACCACATCATGAAATTGTGGGAAATAGTCAAAAACAACAAAACTGAAATGTGATTTAAGAAGCATACTGACTGCAGCCATGAAATTAAACGATGCTTATTCCTTGGAAGAAAAGCTGTGACAAACCTAGACAGTGTGTTGAAAAGCAGGGACATCACTTGGCCAACAAAGGTCCATATAGACAAAGCTATGGTTTCTTCAGTAGTCATGTACGGATGTGAGAGTTGGACCATAAAGAAGGCTGAGCGCCAAAGAACTGATGCTTTTGTACAATGGTGCTGGAGAAGTTTCTTGAGAGTCCCTTGAACTGCAAGGTAATCAAACTAGTCCATCCTAAAGGAAATCAACCCAGAACATTCACTGGAAGGTCTAATGCTGAAGCCAAAGCTCCAATCCTTTGGCCACCTGATGTGAAGAACTGACTCATTAGAAAAAAAAACCCTGATGCTGGGAAAGATTGAGGGCAGGAGAAGAGGGTGACAGAGGATGAGATGGTAGGATGGCATCATCGACTCATTGGACAGGAGTCTGAGCAAACTCCGGGAGATAGTGAAGGGCAGGAAGTCTGGCATGCTGCAGTCTATGGGTTACAAAGAGTCAGACAAGACTGAGCGATTGGACAACAACAAATAGGACTATTTTTAAATATAGAGAGAACTAAAAAATACGGAAGCAGGATCATTGCAGAAAAAAATACATTCACGAAATGCCTTCAGGGCCTGTGAGACCTGAAGTCGCCCTCACTCCCTGCTCCTCTCCCTGAGCTCCTGTACCTTCTTCCATGGAGACTGTTTCAGGGATAGTCCCAGAGGACCCATGCACAGCCAGAAATTGCTGGATGTCTGCCTCTTTGCAGTTCCATTTTCTTGGAAACTATACCCTGTGGAAGTATGTACTATGGGCAGATCTCACACTCCAGTCAATGCCTTGGTCCTCCTCCTCAAGCCAGAGTGCTTGAATACTCCCCTTTGAGGGGGCCAAATTTAGCCAACAAACATACAAGATATCCTGTTAAACTTGTACTTCAAATATACAAGGAATAATTCTTCAGCATGTGCAATATAGGTAAATCTATATGAACCAAAAATAGATTAGTGGTTACCTAGGGCTGGAGGGTGGAGAAGGAAATGGCAACCCACTCCAGTACTCTTGCCTGGAAAATCCCATGGACAGAGGAGCCTGGTAGGCTACAGTCCATGGGGTCGCAAAGAGTCAGACACGACTGAGCGACTTTACTTCACTCAACTTCACTCACTTCATACTTTATCACTGGAGAAGGAAATGGCAACCCACTCCAGTATTCTTGCCTGGAGAATCCCATGGACAGAGGAGCCTGGTGGGCTACAGTCCATGGGGTTGCAGAGAGTCGGACACAACTGAAGTGACTAAGCACTAAGCCCGGCTGGAGGGACTGGGAGGAAAACGGCTGCTAACAAGCGCAAGTTTTTTCCCATCTGAAATGATGAAAATAGAAATTCAACTCTGAATCTGACAACCACTAAACCGCACGCTTTACTTATTTATTATTGATAATATTGTTACAGCTACCAAAAGCCTAGACATTTTTCAGGAGACTGAGTGTTCTCACACTTTCTCAAACCACAACTGCACTATATCTTAACACCCTCAACCCTCACAGACAAGCCTTGCAGCATAACTAGAGAAATGCAAATTCTAGAAACTGATCAAGGAAAGGAAGCTGGTTCAAAAGCGCACACTTTAAATAAGTGAACTTTACAGTAAGTGTATTGGCTGTCAATAAACGTCCGGTATTTAATCCCGAGCCCCTGTGCTCCTTCCAGGGGCGCGTCCTTGTCACGTTGAGGGGGCCAAGAGGCGGTGGGACTGCGAGAGAGGCCTGATGTCCGTATCGCCGGTCTCTGGGCGGGTCCCCTGGGCCGGGCTTTCTCGGGACTGGTGACTCAGGACGTCAGGATCACCACGCCAAGGAACCTGCTCAGACCCTGCGTGCTTATTAGGGAGATATTCCAAGTCGTCCTGCAGCAAGTGCCGCGTAGTCCAAGCGGGCGCCTCTCGCGTCTCCGCAACTCTCCAGATCCCCCAGCGTCCCGCCGGATCGTGGCCAACGCAAGAACTCACTTCCAGGAAACAGACCTCGGTCGGCCGGGCTGAGGATGTGAGGCCGGCTCAGCCTTAAATAGGCTTCCCTGGGCTCTGATTGGTGAGGTAGGATCATGTGTCAACCTCTGGCCCAATCGCAAAGGCCGCAGCTTGTGGTACGGTGATTGGTCAGGTCCAGTTACGTGCCTAGGAGGTGCTGGACCGCGGTGGGTAGTTGTGGTTACTGCGGGCCTGGAGGTCCGGTCGGAAGGGTCCGCCCTAGGCATCCGGGTCCTGGGGCTGGCGTTGGGGGGCTGGTGTCGGGGGTGGGGGCGGGGTTCCCAGTAGCCTCCGGAGACTGGGTCAAACAGGCCAGCTCTGAGCGCTCGAATCCCCGCCTCTCTCCTCCAGCAAAGCGCTCGTCCAGGGTGGACAACTCAGAGGTCAGAGCACTGCCTCACCCCAACCTGCCCTTCGGTGTTTTCTTCAGTGGATAATTTCAGACTCAGCAAAGTCTGTTTTCCAGTGAACACCACCACGTTAGTATTTACACCCACAAGCCCGCCTACTGTTAGGCATCTAAATCCGTTCAGTTAGTTCAATTCAGTCACTCAGTCGTGTCCGACTCTTCGCGACCCCATGAACTGCAGCACTCCAGGCCTCCCTGTCCATCACCAACTCCCGGAGTCCACCCAAATCCATGTCCATCGAGTTGGTGATGCCATCCAACCATCTCATCCTCTGTCGTCCCCTTCTCCTCCTGCCCTCAATCTTTCCCAGCATAAGGGTCTTTTCAAATGAGTCGGCTCTTCGCATCAGGTGGCCAAAGTATTGGAGTTTCAGCTTCAATATCAGTCCTTCCAATGAACACCCAGGACTGATCTCCTTTAGGATGGACTGGTTGGATCTCCTTGCAATCCTAGGACTCTTCAAGAGTCTTCTCCAACACCACAGTTCAAAAGCATCAGTTCTTTAGCACTCAGCTTTCTTTACAGTCCAACTCTCACATCCATACATGACCACTGGAAAAACCATAGCCTTGACTAGATGGACCTTTGTTGACAAAGTAATGTCTCTGCTTTTGAATATGCTATCTAGGTTGGTCATAACTTTCCTTCCAAGGAGTAAGCGTCTTTTAATTTCATGGCTGCAGTCACAATCTGCAGTGATTTTGAAGCCCAGAAAAATAAAGTCAGCCACTGTTTCTCCATCTATTTGCCATGAAAGTGATGGGACCAGATGCCATGATCTTTGTTTTCTGAATGTTGAGCTTTAAGCCAATTTTTTCACTCTCCTCTTTCACTTTTATCAAGAGGCTCTTTAGTTCTTCTTCACTTTCTGCCATAAGGGTGGTGTCAACTGCATATCTGAGGTTATTGATATGTCTCCCAGCAATCTTGATTCCAGCTTGTGCTTCTTCCAGCCCAGCGTTTCTCATGATGTACTCTGCATACAAGTTAAATAAGCAGGGTGACAGTATACAGCCTTGACGTACTCTTTTTCCTATTTGGAACCAGTCTGTTTTTCCATGTCCAGTTCTAACTGTTGCTTCTTGACCTGCACACAGATTTCTCAGGAGGCGGGTCAGGTGGTCTGGTATTTCCATCTCTTTAAGAATTTTCCACAGTTTGCTGTGATCCATACAGTCAAGCCGAAGTAGATGTTTTTCTGGAATTCTCTTGCTTTTTCTATGATCCAGTGATGTTGGCAGTTTGATTTCTGGTTCCTCTGACTTTTCTAAATCCAGCTTGAACATCTGGAAGTTCTCGGTTCACATACTATTGAAGCCTAGCTTGGAGAATTTTGAGCATTACTTTGCTAATGTGTGAGATGAGTGCAATTGTATGGTAGTTTGAACATTTTTTGGCATTGCCTTTTTTTGGGATTGGAATGAAAACTGACCTTTTCCAGTCCTGTGGCCACTGATGAGTTTTCCAAATTTGCTGACGTATTGAGTGTAGCACTTTCACAGCATCATCTTTTAGGATTTCAAATAGCTCCACTGAAATTCCATTGCCTCCATTAACTTTGTTCATAGTGATGCTTCCTAAGGCCCATTTGACTTCACATTCCAGGATGTCTGGCTCTTGGTGAGCAATCACACCATCGTGGTTATCTGGGTAATGAAGATCTTTTTTGGTATAGTTCTTCCATGTATTCTTATCCCCTCTTCTTAATATCTTCTGCTTCTGTTAGGTCCATACTGTTTCTGTCGTTTTTTTGTGCCCATGTTTGCATGAAATATTCCCTTGGTAGCTCTAGTTTTCTTGAAGAGACCTCTAGTCTTTCCTGTTCTATTGTTTTCCTCTATTTCTTTGCATTGATCACTTAGGAAGGCTCGGGGGAACCCTTTAAAGCAAGAAAATGCTAAAAATTTTGGGGAAAGGGATGGGGACAAGCTCACAATAGACTCAAGTTTCTGGAAATGCTCCAGTTTTGATGCTGGTGGTAGATTTGCAGGTGCTCATTATTAAACCATTAACATAAAACTATATATTTCTAATGTTTCTAATATTATTAAATTGCAAATATAAGCACTTGTCCCCCCAAATACTTTAGCATGCATAGCATTAGCACATAGTATTTGTTTATAGATTTTTAATGTTAAATTTACAATGAAGTACATAAACCCTAATCATAGTTTTGCTGAGCTTTAGCAAATACACACTACTGTGTGGCCCAAGACACAGTCAGGACAAACAGAACATGCTTATCACCCCAGAAAGCTCCTTCTTGCCCTTCCCATTCCATGTCCGCCTCTACTGTACAAAGACATCCACTGTTCTGATTATTTCCACTCTAGTTTTGCCTGTTCTAGGAGTCATATAAATGAAGCACAGGGTACACACTCTTGTGTAAGGTTTCTTCACTTAGTATTATGGTTTTGCGACCCACTCTCGTTTCCTGCATTGATAGTTTGCCCTTTTGGCTGCTGGTAGGGCCCCATTGTAAACTCCCTGTTGATGGACACTTGGACTGGCTCGTTTTTTGGCGATTGTAAATTAAGCTTCTGCAAACATTCTTTTTGAAGCCTTCCAGTGGACATAGGCTTTTATTTCTCTGGGCAGATATCCAGGGCTGGGTCAAAGGATAGGAGTGTGTTTGTTTCACCAGAAGCTGACAGAGCTTCCTCCATCATGACTTTCAATTTTCAGGCCACTAACAGTGTATGACGGTTCTAATTTCTCTATATCCTCATCAGTACTTTTAAAAAAGTGGTAGCCATTCTAATAGAAGTGAAGTGGTATCTCACTGTGGTTTTAATTTTCATTGTTCTGATAATGAATGATACTAAAGCACTTTTTTCTTCTTTTGAAAATAACAAATCTTTTGTCCATTTAAAAAAACTAGGTTATTTAGCTTAAATTTGTTTTTCAACAGTGGCATTTTGTTAATATTAGAAACATACTATCACAGGTAACTTCCAGGAGGGCTTTTAAAAGGGATTTTTACACAGAAAAGGAATTTTCGAATACCCCTCCCAGTGATCAAGCCCTTGTTTAAGATAGCAGAAGTGTAGTTAGTCTAATGGGACCACCTAAACGTCTGTGCTGCAAAAGAGGATTTTCAGGCTTTTGGTAATTCTGAGCAGCACACCTCCCTCTAACAGCTTTACTCATGTTGCAAGGAGGGTATTTGATAATTGAAGAGTAAGGAGGTTAGTGTATATTTTATGTAACTTTCTATCATGTAGGCAATTAAGTTGTTACATCTGGGGACTTCCCGGGTGGTCCAGTGGTTGAGACTTCACCTTCCAATGCAGTGGGTGCAGGTTCGATCCCTGGTCAGAGAACTAAGAATCCACTTGCCTTGTGGCTAAAAGACCAAAAACATAGAGCAGAAACAATATAGTTACAACTCAATAGAGACTTTAAAAATGGTCCACATTAAAAAAAAATCGAAAAAAATATTGTTACGTCTGGAAAAAAGCAGATATTCCAATTTCTGATACATTAGCTTCTTCCTGGGTGCTTTTGCTTTGTGTCCTTCAGTTGATGACAGCTCCCAATTCACTTTCTTGGGCTGGTTGGCTCTCCCCGTCAAGGTGCAGTGGAAATAACCCCCAAACCATGGACTTTGTTCCGTAAAAGACAGTTGCATTCAGCTCCATGCTTTGGCTGACCCTTTTTCAAATGTGACCAAAAAAAAAAAAGTGAGATAGGATGGAGTTTTCCAAGTGGGTAGTCTGAATTTTTCATTTAGAGCAGTGGGAGTTATTTATATAGTCTGGAGATCATTCTTTGTCAGATATTAGTTTTGCAAATATTTTCTCCCATCCTCTGGATTGCTGATTGATCGTCTTAACAGTGGATTTTCTTGAACAGAAATTTTTTTGAATTTCAATGAAGTCAAATTTCTCCATTTTCTCAGAACTAAGAAGCCTTTCCCTAAGTCAAAAGATATTTTCCTCTAAAGCTTTAGGGTTTTAGCTTTCACTTTTAAATCTATGGTGCGTTGTAAATTAATTTTTGCACACAATGTTGAAACTGTTGGGTGTCATTTTTGGGGGAGTTCTGAAGAGCTATAATACTATAATCCTTTATGTCTCAGCACAGAAAGAATTCAGCGAAAGGCAAAGTGATAGATAAGAAGTGATTTTTTAGAATAGGATGCTTATGAGGCCTACACACAGGTGGGCAAGGGGGTACCATGTCCTGAGAACGTACTGAGCTACAGTTTTATAATCAAAGGAAAAGTGGGGAGGGGGAGAAGTCCTTGGCTTTCTTGAGTAGACGTCATGCTTCCATCATCAGTTCCTCCTCCAGGTTGAGCGGGGGAGTTTTCTTGTCCTTATAAGGTCAAGCTGGGTCCACAGATTATTGTTTTTTTACATGCTCAGAGAGCATGTCCTAACTTATTGAGTTCACTGGGCAAAATGTAGGCCTCATTGTTTTATTGTTTGGCGGCATGTCTCATGCTTCTGTTGTACAGGTTTGTTGCTAAGCAAGCCTGCTTGGTTTTGTGGTTAAGCAAAACTGCTCTCTTGAGTAATCGTTAACTTACAAGAGTCTCATGTATTTCTTCTGCTTATAATCCCCTAATGGGATTAACTATTTAATCACCTATTTCGTCCCTTCTGGGGCTTCCCTGATTCGTTCAGACGATAAAGGATCCACCTGCAATGCAGGAGACCTGGGTTCAATCCCTGGGTTGGGAAGATCCCCTGGAGAAGGGAATGGCAACCCACTCCGGTATTCTTGCCTGGAGAATTCCATGACAGAAGAGCCTGAGGGCACTGCAGTCCTTGGGGTCACAGAGCCCGACACGACCGAGTGACTGTCACACTTTCCACTTTGTGCCTTTACTCCGTCATTATCAGTGTAGCATAGGGTTCATTTTTTGCCACATGCAGGTCTGGTTATTGTAGCATCATATGTTAAAAGACTTACCTTCGTTTGCTGGGCTGCTCTGGCACCTTTGCAAAAAGTCAGATGGCATATAAAGTGAGCAGTTGCGTTGCGCCTCTCCTGGAGAAAGCAGCATTGGCACTGACCCTCAGTGTGTGTGGGAGGGTTGGCATTGGGCCCTGCAAGGAGCCCCTTCCCTCATGGGCTGACTCCTGGGCTCTGGCCGGAGGGTCGGTGCGATGGCTCAGGTCCCCCGAGGCTCCGCATTCTGATGAAGACACGGAGGGGGATCTCCTCGCAGGCGTGCCCAGCTTTCTGGGTCTCTGTCCACCGGGTGCCATGCTCACAAACCCTTCTGGAGAGTCTGGTCTGGTCCGAAGCCAGTCTCCTGGCCCTCCCTTGATCCTCAGTGGTCCCTGCAGTGCAGAGGGGGCAACCCCCAGCTCAGCAGACTCCTCTACTTCAGGGGCGCCTCCAAAACAGTCTGGTCTGGAGCAGCCTGGATGCCTAGCTTCCCCCATTCCCTCTGCCCCCTCAGCGCCTGCAGGTGGGTGGGTGTTGGGCTTTGAGCCTGCACGCCCTCCCTTTTCTGCACCCACCTTACTCCTCCCTACCCTGCTCCTTCTCCCTCCCTGTGATGTTTCTCCCCACTCCCCAGCCTGTAGTGACCCCCACCCTGCCCTCCTCCCCTTCCTGGATCCTCTCTCCGCCCTTCCAGGTGGTGCCCGCACACACCCTAGCTGCACCTTCCGGGGGCCAGGTGCAACACGGGGTCTCCAGTGCCTCTTTAGCACCAGGTAGTGGGCAGTTCTAACTCCTGTGAGACTTTAATGTTTACAGGTCTTCAAAGCACAAGGGGAACACAAGGTTATTTTTGTTTCCTTGTGTTACTTGTTTCCTTTATTCTATTCCAGATAGAATAAATCATCTCCCGGCTTGCAGTCACCACTGTGGTCCACTGACCTTGGTCTTACTTTTCCTGTATCTTGAGGCGTTTTGCTAGTTCATCATTCTTGGGAATATTTGTTACCCAACCAAACTTGGGTCTGCTGCAGTGAAGCCAATCTGCTGACACCCAGTGGTGAAGGAAAGTGCAGCACTTAATGTCAGAAGCCTTAAAAGGGGGCTTTCCCAGGTGGCACTAATGGTAAAGAACTGGCTTGCCAATGCATTAGATGTAAGAGACTAGGGTTCGATCCCTTGGTCGGAAAGATCCCTTGGAGAAGGGCATGGCAGCCCACTCCAGTGTTCTTGCCTGGAGAATCCTATGGACAGAGGAGCCTGGCGGGCTACAGTCTATAGGGTTGCAAAGAGTAGGACGTGACTGAAGCAAATTAGCACGCACACCATAAACAGAATCTGGGATAGCTAGTGCTGGGAGAGCCCGGACTCCGGATGGGTTTCAGGAAAGCCTTTTTAAAGGCCAGGTGAGGGGAGGGGCATCCCAAGGTGCCCCTCAGAGATCAGCTCGGGCATAGTTCTCTGATTGGTTGATGGTGAGGTAACTGGGAGGTGTCACAGGGGTTGACAGTATCCTTAGGCTCCAGAAGGACTGGGGGCTACGGGCTCATGGACGTGAATGTCTGCCTTTTGGTAGGGGGTTTAGTGTCTGTAAAGCTGCTCTGCTCAGTTACAGGAATAATTTCACCATTACTCATCAACTCTTACCAACTGTGCCCACAATGACTAAACGAGCAAGAAAACAGGAGAGTGATGACGTCCCCTGAGAGGATGATGCTGCTTCCTTCAGTTTCCCACGTAGCCTCGGAAATGCAGACACCCGCTCTGTGGCTGCAGTTTGTTCTACTGAATGCAGTGGAGGGTCTGGAATCTCCCATCTGCTGCCCGCAACGCAGAGAAGCCTGACACGAGAAGTAAGGGCATCAGAAGATGCACAGAGCAGCGCCGGGCCACAGTGACGGTGGGAGCAGATCCCAGTGTCTCGCCACCAGCACCTGGACCATCTAACATGACAACCCAGGACAATATTCTTTCATCTTTGGTGATGTCTGTGCTTTAAAACCACTTGATGAAAGTACGGAGGCTGTATTTAGATTCTTATTAAAATTTCTAATACAATTTTTCTTCTTTAAAAAGAAAACCCGGAGCCTGGTCTAGGGCTGACGTGGGCCCCTGCAGGGTTTCGGTTAAATGAACAATTAGTGATGCCTGTGCCCCATACCCCCGTGGCACACACCCAAACCTCCACGTCTGCTGAGGTCGAATTGTCCAGCCAGTTTGAGGGGTGAGGTGTTCCCCACCTGTCTGGCTGCATCAGCACGCCTCTCCTGGTTGGTGGTGGGGGCCACAGGTCCTGTGTTTACAGCCACAGTTCTCAGCTGCTGGGAACTGAGGGCTCCTTTGGCCCGTGTCTCTTGCTGAGTTCATCTCTGTAAACAAGATGTTGTGTGTGAGGGGTTTGATCCTCATAGCATTGCCAATCCTGTATTTCTGAGATTTCTGAGACTTTTGCTCAGTTGCAGGTGAAAATTGCACTTGGCAGCTGCCCATTGCTTTTCTTTAATTGGGGGTGAGCATTTTTTTTAATGCATCTACATCAGCTGTTACCTTGTTTGAGACCTGCCTGCTCCTTCCTATCATTCTTATATATTTCCAGAGTGCTTTTTCCCAGGAAGAAAATTGGATCCTTGCCCTCTGTTCTTTCCTGCTCCCCAAATCTTGACTTTGGGGTGTGAGCTCTTCTGGCCCTCATAACCCCAGCCTCTCAGGTTGATTGTTAAAGTTCCCAAACCCAAGACCCCCAAACCATCAGAAATGTTGTGAGGATGCTCATTTCTTGGGGACAAGGTGACAGTCTGGTGAGACCCTCTTACCGGTCCATAATCAGCATCTAGCCCACTGGGAAAGTCATCTCAAGGCTGGAGGTTCTCTGTGTCCTGTCAAAGGCCCCTGCTGTGCCTGGACCTCAGTTTCCCCCACTTGTCAATGAGGGCTGCACTCCAGGAACTTGGTGTTCCCCTTCTGGCCTGATGTGTCAAACCAGGAACACTAGCAGGGCCGGCTCCCTTGCCGTATCCTGGTCCTGCCGCCAGAGGGCAGGAGGCTCTGCACTTCACATCACTCTGAGGGGAGGCAGCTGCCGCTGCATAGACATGAATTGGTTAAGGCTCCTTGGGCTCCATAGCACCCACAGGGACTGGGGGACCTGGTTCAGACCCCGCCCGGCCACCACGCTGTACCAGGCTGGGTGCAGGCAGGGACACCATCTGGGAGCTCCACACCTGCGAGCACTGAAGGCCCTTGAAGGCAGCTAGGGGCCAGGTCTGAGGATTTCAGCAGAGAGAAGAGGGTGGGTCACAGGCAAGCCAGGGGAAAGAAAAGGTGGGTGTGGGTGTGTGCAGGCTGTGTCGTGGGCACAGCCACTACTCAGGGCCCTTTTCCTTGTTCAAACCTTTCCCGTGGCTCCAGAGGAAGTAGGTGGAGAAGGCTTCAGTCCCACAAAACCAGCCAGGGGTTCTGGGGGCAATGGGAGGATAACCGGCTGAGATATTGGAAGGGAGAGGCTATGACATGTGGGCCCAACTGGACCTCCTAGTCACAAGTGCCCAGAATGGACTGGGTGGGGCCATCAGGGTTTGGCCTAGACACGAGAGGGCAGAAATGGAGGGGCAGATCTCAGCTCAGAGCAGGCTCTCTGGGTGAAGAGTGACAACAGCAGGGAACCAGAAGAGAAGTGGGCGAGTAGGGAGGGGCAGCACATGATGGTGGGAGCCCGGGCCCTGGAACAGAGAAAAGGGTCCAGGCAGGAGTCCAGCATGCTTGAGGTTGACCTGGGGGACATACAATGTCCTGGGAAGGGATGAGAGAGGTAGCCCCACTTCCAAGTGGCCTGGCTACAGGCAAGATGATGTGATGGGCCATGTCACAAGAGATCCCATTCAACACCAGCTATCCTTTCTGATGACGCTGATGAGGCCCAAGTGAGGGGCATCAGTGTGTCCCCAGGATGCCATGGCTGGAGGATCATAGGAGGACAGCTAATTTGGGGGGTTGACCACTGTTTTCCACCCCTGTAGTTTGGCAAGTGACAGCCCCTTGGCAGGGGGAGGTCGGGACCCAAGGAGTTGCAAGAGTGGACAGGGGATCTTTCCAGCTTCTGCTGGTCCCCCAGGAGACTGCCCACCTGTGGCATGTGAAGGCCAAAGCCTTGAGTCTAGGTGAAGTGAGACACTCAGGCAGAAGGTGTGTGTGTGGGGGGGAAGGTAGGTAGAAGGAAGTTAGGGTGATTGTTCTCTGGATGTACCAAGTACAGCCTGGAACTTCTTGCTATGTACCATGTTCAGGAGAGAAAGTGGGGTTGCCCAGAATACCCTGCACCCATGGTTTGGTCCTCTGATCTTCCCCCAGGAATCCCTCTTTCTGGAGATCACATGACTCACACCCATGCCTGAGGCAGAGCTGAGGGTCCCTGCTGAGAGTCCCATGCCTTGTTACTCAAATTACATATGGTAAAATCACAAAATATGGGGTTTGGGTTCCCTCTTGAAGAGATCTTCCTTCTGAGGTCACCTATCAGGTGGGGACCAAGGTGGCCTTGAGCAGGTGGGACATCCTCTGGGCTTCATGCTCCTGGCCTGACTGTGGGGGATGGCTGTTGGGTGCCTGAGCCTTTAAGAGAGCCAGAGAGTGCCATCCCACCATGAGTGGGGTCTTACAGGGTGGGGATCCTGGAATGATGGAGGGTGGTCCAGGCTGGAGAGTGCCATCCCACCACGATGGGTGGGGTCTTACAGGATGGAGATCCTGGAGGGGAGAACTGTGTTCCTGCTATGGAGGCACCTGGTGGAGGCCCCAGGAGAGGGGAGACAATGGTTGGGAACGGAGAGAACACTGCCCTAGAGCAGAGTATGTTTAGAGAAGTGCACCCCTAGGAGAGGCAGGATGTGGGCTCTCTGCCCACCTGTGAAAAACAAGAAGCCTAGCCTCCACAGCATCTACCTGTAGGCCCTGCTGGGTGAACTTGGTCTGCAGGAGCTGTAGGTCTGGGCTGGCTCCCCCGATGGTGGCCTAGCATCATGAGGTCCGGCAGGTTCACAGACAAGGTGGGCTATCTCCTCTAGCCTCTGGGAGCTGTTCCTGGATCCTGAGTGGCATTCCCACATTTGTGGGTGAGGAAGAGCTGGGTGGCCAGAGTGCGCTTGGAGCTTATGACACAGGGGACAGGTAACTCTTGAACTCAACTCAGCTGTAGCCCAGGAGGCTCCTCAAAGACCCCCGGACCCAGGGTACCACATCTTGCTCAGAGTCAATTTCTTGGAAATAGAAACTATTCCACCACTCTGGTGACCACTGTGGGTATGGGGATGACTGACAGGAGTCCAGGATGGGGTCCCTCAGCTTTCTGCGGTCTTTCTCCATGGTATCTAGGCAGGTTTGCTCTGACTCAGGAAGCCCCAAGACCATGCTGAGCTGTGAGTACAGAGAGGGGTGCAGGCTGCTGTTGCCAGGAGCTATAGGGAAGGGCCTTGGGCTGTTGGGTGCCTGAGCCTTTAGGAGAGCCGGAAAGTCCCATCCTACCGGAGGGGTGGGGTCTTACAGGATAGGGATTCTGGAGGGGTGAGCTGTGTTCCAGGCTATGGAGCTATGGGGAAGGGACACATTGGGGTATGGGGGGACTGAGGCCTAATGCTGTGTCACTTGGCCTTCTGAGTCTCCACGTGTCAAATGTCAAGTGGGGAGATTCCCCTGTTTGCAGGTCTTTCAGTGAAGCAGAGCCCCCTCCCTTTCATCTCCTGGGGCTGCTGTGTCTGAATGGGGTGGGGGTGGGGCAGCAGTGGTTTTGATGCAACTCCTGAAATGCAACCATAGGACTTGATGGTGACCCCTTACCTTCAAGGAGATGTGGGGTCTCTCCTTGGAACCAAGCAGAACCCTGCAGACCCCCCTCCCCAAATATAAAACTAAACAGTTAATGATCAGGACAACAGAGTCACAAAGAGTCTGGTAACACATTTTTGAGTTGACTTTACAGATACTATAACTGCCACCAGAAGGAAAATCTAACTGTGTGATGACCAGACCACAGCCACGAAAGAAGCTGCTCCAACTTGAGCCACACGGAATCTGTGTGTGTATGTTAGTTGTTCAGTCGTGGCCGATTCTTGGCAACCCCACGGACTGTAGCCCGCCAGGCTCCTCTGTCCATGGGATTCTCCAGGCAAGAATACCGGAGGGGTTGCCATTCCCTTCTCCAGGGCATCTTCCCAACCCAGGTATTGAACCTGGGTCTCCTGCATTGCAGGCAGATTCTTTATCCTCTGAGCCACCAGGGAAACCCACTGAATCTATGGCTATCGCAATTCCAAGAACTGGCCTCAAGAGAATGGGATTAACATTTTTTCTCATAATAATCCATACCTTTTGTGGGCATCAAAATAACTGTAGCTTGCTCTGCCCATATATGTAAGCAGGCAATCCTAAAATTGTCAGCGAAGAGTTGCTATAGGCCCAAGTTGACATCTTCCACTCTTAGGAATATGGTGTCTTATATCAGCATGAAGTTACAGAAGATGGAACTTCACCCATAATTCTATAGAAATGGAATGATGTTTGACAGTGGGGAGTTGAAAGCAGCTCTTTTGCCTCATTTCCTATTTGCCCATTTCTGTTCCCTTCCAACCTTAAAAGACTAATTCTAGGAACAAGATCACTAGGTAACTTAAGCTAACTCTTGGCTTATGCTCTCCTGAATGCACACCATGTCTTGCCTAATCTGTTAACTTGTTTCCTAGATAAAAAGAAGTAAGAACGAAGAACTGCGGAGTTAAAAAATGACCAGCTCTCACAATCCTGCAGGCAGATCACAAAGGCAAGATAACATGGAGAGAGAGAGGCAGCCAATGCATGCAAAGGAGAATGATATAGCACCCAACTTCCTGCCTCAGTGATTCACTGAGATTCTTTCCCTTTTTTCCCCTTTAAAAACTGTCATGGCTGATCGGCTGTACCCCAGTACAAAATATTTTTGGTGTTAAAAAAAATAAAAATAAAATAATAAAAAATAAAAACTGTCTTGTCTGAGCAGAATCTTCAGAGTTGGTCTCCGTACATGAGTCCACCTTCTCCCCAGATTGCCGGCTTTTGTGAGTAAAGCAACTTTCCTCTCTACTGATACTTGCCTCTTGAATTATTGGCTTTTGAGTGGTGAGCAGCAGAACCTGAGTTTGGTAACAACCTGCAGGGAGCCCTCCTTCCTGGGCCATCTGTCAGAAGTGGGGGCTCAGGGGGGCCCCTGACTTGGTCACCCACCCTGACTTGGTTTTGTCACTTGGGGGGAGGCAGACTGTGGCCTTTTGAGGACTGAAATGCCTGAAGCCCAGGGCTTGAGGCTGAGAGAAGCAGAGGCCATGCGTGTGTTGGGGGGCAGGTCTGAGGATCTGTGGGAGCCCCAGCCTGAGAAGACAGGCCACCTGCCCATGGTCATCCATCCCCAGGAAGACCAGGGAGGCTCAGGAGGCCCTGGACACCATCCACCAGAGAACAGAGTGTCAGAATCTGAGGAGGGGGAGGAGGAAGAGGGGAGGGATGAGGGGGACCCAAGAAGAGGAGGGAAGGGGAGGAGGCAGAGGGGAGGGAAGGAGGGTGAAAGAAGCACCCAGAAGCCAGAGACAGGTGGAGAGGGCTGGCCAAGGGCTCCAGAGGAGGTGGGGCAGGACCCAGTGAGGTGGGCATGGGGGTCAGGCCTGGGCCTGCCAGGACTCTGGCTGCACCAGTAGCTGGGTGGGGGCAGGGGGACAGGACAGGGTGCCCAAGGGTCCCTGGACCATATTGAGGCTGTGAGTTTTCATTTGCCAGGGTGGCGGGGGCAGGGCTCACTTTATGAGTCGCAGGTTCCTGGGTTTAGGTGTGAAAGATAGTTGCCAGGATACAGGCACCAGACACCACTTGTGTTATTACCCGTGTGGGGGTTGGGAGCTTGTGGGGAAGGATGGGGGGCTGCAGGACTGAGGAGGGTTGGGGGCGGATGTGAGGCCTGCGGTGTCGGGGGGTGAGAATTTGGTGAGGGCAACTGCAGGTCTTGCCTCTCCTTCCTGTGGCCCTGAGAGAAGCCCCTGTCGTGGCAACCACAGCCTCTGCTGATGCGGCTGACAGGCGCCTGTGGGTAGCCTGACATTTCGGTGGCTGCCCGTCTCTGTGCCTGGCTCCTCGTGTTTAGCCCTCCCCCTTGCTCAGGCCCGTAGTGACCTGAGTTCTCCACGGGGGCAGTGAAGGCAGGAGATGGACTTGTCTATAGCCCTGACCCTCAGCCTGGTGTCAGGCTGAGATCCTTCTGTCCCTCTTGCGGCATGGTCCCCGGGAGTCCCCAAGCTGGCCCCGTGAAGCCTTGCGGCCCTCCCCCGGCCCCGGCTCCCTGAAGCCCCTCACGCTGTTTCTGTCACCTGCACCCAAGTGCTTCTTTCCAGACCTCTCTCCTGGCTCCTGGGAGTGCTGGCTCCTTGGGGGTTGGGCCCTGTTTTACGGGTGTACCCACAGGGCCTAGACCACCGTGCAGAATGGCCACTCGGTCAGTATTTGTTGCACAGACATGAAAATTGTTCAGTGAGAAGAACAAAAACTGCCCTGGTTCTGCCTTTGGACCCCAAAGTGGTTACATCACTCAGGCACAGCCCGGCGTGTTCTTCAGGCCAAGCAGCCACTGACCCTGAATTGGGTGTCCCCTCCTCGGAGAGCCCAGAGCTGACCCCACAGCAATGTGGTATGTGGCCGGGCTGGAAAGCTCCACAGTAGGGTAAGGGCTTGTGGTGGTCTCAGTCCTGATGGTTGAGAGGCCCATAGCAGACCCTCAAGGAAGCTTCAGGATGTGGGGTTGAGGTGGGTCTTTGATCTGGGATCCATGCTGCCCTTCAAGGATCTGGGCCCCATCTCACCTGCCATACAGAAATAACCATCCCCTCTACGGTATCTAGAAGCAGTGCGTAGGCGGTTTGAGCAGAATCAGGGTGGACACCATCTCCTGGAAATAAACTAGCCAGTGGGCCCAGGCGGCTTTGCTATGTGGTTCTGACAATCAGGCCTTAGGCGCTCGCAAGGCCTGGAGCATCGCGTATGATGTAAAACTTGGTGAAGATGTGTAACCGCAGTGGTCCAGACCCCTGTCTCCCTCCAGTCTGCTTGCGTGTCAGGTGGCCTCAGTCTGGCCCAGAGCGTCTCTGAGGCCTGGCTAAGAGCAAATTGAGCTGAGAATACATTTAGTTGGTTTGCGAGGTCTATTTATGGGTGTGCAGTGGCTCTTAAGATCGATGAAGATTTTGCTATCTATCTGGGAGAGGAATGGAGCACTGAGGGTGAATACGTGTGTGCTAAGTTGCTTCACTTGGGTCTGACTCTTTGCAACCCCATGGACTGTATCCCACCAGGTTCTTCTGTCCATGGGATTCTCCAGGCAAGAATATTGGAGCGGGTTGCCATGTTCTCCTCCAGGGGATCTTCCTGACCTAGGGATCGAACCCACGTCTCCTGCAGCTCCTGCATTGCAGGCAGGTTCTTTACCGCTGAGCCACCAGGGAAGCCCAAGGGTGAATGGTACTCCCCCAAATTCATGTCCATCCAGGACGTGTGAATGGAACCTTATTTGGAGACAGGGTCTTTGTAGATGTAGTCAAGTCAGGATGAGACCATCCTGTCTGGCCTTAATCCCGATTCGACTGATGTCCTTATAAGGAGAGACGATTTTGGATACTGGGAGAAGGCCATGTGGTGACGGGGCAGAGAGTGTGGAGACGCGGCCATAAGCCCAGGAAGCACGCATCTCCGGCACCACCAGTAGCTGGAAGAAGCCTGGGGCAGGTTCTCCCTTGGAGCCTCCAGGAAGTACCAACCCTACGCT
Source organism: Bos indicus (assembly GCF_029378745.1). Taxonomy (NCBI): domain Eukaryota; kingdom Metazoa; phylum Chordata; class Mammalia; order Artiodactyla; family Bovidae; genus Bos; species Bos indicus. The sequence goes on along the minus strand of NC_091778.1, from coordinate 51,829,522 downwards.
GGTTTTGACCTTCTGGCCTCTAGAATTGTGAAAAAATTAATTGCTGTTTTTTAAACCACTACATTTGCAATTCATTCTGGCCTCCAGGTACAGATTTCTTCCCTACACGCCCCCTGCTCTGGGCAGGCTCTCTGGCTTCATGACAGGAAGGTGTGAGATGTGTCATTCAAGGGCTGGACAAAAGGGATCCGTGTCCTTCGCATCCATGTCCTGGCAGCGTCAGGTGAGGTGTATAAGATGTGAGATTGTTGGCAGAGGCCGTGGTACTTGTCCATGCTGGTCAACACACATTTTACTTCTAGGACTGCTCTCCACGATGCAGTCAGACACAATTATAGCTGCGCCCCCCCCCCGCCCCCACCCTTTTTTCTTTTTGTGTGAGACTCCTGAAAAGTAGAATTTCCTGAAATTCCTGTGTTTGTAGGGAGCCAAGGCACCTGTTTCACATCCCCAGCTGGCCAAGCACATCCTGGTCCCTCATGAACATCTTGTCCTGGCCAGGCTTGTGCTTTCATAAGGATGATATTTCTCTGTGTTCTTTCGTGGTCATTTGAAGAGGCCACCAAAGAGGAGGCAGTGAAATTATGCAGCCAAACAAAAACAAACAAAAAGACCAGAATGGTCAGCGGTGTCAGTTAATTTCAAAATATTGTTATTTCCTGGATATTTTGGATGCTTTATAAAATTTGCGATTTCTTTCCTCGTTTCAAATAAGCATTTGCTTCTGTCTCTGGTTTTGTACTGGTGATTTCATGTTGGTTTCCTTAGAGAGTCCCTCTTGGTGTGCGTGAGCTCTGGCTCCCCTGGGCTGCACATGCTGCCTGAACCTTGGAGCGAGCCTCCCTGCCGCACTCTAGGGCGAGCCCGGGGTGGATCTTGGGGCTGGCCACATGGCCTCCAGGCTGGGTCCCTGTCAGAGGCCCCTCCAGATCATCCAGGATAACTCACAGCCTGCCCCCTGCCCCGCTCAGAAGCTCAGGGCTGACTTCTCATGGGAATGTCTAGTTAGGATAAAACGGGCGTTGCTCTTTTGTGCGGTTAACATTTGCAGCTCATGTCAACAGCGTTGAGTCTGCAGGCTTCATTCTGTTTCTGTTTTTGCTCAGCTCCTCTCGACAGTAAATGATCATTTTTAAAAGCTTTTCATATGCCGTGCCGTCGTGTCTGTTTTCTGTTTGATGAGTGTGGGATTTCACGTTAACTAACAGCTTAATTCACATCTGAAGGGGCATTTTGAAATCTCAGGCGTAAGTGGTTGATCTATCTATTTCTCCCCGTGGTTATGTCCTTCCTGTTCGTACCTATTTTGCTAATTTTAGATACACGGGTACATGTTGGTTATATGTTTTTGTTCTGTTGCTGCTTTGCCAGAAGTACTGTTTTGTCAGAAAATAGAATTGGTAACTCTGTAGTTCATGTTAGCTTTTTATATGTTTTCCATACTTTTTGTCCCACAGGTGTCCTGTGGCTCTTTGAAGAAAATATAGTGTTGAATCTTTTCTTTTAAATCCAATTTGAGACTTTCTTTTAATTTGAGAGTTTAGCCCAGGGTTTTGGGGCAGGCCAAACTGGAGTGGAAAGAGGGCCCCCCCTGGGCCAGCCAAGACCCTCCACTCCAACCCCTCTGCCCACCATGCCAGCCCCTCCCCCTTGGCTGCAGCCCCTGGCCAGCCCCTGTGTCAGGAGGGTCAGTGGCCATTCTCGGGCTTTGGGGGCTTGAGAAGGGAGGAGCCAATGCCTAGAGGCCCGTGTTTCCATTGCTATCCCCAGTGATAGGCCAGCCTGGGCCAAGCTGAACTCTGTTTCTCCAATTCTAAAAGGCCCGCCTTGGAACCCCCAAAGCTTCAGTCTGAGGATGGGGGCTGCTGCCTGCAGTCAAGGCCTTTGCCTCCAGCTTCCAGGGGCTCAGCCCATACCTGCACAGGTGGTGGAGCGTTTGCTGTACAGAGGCTACTCTGAGGGCTGTCCCGAGATATCTCAGTCCTCATGCCCCCCCACCCCTAGGTAGAGCAGACCCTGTCCTTCTTTTTTATTTATTTATTTATTGGCCACGCTGTGCAGCTCTCGGGATCCTAGTTCCCTGACTAGGGGTCGAACCTGGGCCTTTGGCAGTGAAAGGACAAAGTTCCAACCACTGGACTGCCAGGGAATTCCCTGTCCCCATTTGACACTGAGGAAATCAAGGCCCAGGGGTAGATGTGGGAGAACCAAGACCCAGAGCGCACTCAGGCTGTCTGTCACAACAGAAACAAAGCCAGCAGTATTTAAATGCCAATGTGCTTACGTGTATGGAACACGTCCAGCAAGCATGGGGCTCGATGTGGGGCAGGGGGCACATGGAGGAGGGACTCAGCCCTGCCCTCTATAGAAAGGACAGAGAAGCAGACAGTTAAGGGTGATCATGTGAGGGGAGGACGGTGGGCAGCATGACCCCCAGCACAGACCACAAGAAAGGGCAGAGGTTGGAGGGGGCACGACCGCTGGTCACTGGGGTGGAGTCAGGTGGAGAGATGTGTCCGATGACAAGGGCCCCTGGAGGTGGGCTGATGCTGAAGGTGCTGTCTGCTTTTGTCTCAGTAGCTGGGAAGAGGCTAAAGCTACGGTGAGAGCTGAGGGTGGGGGCAGTGGAAAGGGCACTCATTGTGACTGGGAAACCACAGAGTCCAGCTCTTTGTAAATTATTATTATTATTATTTATTTGGCTGTGCCAGGTCTTAGTCGCAGCACTCAGGATCTTTGATCTTCCTTGCAGCATGTGGCATCTTTAGATAGAGGCACGTGGGATGTAGCTCCCTGACCAAGAATTGAACCTGGGCCTCCTACACTGGGGGCATGGAGTCTTAGCCAATGGACCCCCAGGGAAGTCCTGAACCCAGCTCTTGAAGGGAGCATGGGCCCACTCCCCTAATTTACAGATGGGAAAACTGAGTCCCAGAGGGGCAGGACTAGCCCAGTGACATGCTGCTGAGTGGTCAGGAGGGGGACCAGAAGTCATCAGGTAACAGGTGAACACTTGCCGCACTTGGCTCAGCGGGACAGCCTGCCTTTCCTCGGGCCCCTGGGAGACGGGCGTGCTGTGTTCCTTGTCTCTGCCTCCCCATCTGGGTCCCAGCCGCAGGTCCTGGTACCCTCCACAAGAGCTGTTGAGATCACATCCCAAGCTGCCCACCCCAAACCCAGTGTGTCTCAGTGAATCCCTGCCCCAGTGACACACACCCCACAGCCAGACAGAACCACCTCTTCTGTTCTTCCATTATTTCATCCGTGTAGACGTAATGGTGCTGCCAGGCATTTAAACAACCACACACTCCCATCTGTACATGTGTGGGGTCACACATATACTCTGCACCAGCTTGTATCCTTATGGCATCTCGCAAAGGTCCTAGCATGATGTTTCGCTCTTCATGGTGTCTTTTTAGCACTTGGTGTGTGTGCGCACCATAATCGGTAGAGCGGTTCTCTTATTTGGACATCTAGGGAGTTTCTCAGTGGCTGGTTTTGTCATTGAAAGCAACACTGACATGGCTATCACTGTAATCTTGTTTCTGTGACCAAAGATCATGTCCCCAAGACTCAATTCCAGCTAAAAGGAGTGTCATTATTTAAAGACATTTTAATCTTTGCAAACCCAGTGGATGAAGGGCTTTCTCATTTCAGTTGGTGGGCAGCATGGTCTACCAGTTCTTGGCTCCAGGTCCGGGAGGATGCAGCTACAGTTCACACCCATGCGGGGTGCATTTGTTTCCCCAAGGTCGGTTCCCCAATTCCCATCACACCGCAACATGAGCGCCCACTGGGAGCAGCCCAGTTAAGAGCCCAGCAGCTCTGTTGAGACTCTCAGATCACTGCTCCCCTTCCTCTGTCCGCAACTCACCCTGTGGTGGAGGCCAGCGAGGCTGGGAGGGCTCTGGTTGATGTGCACCTTCTCAGCCATAACAGGAACTGGAGTGAGTTTGTGTCCCCTGGCCCCTCCCTCCTTCCTGAAAATCTCACACAGAATCCTTTAGGCTGCAGAAATCCTCAGCGATGCCAGAGAAGGTGTCAGGCAAACCTCCCCGCCTCGACTCTGAACTGGCTGAGAAATAGACACTGGAGTTGGAAAGGGGAGAAGAGAAGTCCTTTATTTCTGGCAAGGCTTGACTGGGGTCAGAGTTCAGCTCCCAGCCTCCCAGTTGACCACTACCCCAAGGCAGGTCCATCCTTCAGAGCAGTCTCTTTTACCATGCAAAGGCCAGGGTAGCCGTGGGGCAGAGAAGTTTCCTTTCCAGTGGTTCCAAGGTGCCAGGAGCAGCCTCAAGGGTGGGAGGCAGGCAAGGAGGGCTTCCTGGAGGAGGCTGTGGGAGCCTGACTGCTGTGGGGAGCTGCCTGTGTGTTCGTTCTGGGTGGATGGTCGGCCCAGAGCTCTGCTAGACAGAGGGAGGCCTGGGGTCCTGCCGGGCTCACTGGTACTGGTTGGGGATGGACATGGTGTTACAGCGGCTGTGGGACATGTCCTCATAGATCACGAACACTGGGCTCTTATCCTTCGCACAGCAGAGTTTCTGGATCTGAAAGAAAGCCTGCTGTCTCCCACTGCGGCAGCTCGCTCAGGAGCACCCTCTGTCTTCATGGCATTTCCCCTCAGGAAGCTTTTATAATAGATTTGGGGGCCTGCATGAAGCTGTTCCAGGAGGGTCCTCAGCCTGCCCCTCGGTTCTCCAGCGCTGCCCAGGCCTGGGTGATGTGGGCAGAGGCAGGGCCCCGGGGGCAGCGGTGGGGAGGTGGAAGGTAGAATTGACCTTGCACCCTGGCCCTGGACAGGGAAGGGGGCCTGGCTCCCTGGGGATGCAGAGCTGGAGGTGCTGGGCTAATGCGGGGGTGAAAGCTGAAGGACCAGGGGTGAGCTGACCACTCCCTGGCCCCTGTTTCTGTTGGCCCCTCCTTTCCCACCTCCAGCACACAATTGCACGTGGTTTTCACATGCTCACAAGCCTCACTCATGCACGCATGCACACATATGTATATGTGTGCACACTTTCACAGTCACATGCAGCATGCCCATGTTCTCTGAAAGGATCTCTCTGGAACCCTCTGTGAAAAGTATTAGTCACTCAGTCGTGTCCACCTCTTTGCAACCACAGGGACTGTAGCCCACCAGGCTCCACTGTTCAGGTGGATTCTCCAGGCAAGAATACTGGAGTGAGTAGCCATTCCCTTCTCTGGGGGATCTTTCTGATCCAGGGCTCAAACTCGGGTCTGCTGCACTGCAGGCAGATTCTTTACCCTCTGAGCCACCCTGAACCTTGCTAATCCCCCTTAAATAGCTGACCAGGACCTGTGTTCCTGGCACCACGATCATCCCTGCAGGTGGTTCCAGTTCTTGGGCTTCCTCTCACCTTGGGCCTCACCATCCAAACCCTCTAAGCTCCCAGGGCCCCTGACAGAAGGAGTGAGTGGGTGCTGGGGTTTCCCATGAGGCCAGATCCCCGAGGCTTACCCACTTTCCTTCCCGTCATGCTCTCTGAGAGAAGTGGGCTTCTAGGGACACTGGTGACACCTGAGGGTCCATACTGACCTGTGTTCTTATCAGCACACACACTGCTCCCAGTCCCAGCCCGATGAGGAAGAAGCCCACAGCCAGGGCCGTGGGGAGGGCAAAGTGTATCGGCCAAGACTCCTGGCATGTGTTCGCTGCCTGGGGCAGTTGGTCTGGGAAGAAGGAACAGAGAGAGGCATTCGGCAGGTGAGGGAGTCCCTGGGAATCTCTGTGGTTCAGGGCAGGGTGGGTCTTTGGAGTGTGTATGGGGGGTGGGGGGGAATCCAGGAGGCTTTCTAGAGGAGTTGGGCTCATGTTGGAAGGAGTAACTCAAGCAAACTTAGAGGGAAGGTTCCCAGACAGGGGCAGATGGACCCCAGGCTGGCGAGTGGCAGGTGGAGAGGTCCCAGGACTGGCATACTCCCTACCTGTCACCATGACCAAGGTGCCGGGACCAAAGATCTTATCATCCATGATGGCCACACAGGTATAGCCACCGGTGTCAGCCAACTGCAGGTGGTACAAGCTGATGGTCAGGTTGCTTTGCAGCCCTGAGTAGGCAATGCGGCCCTGGAACTGCGGGTCCACGGTGGGCTCCGACCCATCTTCATAGTAAATCACATCGCTGTTGTTCGGCCACGTTTTTTTCAGGTAGATGCCATGCAGGGTCCCCGGGGTGGAGCAGGTGATGTTGACGGAGTCCCCCTCTAAAGCGATCGTTTTGCGGGGGGACTGCCACACCTCTGCAAGGAGGACCTGCCACCATCACCATTGGCCTGGCCAGAAGGGCAGGGACCCATCTCTGTGCAGGGGATGGTGACAGGGCAGTGGTGCCCAGGGACAGTCCACTGTTGACATGTCACCAAGGATGAAGCAAATTTTGGAAGCCTTGGAGCAAGCGACACATGGTGCCAGCACCCTGGGCTGTCCTCAAGTTCCAGGGGGATCCCAGAGGGCCAGGCCACCTGTGACCTCTCCCCACCCTGAGGGTCAGGGGAAGTTGGAGGGGGGGCCTCTTCCTTCCAAAGCACTTAGACCTCCAACCACTCTTCCCGGTTCTACACCTTCTCCCCCTCTTAAATGGCAGTTCCCGCAAGAGCCAGGGGCACTGTCTTCTCTCCCTGTTTCTTTTAACACTAACTGCCTCAGTTTCCCACCATTTCCAGGCACTTGAAGCCAGTGGCTCCATGAGGTGGGCACATCTGACTTGTCCCTGAGACACCCAAAAATTTCCCTCGTCTGCCTAGTGGGGCCCAGCAGGGCCAGCTTCCAGGTGCAAACATAATCCAAACATCGACTTCTCCAGAAACTAAATTTTGCAGCTCTTTTTTGGGGGGAGGGGGCACAAGAATTGTGCCCGCCAATTCCCCATCCCACTTTATGGAACTAAGGGCTCTTGCTCACTGCAGAACTTTGCACAAAAGGCAAGCAGAAGGACGATGTTTTCTCAAGACAAAAACAGCCTTGATGGTTGTAGGAGAAAATTCAGATAAAGAGAAAGAAGAGTTTCAACCACAGAGACTCTGTACCCAGACATCAGCCACATCTCAACACCCATGGTTTTGGGTCCAAGTGTCCAAGGCTGGACTTGACCCCCAGCAGGGACTTCCAGGGCCCGAAGGGAAGGTCTCCCTCAAAGTCACCAGAGATCACCCCCTTCCCTGGAAAGACAGTCTGAGGTGGGGAGGGGAGGGCTGCAACGCGGCTGAGTGGAAGCGCTAAGCCTGCTGCGGGGGGTGTGGTGGGGGATGGGGTAATGGAGAGTCGGGAAGCCTTACCTCCAGCGGCCTGGAGCAAGGGGAACAGCAGGAGCCCCAGGAGCCCAACCATGCTCACTGCAGGAGGAAGAGCAGGGGCCCCTCTCACTGGGCTGTCACGGTTCTTCCTGTCTGTAGCGCCCAACTGCGTGCCACCACCACCTCCCAGGTGCCACGTTCAGGCGCGGTGGGAGCAAGATGGAGCAGGAGGTAGGCAGGGGGGCTGCACACAGTGACGGGCGGTTGAGCCCTCCAGGAAGGCTTGCTGGAGGTGGTACCATGAGCGAGGGGACGTGCTGTAGGCAAGGCTGGGAGGGGCAGCACTCCTCCCCAACTCTTAAGTCTGAGCACTCACATGTAGATCTGTGATCCTGGCCCTCTGCCCAGGTTGCACACCAGGGAGAGGAGAAAGGAGGGCAAGAATGGGCAGGGGCAGGACCAGGAGAAAGACAAGGGGGTACCCAGGTGGGGATGGGGGTCAGCTTCCAGATATCCTGGTCTTCTGGCTCACTTTCTGCTGGGACCTGATTTATGTCCAGAAACTTGGAGTATCAAGTCAGTCACCACTGCAGCCTGGGGGCTGGGTGTGGTCATAGGGAAAGACCCGGGGCATGTGCCCAGGTTGTGGCTGCCCGAGTGGCTCACGATTCTCTTTCCTGTGGGTGCAAGGGCTGGACACCGCTCAGCTGGGCTACCATCCAGTATGTTGGTGCACCAGGGTCCTGGTGAGCAGCCCTCAGGGCAGAGGGAGACCCATGCCTGGACCCTGACCCCGAGGGCTTGGAGGTCCTTGAAGAGGAGACAGACTCTGGGCAACCAGGAAGAGGAAGACGTTTCTCTGTTCTGGCAGCCTTGGCTAGAGGGCCAAGTTTCCAGTGTTGGCCCAAAGCCACATGTGCGTGTGCCGGGTGTGTGCACGTGGCTCACACATGGCCAGACAGTCCTAAGAGATTTCCTCCCTGGAGACCCCCTCCTCTGACTGGACGCTCCTGTGCTGATGGTTCGGGGTCCTGGGTGGGGTCTAGGGTGGGAGCAGATTAGGTTTGCTGGGTGACCGCCCCTAGCAGGGGCTGTCCACCTATCTACAGACACTTCTTGCGTGAGGGGGTATCTATTTCAGGGGCAGAATCTTGCCAAAGGCCCAGAGGATCCTAGCAAAATTGTTGCCAGGAAGCAATAAAAGCGTCTGAGTTGTCAAACACACCCCATTCCAACCTCGTCCTGCCTTTGTTCATCACCAGCACTCTCTGGGCGCCCGTGTGTGCCAGCGCCAGTGCCAAGGGCAGAGGGTGAGATGAACGAGAGGCCCGTGGCCTGGAGACGACTCCAGGGAAGGACGAGCAGACCTGCGGCAGGACACACAGCACCTGCTGGGAGAGGGGTGCCGAACCTCAGGGGCCACAGGAGTAAAGGACTGAGGAGGTGAAAGAGAGTCAGGTTGCATATCTGGGAACAGGGTTCCAAGCAGAGGCATCAGCACACGCATGGTCCCCAGGGCCAGAGAATGCCTGGGGTTTCTGAGTGCCTGCAGGAGGGCCAGTGTGGCTGAGGACGAGCAAGGGGGGTCTGGGGGGAAGGGTTTCTAGGACACTGCAAGGACTCAGGGCTAAACTTCCTTTAGAGAAATCCTTGAATGTACAGATAAGCAACAAGTCGAAAATTAAAATTAGTCAAAGACCCAGACACAGTATTTCTTTCTAGGCTTCCTGCCTTGGGTGTGCAGGGGCTGAATGACTTAATGTGAGCCCGTCCCACCGTAATAGCAATATTAAAATGACCTTTGAACGACTTTCAAAGCATCAACACCTTTGGTTTGCCTTAGGCAAAATGGAACAGATTTCCTTGGCCCCCAAAGCATGGCGGTCCCGCGTGCCGTGCCCACTGTGTCTGAGGGGCCTGGCCCAGGGGGTGGAACAAACCCAGCATTTCTGGCACGAACCTTTCTTTAACCTGGGAGATGCAAATACGGTCAGTTCTAGACCTGGAGTCTGGGTGCCAGCGAAGCTGTTCTGGGATCGTTACCCTCCTGTGAGGAGAGTCGCCAGGCACCGTGCATTGATCCAATCTGAGATTCTTCAAGATGAGTGAGGACTCCCAGATATCTGGCCTTCTGCATGTATTTGTTTTTTTTAATACTTATTTATTTGGCTGTGTCGGGTCTCATGGGCTCTCTAGTTGTGGCATGTAGGCTTAGCTGCCCCACAGCACTTGGGATCTTAATTCCCTCACCAGAGATTGAACCCATGTCCCCTGCGTTGCAAGGCGAATTCTTAACCACTGGACCACCAGGGAAGCCCTCGTTGGGACTTTTTAGCTTGTAAGACTCACAGCAGCTTCTTTCAGATTTTTATTTTCTTCACTTAAAGATGTATTTCTCAGCTCATTCAATGATTTGCTAGTCAGTTTAGTGTATTCATCTTGAAGATTAGCAATGTGGATGATTGCTTTGCAAAGTGCTGAATGTAGTACTTCTAGAAAAACCTTTTATCACTTTATATGTATCTTTTAAGAATACAGTCAATGAACCACCAAACCAGCTCTATCTTTTTACTCATTTATTTATTTTAATTGGAGGCTAATAACTTTACAATATTGTATTGGTTTTGTCATACATCAACATGAATCCGCCACGGGTGTACACGTGTTCCCCATCCTGAACCCCCCTCCCACCTCCCTCCCCATACCATCCCTCTGGGTCATCCCAGCAGCTCTATCTTTAAAGGAACTTCTCTATGCTGAAAAGAAAAGGCCACAACGAGAAACAAGAAAAGGATGAAATGGGAGGGCTCATCGGTAAAAGCAAACATACAGTAAAAGCAGGAAATCATCCACACACACACACATGATATCAAAACCAGTAATCATGAAAGGAGGAGAGTACGCATGCAGGATATTTGAAATGCATTGGAAAGGAAGAGATCAGCAACTTAAAGCAATCATGCACGTGTATGTAGACTGCTGTATCAGAGTCTCATGGTTATGGCAAACCAAAAATCTATTAATATCATAGATATACACACACAAAAGAAAAAGGAATTCAAGCGCAGGACTAAAGATAGTCATCCAATCATAAGAGAACAAAAGAGAAAAGGAAGAAAAAAAGACCTACCGCCACCCACCACCCCCCCAAAAAATGGATACACTCACAGGAATTATACAATTTTTTTTGTAAAGGCATCTGGCATATACAGTTTGGGGTACTGTTTGATATACATTTGTGAACAGGAAGGGGCAGCATGTGGGGCAGGTGACAGAGAGGTCTGGGGGAGACCAGGGAGGTTGGACACAGATTCCACCAGCAGCCACCTGTCCGGCCTCCCATCCAGAGGGACTGCTCTACCCTGTGGCGGTGGTGGAGGAGGCTTCATGCATCATCTCAGGCCACTGATATCCTCATTTTGGTTCCACAGGTGCTTCCTGGAAGGTCCCTCAAACTGGTTCTTATTCATGGTCCAAAGAAAAGAGGGTCCAAGAGGGTCTTATTCATGGTCCAAAGACATGATCGGCCGAGGACCCCATACGGGGGCATCTCCCAGGTGACTGCAGCGTGGCACTCCTGCCCAGAGGAGGAGCCCAGGCATGGGTTGGGTGGAGGAGGGGGGAGGGTCCTGTTAGGTCAAGTGCTTTGGAACTTGAGATTTTTGTACTTTGGACCCCAGGACCTACTAAGGACCCCTCCTTGGCATGTGTTTTAGGGAGAGGCCAGGATGTTGCCAAGCTTCCTAGTTCTTGGCCTGGTCATGCCCATAGCGATTCCGCTCTGCGTAGTGCGGTGTGCTGGGTACTCCGGGCTCAGAGCCCCCTTACCTGGGGAGAGAGGAGGGAGGGAGGGAGATGAAAGCCACGTGCAGACACCCTTCTGTCTGCAGGTGCATCTGCAGACACATCCACTGCCCACACATCTTAGGTCTCGTGGAAGGAGAAGGAAGTCTGCATGCCATCGTCCAGGGGGTCCTAGGGACGGTGTGGAATCAGTGGCCTGTCTGCGGTGGGGCATCTGTGTTCTGGGACTGGGACTGCATTTGCTGGCTGGGGTCCTCCGGAGAAGGGGCACTGCTCACTCTCTCTCACTAGTCTTGGTGGGTACATGGACATGGGGCAGAGTGTTTATGCCAGGTCTGAGATGACCCCATGCGAGATCCCCTCCCCAGCCCACTGACCAGGCACAGTGGCCCATACCTGCTGGAGCCTGGAGAGTGGGTAACCACGCCTTCGTTGCCAGGCCAGCGCGCAGATCAGCAGGATGGAGAGGACGACCAGGGCGAGGATGGGGAAGACCACGTGGTTCTGGCTCTTGTCCTCTGGATCAGTCTGGAGACTGCACAGCGTTATGCACGGGCCTGCGGGGTGGGGCCAGGCCCTGCCTCCTTTGTTCAATTGTGCAGGAGCCCCCACCACCTTGGGGGCACCCTCAAGGGGGACATCGCTTGTGGTTGGGAAGCCCATGGGTGGGAGAGTGGCAGGGGGATGGGTGCATGGGATGGGCAGGGCTCCAGGCACAGAGGGTGAGGGTGTCTGTGGAGGGAAGACCCAAGGGGGCTTTCTGGGGGCTCCCCTCCTGTAGCCCAGGATGAAGATAGGAACACCTACCTGTGGGAGGTGTGAGAGGCAGGTAATGCGGGTCTGCTAAAGAGACACAGGGCAGGTTGGCGGGGGCCTGCCCAGGGCCTGCCCTGAAGCAGCCCCTCCACCCCAGGTGTCAGATGAGCCCTGGATACAGGAGTTCATAAAGGCCTCACTGGGTCCCCCGCCCAGGGCCCGGCTAGGCTGAGGGGTGCCTCTCAGCCCCTCCCACTGTTCCTGGTCTGGGGCAAAGCTGGACCCCTGCTTCCTGTCCCCAGCGCTCAGGGTGACTCTGACTGCGTATGAACAGGCGAGGGTGGGGAGGGAGCGACGGTTACTTGGGGAGTTTGCAGCAAAGCAAGGGGTGGGGGTGGGGGGATAGGCGGTGTTTAGGGAGGGAAGTTCCAGCTCCCTGAGCACACGGGGACAGTGAGCAGGCACACGTGCTGGGGCTGCCGTGAGAAGCTCAGAGACAGCACAGCCGTGGGTGGGGCAGGGTAGAAGTCCTCTTCAGGCCTCATCTCCGTGGCTCTGGGCACCTCAGGTGGGCACGAGTCACTCCTCCCAAATTGTTCCCCCGCCCCCAGCCAAACAGAGAAGCTCTTGGGGTCAAACCCCCGCTCTCTGCTCCGCTGACCTGAGACGTTCAGGGTGGTGCTTTCGACATTTCTCTGGCGCCCCTGCAGACTCCACTTGTACTGCCCTGCCTGGATGTCCTGGGCTTCTTCAATCACCAGATGGGCCTCACCCTCCCAAATCCGGAGCTGCCATCCATCCTGGCAGAAGTCTCCTGGGGGCTTTACACTGAAGATGAGCTTCCAGGGTGCTGTGTGGTTCGCTTTCAAGGAGATGTTGATGTGGGAGAAGGCATTGGAGATGCTGCAGCTCATCATGGCTGGCTTGCCCCTCAACACAGAAACCACACCCTTGGTGCAGTTGGGGTTGTCCCAGGCTGTGGGGGGAAAGTCACACGTGTGGGTCATGGCTAGACCTCAGGACATCCACTGACTGTCCTTCCTGGGGTCACTGGCATGACCTGGAGCCTGGGCCCCTCCTGGCCTGATCTAGGTCTCTCCTCCCACACCCATCTTGCCCCTGCTGGGGTCCCCCTGGCAGAGTTGGGACCATGCGACTTACTTCCACTCTGAGCACTCCTGAAGGCGGCCAACAACAAGAGGACCCAGAATATCCGGGGAGCGAGGAGAGTGGATGCTGACGTCAGCATGGCCAGCAGGACGTGGATGAGTTTTAAGGGGTCCCTCGTCCTCCTTACTGGTTTTGGGGACACTCCCTGAAGGAAGGAAAGCTGATGAGTCAGAGTTCCCTTAGGCTCCTTGGGAAGCCAGTGAGAGGGGCTGCACCCTGGCCAGGGTGGGTGAGGGTCCCCAAGCTCCTCCCTGACCCAACTGTGTCATGACCCTTCTCGACACCTTTATAATGTCTGCAGTGGGACCACTGTCAGACAGATGAGAAACACAGATGAGACAGGAAACAAGTCCCTGGGACACAAGTCCATTTATATTGCTGGGTTTATCTTGAATTTTATATAAAACATGCAAAACTCCCTGAGCATGTGTCCTGTAGAGACGGTCATGACACACAGAATCTCGTGTGGCCACTTGAACCTGACACCAGCCTAAGACCACCTTGGATGCTCCCTGTCCCTCTTGGCTCTTGCATTCTGAGGATTGGCATTTGGGGACACTTGGTCCACTCTCCAGATTTGCTTTTATCAACAACAAGAGTCTTCCTGTGCTACCCGTGAGTTACAGTCCGGAAAGCTGAACTTTCACTTCCTCTGAAACAAATGATCATCTCAGGCTTTGACATCCAGTAAAACTGACATTTGCGATTCCCAAACGGCACAGTGGTAAAGAATCTGCCTGCCGATGCAGGAGACACAAGAGATGAGGGTTCAATCCCTGAATCAGGGAGATCCTCTGGAGTAGGAAATGGCAACCAACTCCAGTAGCCTTTCCTGGCAAATTCCATGGACAGACTCAGACATGACTGAGCAACTAACACTTTCACTTTTCATAATGACATGTAGCTACCATTAGGTACTATACAGAGGATGAGATGGTTAGATAGTATCACCAACTCTATGGACATGAATTTGAGCAAACTCAGGAGATAGTGGAGGACAGAGGAGCCTGGCGGGTTACAATCCATGGAGTTACAAAGAATGGGATGTGACTTAGTGACTGAACAACAACAAAAAGTTGCTTCACTGCCCGAAAAATCCTCTGTTTTCCATCCATTCATCCATCCTTCCCCCAACTCCTGATAACCATTGATCTTTTTACCATGTCAGGAGTTTTGCCTTTTCCAGAATGCCATGGACTTGGTACCCTTTGGTTTTGAATTCAGTGTCTCTGATTTTCCTTTTCCACTTTGCTGGGTACTGGGCAGAAGGGCCAGGAGCAAAGGAAAGTGTGGATGTAATTGCTTCCAGGAGCTGAGGGCCATTGGTGACCAGCCCCAGTCCTGACTCCAGGAGATTCTGGGTCAAACAAGGAGAATGACATGGCGAGGGACAGTCTCAGCCCCCAGACCCCTGTGACTGGTGCTCCTGTCTCTGGCTTCCCTTGATGTTCTAAACTTGCTTCTATTCCTAATTTACTGTCAGAAGGACAGCCTTCTTTTCTCACATAAGTACAACATTTGTAGTTGAGGAAGAAAGACGTCACCTGAGAGACACGTGTTCTGTGCACACACATGTATGTGATTTTACATATGTGGAATCAGGTTAAACAGCCCACTACTGTCTCTCTCTTCTCGCCCTCTGTACTGTATGTACAAGGGTGAATGCTGCTTTTTAGTCGCTAAGCCATGTCTGACTCTTTGCAACCCCGTGTACTGGAGCCCACCAGGCTCTGCTGTCCATGGGATTTCCCTTGCAAGAATATTGGAGTGGGTTGCCATTTCCTTCTCTAGGGGATTTTACCGATTCAGGGATTAAACTCACCTCTCCTGCGTTGGCAGGCAGTTTCTTTACCACTGATCCATCAGGGAAGGGTGAAAGGTGGCCCCAAAACACATGTCCACCCAGAATCTGTGAAGGTGATCTTACTTGGAAATAGAGCCTTTGCAGCCATAAAGAGGAGGTCGTATTAGGGCAGCGTGGACCCAATCTAATGTGACTGGCTTTCTTGTAAGAAGAGAGAAATTTGTAAGAAAGAGACACAGGGAGAGGCCAGGAGCTGACAGAGGCACAGACTGGAGGGATGTGGCCACAAGCCAAGGGACGCCAGAACCACCAGAAGCTGGAAGAGACAAGGAAGGATATTTCCCTGCAGCCATGCTGATACCTTGATTTTGGACTTCCGGCCTCCAAACTGGAAGAGGGCAAACTTTGCTTCTTTTGATTCCTTGTTTGTGGTTCTTGGTCACGGCTGCCCCAGGACACTCATACTGGCCCCTCCCTCTTTCCCCAGACCTCAGCTTTCCCCTCATTGGAATAATCATGCACAAACCACAGACACTGGAGGGAGTGTTCTGGGGTCACGTTCTGTCCACTTCTCTGTGTCTGGTTCTCACTTTGTAGTGTGCTGCTGGTGAGGTCTGCCTCCCCCGATCCTGAAAGCTTGACTTCAGTGGCTGCAAGGATTCCCTTTGTCTTAGCTTGTGAGCTGCCCTGTCCCCTTGGCTTCTAGCTCCGCCTCTTCCTGGTGACACCTGGTGCTGTGGAGGGCTGACCAGCTCACCCTGTTTCTGGCCCTTCAGATTTCCGCATTGTCACTGCCTTTGCAAACCCTTTGCTCCTCTTCCTGGGAGTGTCTGTCTTCTCCTTACAGCTTTATAAGACTTTAACCCCTTAAAGAAACAAACTGCCTTCCAGGGTAAGTACATTTCCATCATCATTTCTCCCCAGATCGTCTTTGGAATAAGGACTCCACGTGTTTATGTCGTCCTGTCTGTCTTTTCCTTCAAAGCTCCAGGGTTTTGTTTTAAAGTAGTTTTTGTTTGTTTGTGTACAGTATCCTTTTTAAAAGGCTTCCCAGATGGTGGAATATCCATCACCGTCAAATTTTGTCTATTTTTATGCTCAAATCTTGAATATTCCTCAAGGTCTGTTTGCAAGTGGCATGTCACAGGTCTAATGTTGCTCCTTTCCAGGAGGACAAGTGGTGCCTGAGGCACTGAAGAGTGAAGCACCCTGTCGCCCTGGCCAAGGTGGCCTCACCACGTGGGGCCATTCAGGCCCTGCCAGCCGCAGGGTACAGGCCACTATGCTGTCCATCATGCGTTTTCACCCCAGGAAGGCAGGTTCTCTCTATGGCTGTTTATCTTTCCTTGGACATTAGTTTCTCACAAGAACATTAACACGGTTTTAATTCTTTTTTTTTGGAACCAAGAATTTGGTGATTGAGTGAAGAGAGACAGCTGCCCTGATCCTGCCCCAGCCTGCTCAGCATAATGCAAGAGAGGCTGAGATTTCACATGTAGACACAACCCAGTAGCTGCCTTTCAGCAATTGCCAGGATGGGGCATAAATAGCTCAACACTATTACTTACTGCTGAGAACCTCATGTGATGGAATGTTCTAGAAAGAGGTGTTGCAACTTCCTGTGCTGGGGCTTTTCCTGGCACCTTAGATAAGATCTGCTCAATTCTTTTCCTGAGTATTTTTTATAAAATAACTTTTCTTAAATTGGAAGGTTCTCATACACAGAATGGTGCCCAGTGACCCATCGGGCCCAAAGGCACCCTTGCTGGTGTTCGACAGTGACTCCTGGCCTCCTAGCCAGAGCCCTCAGGGCTGCCTGGAGGGAGACCCTCGCCCAGGGATGTCCTCCCCTGAGGCTGCCTGAGCAGGCAGGAGATTGATCTTGTGTGCTCATCTCTGGCCACTGACCCGTCCTGGAGGAAGCCTTGGGCAGGACCCCCAGCCTTTCCAGTCTCCTCAAGATCTCCCCTCGGATCCCAGCCACTCTGCTGCTTCCACTGACCTCAGAACAGCCTTTGCCCCCCTGTTCCCCATCGAACGTGGGCCTGTGTGTCCTATCGATGGGGAGGCAGGCCAAGTCTCCCCAGGCTGAAAATACGTTTCCAGGGAGGCCTGCCCACTAGCCCCAAGGCTGGAGCAGGCAGGTGTCCTCAGGGTCACATGGAGGGCTAACCCCCCAGGGACCCAAAGGAAGAATGCCACCTAAGCCTGTGCTCTGAGAGCAGTGATCCCTCATGTGTGAGAGGGGGAGCCTCCTGCTGGTGGCCTGGCATCATCACCGAATGCCCAGTGCGACCAGGAGACTTAGTGGGAAGGGCAGCTGTGGTCTCTCTGGGAGGGAGACAGCCAGGGGTCTATAGTATCCAGAAGGAATCTCACCCCCTCAAAACCTTTCCTCATCACGTTTTCCTGACCATTGTCCAGCTTTCATCCTTCCCATAAATTTAGGAGTTGTGTTTCAAGTTCCTAGTACACTTTCTGGGATGCTGAGTGAAAAGTGAAAGTGAAAATCACTCAGTCCTGTTTGACTGTTTGTGACCCCATGGACTGTAGTCTGCCAGGGTCCTCTGTCCATGGGATTTTCCAGGCAAGAATACTGGAGTAGGTTGCCCTTCCCTTCTCCAGGGGATTTTCCCAACCCAGAGATCGAACCTGAGTCTCCCGCCTTGGAGGCAGATCCTCTGAGCCACCAGGACGTTGATTGAAAGTAAATGAATGAGTGGGTTCATTCACAGTCCTGAACCATGCAGGGTCTCACTCCATGTGGAGCCAGCACAAGCTAGCCTGGAGAAGCCACCCCCTCTTCAGAAGTTTCCAGGATCCTACTCCCACTCCCTGGGAGAGCACCCTGTCCCTGCACACAGCACACACACACACACAGACAAACACACAGACAGACAGACAGACAGACACACACACACAGACACACATAGACACACACACACAGACACACACAGACACACACACAGACCCCCCCCCCACACACACACACACAGACACACAGACAGACACACAGACAGACACACACACACAGACACACACACACACAGACACACACACACACAGACACACACACACACAGACCCACACACAGAGACACACACACAGAGACACACACACAGAGACACACACACACACACACACACACACACACAGTGCTGGGGGGAGGGCCCCTAGGGCCCCCACATGCTCTGCCTACAATAGGTGCTCAGTCCCTAGACCTGCTCAGAATTCCCTGCAGGGCCGATGCCACACGAAGGGTGCAGTCAGTCCCCTCCAATGAGCTCTGGGCAGGGGCCCGGCAGAGCTGAATGAGTCAAAGGTCAACCTTGGTCTGCACCTGGACCAGGTGACATGGAGAGGGGTGACCTCAGCAAAACGGTGTTTTTGTAACACACGCTGACCTGTCCAACTGGACTCTGGGAGGGAGCGTGTGTGTTGACAAGTAAAAGGAAAGCAAAAGGGACGAAGCAGGCTGAAGTCCAGAGGTCGGGTGGGAGGGCGGATGGTGTCTTCCAGCAGCGAGCGCATGGCCCCCTGGGAAAGGTGTGTGGGGTCCCTTGAGCCTACATCAGGCTCACCAAACCACCCTCTGCTCTCAGTATCTCATATTTTGTCTACCTGCCAGGGAAACACCCTAGAGAGCCTGTCTTGCCAGCCTCCCCACCCTAACCTCTGTGGTTTTCACAACACTATCCCTATGTCCTAAAAATTAGTTCTTCCCTGGTAGCTCAACTGGTAAAGAATTTGCCTTTAATGCAGGAGACCCCGGTTCGATTCCTGGATTGGGAAGATCCCCTGGAGAAGGGATAGGCTACCCATTCCAGTATTGGTGGGCTCCTCTGGTGGCTCAGATGGTAAAGAATCTGCCTGCAATGCGGGAGACGTGGGTTGGACCCCTGGGTTGGAATGATCCCTTGGAGGAGGGCATGGCAACCCACTTCAGTATTCTTGCCTGGAGAATCCCATGGATGCAGGAGCCTGGTGGGCTACAGTCCATGGGGTCACAAAGAGTCAGACATGACAGAGCAACTAACACTTTCACTTTTCACATACCCCTATGTTCTAAAAATTATTTAACATTGACTCATTTTTAAACATTAGTATCTGTTTTAGCTTCACCTTAAATACCCATTTGTGTTATTTATTTAGATGTGTTATTTATAGGTATGTTCTCACAGATAATGAAAAGACCAGAAACTCTGAAAGCAGGAAGTGTCACTGACTTTCTACCACCGCTTGGAGTCCTCCTGAGGGAGTATGGCCTGTGCACAGGTGAGCCCTGGCCATCTTCTGTCATGTTGTCCAAGGTTGCTGAAGGTGTGGGCTCCCAGACGGGCACTGGCTGGGACTCCCTGCCGCTCTTCCCACTGCCCCTAAACCTCCAGTCTTCCCTGAGCCTTCCCTAGGCCATGGTGGGGCTCTGCCCTCACACACACGAGCCTCTCAGTTCAACTTCATGTGCTCCCTGAGGTTCTCCTCACTGGGAAAGCCCCTGGAGGGTTCCAGAATCTGGACAAGGAAATGCCAGGGTCCCTTCCCACCAGGCTCTGCTCCCAAACTCCAACCACCATGGGCCTGGCTCCTCATCGTCAGACGATACAGCCTAGGAGCTGGGAAAAACTCCAGGTTGAGGCAGATCCTGGAAACCATCGACCAGTCTCAATTAAACCAAATCTGTACAATGGAGATACAGACTTTTCCACATTATAGAGTTCAGAAGGGGTGTCTGCAAAGAGCTGGACTGGGGATGGAGGAGCTGGACTGGGGGTGGGAGGAGCTGGACTGGGGATGGAGGAGCTGGACTGGGGGTGGGAGGAGCTCCCCGTGTCCTCAGGCACCTTTGCCGCCCTTATCAGTCTGGGGTTCCACTGCTGTCTTATTTTTAAATATAGGTATATTTTATGCAATATTTGCCACATATTTACATTTCAAAGTGATTCGTTATCTGAAATTCATATGGGTTTTTACGTTTGGCATTTCCACTCCTCTGCCTGAGTCCCTCCTCTTGTCTCTGATGCTGCAAAGGACAGGAAAATGGGAGAGAGAGAGGCCAGGGCACAACAGGGGAAGAGCGGGGTGAGAAGGCAGAGGGTGGGGGGTGCTACAGGAAGACTGCATGATGGGGCAAGAGCTGGAGGGGCCCTGAGGTTTCTGGAGTTGGGAAAAGTGAGGCAACAATTCACCATTCTCTCAGATCACTGTCACAGCTGCTGGTATCTCCATGTATTAAGCTGGGGCACACAGCTGGGATTTGTGCTGTCACTGGGGACCTGATCACATTTGGGAGTCAGTGGAACACCTTGGAAGGTGCATGCCGTTGCCAGCACTTTGTCCTGCCACAGGACCTTGGGGAAACTGAGGCAGCAGGTATGTGGCTCGAGGCTATTCAGGTGACCAGGGGCACAGGGGTTCTCGGTCAGCAGGGATCTCCATTCCTGCAGCACCTAGGAGAAGCTGGACCAGGTTTTCCACGCAAAGGCTCAGTGGTAACGTGTATGTACCTGGATATTTACATGGGATGGTGAGCACCCTGCTGTCCAGGCAGGCCTTTCACCAACAGTGTGGAGGGAGGCGACCAACCACCTTCAGGAGACACTGAAACGGAGCCCCAACCCTGGTTCAGAGGGAAGGGATGCCCCAGTCCAGGGAGCCTTTGCTGTGTCCTGTCCCTGCTGCTATGGCCAGGAGAGATCCCTACTGGGCAGTAATAAGTTCCTTCAGGCCTGGGGGCTGAGTCTGTAAACCCTTTCTGGCTCACAGCCTCAGTGCTGGCCAGCCCATCAGCTGAGCTACTTCTCACTCTCTTTCACAAGGCACTTCCTCTGAGAATCCTCCCCCTCCTTGCACCTGCTGGTTGCACTCTCTGGGGGGTGGAGTGGGGAGAGGGGAGGGGTGGTCTGTACCTTCCCACCACCTTCATTATTTAGTCCCAGGGGATGAGGGCCTCCCAGGGTCTCTGGCTTCTCAGGCACTGGGAGTGGAAAGTGGCTTTCAAATGGCAGATCATTCACCAGTAGTGGGTGGTGAACTGAATTTTGAGATTGCTGCTGCAGCTTAACCAAAAATGAAAGGAGAGCGTAGAAAGTCAGTGGAGTGCCCCTCTCCCCCGACCTTAGGGGAAGTCTCAGAGGTTTCGTTCTGTCTTAATGAGTGTTTGTGAGTGAATGAGCTGAGTGTGCATGTGTGCCCCTTGTGAGTGCACACAAGTGTGTATGTGCATGAAAGTGAGCGTGTGGGCAAGTATGAGAGCCACAGTGTTGGCTTGGATGTGAAAGTGTTCCGTCCCAGATGTGGTCCGGGACAGCAGGGGCTCTGTGCGGATGGGTGGACGTCTAGGAGCTCGAGATGCCAACTCTCTGTCCTTCCACAGACGGGCAGAGCCAAGCCTGGGGCCGCGCTGCAGAGACGCAGTTCCCCACCAGGACTGCGAAGTCTTTGTCTTTTTCACTCCCTCAGCGGAGGCGCAGAGGCAGAGCCTGAGAGCTCAGCGCCCCATCTCCATCAACCCAGCCCCCATTTGAGTACGCTGAGTGGTCGGCGGACACCAGGAGCCCCGGCCACCGCCCCTCAAGCTCTCACCTGCGCCCGGGTACCCCGCCTCCTCCACGCCTGCGTCTTCTGCACTCTGCCTGCCCAGCCGGTCCGCAGCTTCAGCCTGTCTGTGCGCCGGTTTGCGCCGCTGGACTAAACCCAAAAGATTCCAGGGCGGAGCCAAGCAAGGAGGAGGCGGGAGGAGGATTCAGAATCCATGCACGTGAGGTCTGACACCCACGTCCAACATTCAGGAAGGAAACCTCAAGTTATGGGAAGTCACTCAAGTTTCAGGAACTGCCCTGAGTTCAGGGGAAAAGATGAGTTTCTTGATAGTGAATTTCTTATTACATTTTTATTAAACGCAGGGCATTAGATGATCATTCTAAAGAAAACGGTAGGTGGCAGTTTTCCAGGAGACCAAGTTCCTGGAGTTCTCCCCTTTCAAGCTCCATCTGAACAGATCCTCCTATGGGGAGCCGGGTGTGTTCACCCCGCTGCGTGGATCTGGGGACCTGCTAGTCCCCTGCTGTGTACATCACCCCCACACACAGACACTGGGCCAAGCCCTGCCCATTGAGAATCCTCAGAGCCTGATTCCATCTTTCAGAAATGCAAGTTGGGTCCACCTAGATAGAAGTCATGCTGGGGACACAGGCAGGGATAAGGAGCGAGAGTGAGTAGGAGCAAGTGGTAAAGAGTTTAAACTATAAATTGTCCTTCATTAGCCCTTGAGCAGAAGGAGCCCCTCTTCCCGGCTCCCTCCCCACGGAGAGTCCTAGCAGGCTGTGTATAGAGACACTCTGTGGCCAAAACAGGTGTCCCTGGGGCATACCTGAGTGCCCTCATTCCTAGAGGGTGGAGTCCAATAGGTGCTGACCTCAGAGAAGTGCTGGAAGCCAGGAGTGTCCTTGCAGGGATGTGTACGTCTCTCATGTAGAAATGGTTTTGGTGCTTATAAAAATCACTAAGATAGAAGTCTCTCTTTGAGACTCTGAAAGTGGGGAATAAGGGCAATGTGTGAGAGTCACAAGGGCGGGGAAGGACAGAGGTGTTTCAATCATTCTTTGTTCGACTCCAGGCTCTGTTTTTTTCAAATTGCTGGGGGCAAGCGGCTGCTGTTGATTTGAACCCGGAGTCCTTGGTCCACGTCCAGCCTCACTAGCTTCTGGGCTCTCACCAGCAGTGCCCAGATTTCCTGCAGACCAGGAGGAAGGCTGCTGTCATCATCCCGCTGCCTAGCCTGCCTGCGTACACCCTCCCAGCTCCATCTTCCTTGTGTCAGAGGGCCAGGTGCAGCCTCAGCTGTGGGCAGCATGTATCCTGGGAGGTCACACCTGGGGCAGCGGAGTCATGAGCCAAGGGTGACCAGAGACAAAGGGGCATGTGCAGGGCTGGGCCTGGCTCTGTCCCCGCACCCCCGAGGAGAGAGCCTGGGAGAGAGAGACCCAGCAGGGATGCTGTGGCAGGGGTTGGGAGCAGGAGAAAGAGTTTTTCTCTGTTCAGTGTAGGACATCCGTCCTCAGACCTGCACTTCCAATAAAGCCCCCTGGAAGGCAGGAGTGGGGTGGGGGCAGTGAGTCTGAAGGTCCTTCCATGGGGGAGCAGAAGCCTCGAAGGTGTATGGAGAAGGGCGACCCCACAGTTATTGATGGTTTGGAGGTGGGGTGAGGAAGCCCAGAGGTCCGCAGTGCCAACTGAGTGCCCTGTGGACTGTCCCCTTCCAATAGAACCTAAAGTGACCTGCTGGCAGGGTGTAGAGTGGAGTAAGGGGCAAAGAAGTATTTCTGGGCCACCAGGGGAGAGGCTGTGGACTCAGGCTGGGCAAGTACTCGTCAAGTGGGCAGAGAGTTGCTGGTGTGGGTGATGCCCAGCTTTCATGTAAAGAAAGGAAAATGCAGAACCAAGTTCTAGGGGATCCCTGAATTTTGTGGGTGGCAGAGGAAGGGCCTAGACTGGACAGGAAAGAACATTGCAGCTGCCCCACAGGTGGATCCTCTAGATCTTTAAGGAGATCAAGGGCAAGAAGGGCCATTCTCCAGCTGGACTCAGGGCCTGAACGTTGAGCAACAAGTTGGTGTCTGGAGCTGAGTTGAACAGGACAAAGTCCTGGCTGTGCCAAAGGAGTAACCTTTGCCTGGTGGATAAATAAACCTCAGAGTCAGTTGTCCTCACAGGAAGGTGCATGAAAGTCAGTGTGAAATTCATCCTCCCCACAAAGAGGCACGAAGGCCTGGGTCCCTGGCCCCATCCGAAGGGCCTCAGATATGATCCAGCCTGGGGACCAAATTGCCACACGTCGTGTTTGATGCTTGCCCACCATTCTCCTCTGTGCTGGAGGGAGGGTCTAGTTCCAAGGCCACCTTCCAAATCAGTCCTTGCTTGCCCTCACATCCAGCCTTGCCTAGGGTCTCTCAGTTCATGGGGGCTCCTGGGAAGGGGCTGTTGCAGCAGGAGGAGAGGAGAGTCCCACACACTGATGGGCCTTGAGCTTCGGCTGAGCACTTAGAGTCTTGTCCCTACAGAATGAGACCTCCTGGGACCTTGATGAAAATGGGTATCCTGATAAAGCATTGGAAAATGAAACTAGTTTATGTTGAAAGTAAAGCACTGCAGATGGTGATTGTGGCAATGAAATTAAAAGACACTTACTCCTTGGAAGGAAAGTTATGACCAACTTAGACAGCATATTAAAGAGCAGAGACATTGCCAACAAAGGTCCATCTAGTCAAGGCTATGGTTTTTCCAGTGGTCATGTATGGATGTGAGAGTTGGACTGTGAAGAAAGCTGAGCACAGAATTGATGCTTCTGAACTGTGGTGTTGGAGAAGACTCTTGAGAGTCCCTTGGACTGCAAGGAGATCCAACCAGTCCATCCTTAAGGAGATCAGTCCTGGGTGTTCAGGACTGATCCGAAGGACGGATGTTGAAGCTGAAACTCCAATACTCTGGCCAGCTGATGCAAAGAGCTGACTCATTTGAAAAGACCGTGATGCAGGAGGAGAAGGGGATGACAGAGGATGAGATGGTTGGATGGCATCACCGACTCGATGGACATGGGTTTGGGTGGACTCAGGGAGTTGGTGATGGACAGGGAGGCCTTGCATGCTGCAGTTCATGGGGTCGCAAAGAGTCGGACACGACTGAGGGACTGAACTGAACTGAACTGAAACCACTCAAATGTCCCAAGAAGATAAGAGAAATGAACTGTGCTGTATCTCACTGGGACTCCTGTTTACTTCCCAAAGGTAACATTTGTGGACACTTCCTCTTAGAGCTTTCTAGACATTTCTTGTGTCTGTACAAACACTCACGCTTGTCTAAGGCGTGCATCTTTTGCTGTGCAACCTGGGAACCTGTCTTTCAAGGGCACTAGGCTCCCTCAATGTCATCCCTTTACTTCTCTTGAAAGTTTCACCCTCAAATCATAGCATCTGCTGCATCACGGGAAGGGTGGAGTTTCGTTTTGTCTTGGTTCTAGGAATTTGTCGATTTCAGTCCTGATTTCCTATCTGACTACAAACAAACATTCAGCAGCACATTCTTCATATTCCAGAAGTGGTGGCATGTTTATCTTTCTGTTAGCAGCTTGTGACTTCTTTCTAACTTCTGTCCTCATTCTCTGGGCTCCCTCACTGGGACATTTTGCCATTTTGTGTCTCAGTTGCCACACGCACACACACACACACACACACAGTTTTTGTAAATGCCTCAGGTCCTTGAGACATCCCTGTATCTTCTGGGGTCCCTCCCATCAAAGTGGTCAGTGGGGTAATGTAGATCTTTTATGTACTTGCCAAATGTTTTCAGCTTGAGCTGATTTGTCAATGGTTGGGAGAGGTGGGTTGGAACTGCTCCGAAGACGGAGGATCATCCATTTCTCCCTGTGGTTCTAGCAGTCTTTTATCATATATGCTATTAGAAGCATTTATGGAAGCTATACTATTAGATGCAAAAATACTTAAAGTGTTATACACTGAGTCCCCTACATATGAACCTTACATGTGTGTTTTGGGAGCACATTCACAAGTCTAATTTGTGAGTCCAACAAAGCTAGCCTTGGTACCCGACTAACACAATGGCTATGTAGTCCTGCTGCTGCTGCTGCTGCTAAGTCGCTTCAGTCTTGTCTGACTCTGTGGACCCCATAGACGGCAGCCCACCAGGTTCCCGTCCCTGGGATTCTCCAGGCAAGAACACTGGAGTGGGGACTGCTATACTGTAATCGGTTTGTAATGCATGCGTGCCAAGTTGCTTGCGCTGTGTCCGACTCTGTGCAACACTATGGACTGTAGCCCGCCAGGCTCCTCCGTGCATGGGATTCTCCAGGCAAGAATACTGGAGTGGGTTGCCATTCCCTCCTCTGGGGGCTCTTCCCTACCCAGGAACTGAACCCACATCTCTTATGTCTGCTGCATTGGGAGGGGGGTTCTTTACCAGTAGGGCCACTTTTGAAGACCAATTGGTGTATAGTACTTTTTACACAAATAATACATAACAAACCCACAAACACAAGAAATGGAACGTTTAAATCTTAGAGTGCAGTCTGTTGAAAAATCCAGTAGTGCAGTACTGGCATACAGGGTCTGGCGTCAGGTGAAGAAGCAAGCAGAGTTACTAACTGCAAAAGGAGGGAGAGGAGGTGGGAGATGGTAGACATGAAGGGTGATCAGCAATAGGAGACGGAGGGCGAGCTGCAACTTCATTCATGATCCACGGGCATAGGTTCCGGTTCCTCACTGAATTCAATTCTATCTATCCTCTTGAAAAACAGATCGGTGATGTCTGGACAGTACATTGATGACTTGGTAACACTGGATTGTGTTCTGAGGGCTGCTGCACAGGTCATGCACTGTTCCACATTCAGGTCTTGTCCCTGAAATAAAGACTCTATATACTCTATATAGTACTGTGAGGTCCCCGAAAGCACAGCGGCTTGTGCAGGACGCTTGCATATGGCAATGCACGCCAGACACGTGGATCAACTTACGTGAATGGACATGCGAACACACGTTAGCAGTTTGGAAAGCTCTCAATTTGATGGTTCGTATGTAGGAGACTTTACCTTCTCTGTAAACTGAGCCTTTGTCGTCAGATAGTGACCCGCTTCACCCTAATCATCCAATTTATCTTAGTCTCTTTTGTCTGATATCGGTACAGCAACACTAACTGTCTCTTGTTAGAATCTTCACAGTAGATTATTTTAAAGACTTTTACTTTCAGCCCTTTGTGTCCACAAGGTAGGTTTATCTCTTATAAGTAGAAGCTATCTAGATTTTTATCCAACGTGACAGTCTCTGATAGTTGAGTTCTCTTTCCAGGCATCCAGTTATGGATCCTCGTGGACCAGCCCTCACCCATCCTACGCTGACATATATAGACTTGTATTCTCTCATTCTGGTTGAGCAGCTTCCCCGAGGCATGTGGCCACGTTCGTGAACACATGTCTGCTGGCATCTCAGACACTCGGCACCCCCACTTCAGGGCAGGTCTCGGACTGCAGACCCTCCAAGGGCTCATGAGCCTAAGAGTGTGTTTAAACAGGGCTTTGTGTTTGTGAGCTTTGAGGCTGGGTTCACAGTCCCAGAATCATGGCTTCTTGTTTCCTCGATATTTCGAAAGCCCTGGTCCAGTGTCGCCTTATTTCCAGAGCAGCTGAGGAAGAATCCGGTTGTGCTCATTCCTATGTACATCATCCTTTTGGGGAAGATTTAAACTTTCCCTCTTGTCTCTGGTGAGGAGGGCTGTGCTGGGCTCAGTTGCTGAGTCGTGTCTGGTGTTTTGCGATCCTGTGGACTGCAGCCCACCAGGCTCTTCTGTCCATGGGATTCTCCAGGCAAGAATACTGGAGGGGGTTGCCATTTCCTCAGCCAACGGAGGGGGTTGCCATGTCCTCGGCCAGAGGATCTTCCTGATCCAGGCATTGAGCCCGTGCCTCCTGCATCTCCTGCTTTGTCAGGCAGCTTCTCTACCACTGAGCCACCTGGGAAGCCCTTGGTCAGGAGAGGGGAGTGTTTTACTTACTTCTTCACCCTAGTGCCTATATCCCCCTTCCAACCAAAATCTTGCATTTTCTTTTCTTCTTTTATCTAAACTCCAAGAAATGCACATCCTTCCTTTTCCTTTTCAGTGATCTCCCTAGGGCTCCTGCAGTCCAGATGTCAGCATTCACGTCACAGTCTTTTCAGTCTCAGGTCCAGAATGTTTTCAGCCAAGCTGGCCATGCCACGTGGCTTGTGGGATCTCAGTTCCTCAAGTAGCGATTGGACCCAGGCCACGGCAGTGAAAGTGCAAAATCCATACCATTAGAGTACCAGGGAACGTCCGTACTTTAGAAATTTTTAAGTTTTAAAATGTAAGACTAAAATTCTTCACCCATTAATATTTCTCTTTCTGATGGAGTCACCCAGAAGCATGATGTTTGCTTTATGAAATGGCTGCATTCCTCAAACATCTGGTTATTTTGTCCCCAGCTGCCCCAGCAATCAGTGCTCTTGGGAATTATTTGTCTTTACAAATCATTTTTTGAAAGAATCACATTTTCAGTATTCATCCTTCCTCAACCAACACCCAGATATGCCTTTCCCTTTATCTAAACGTTCTTTTATTTTCTTCAACATAGTATAACATTTTACTTATGGAAGTGCTTATAACTGGGGTGCTTGTTGCTGCTTCAGGGATCATGAGGTAGCTCTGGCTCTGCCCCGCCCCCGCTGTGCATTGAGTAACTCGGTCCTGAGGGTCTAACTCCTGCAGTGGCCCCTCAGAGTCAGGGAGGAGGTGGGCTCCGCCAGTCTGGCTGAGCCACGTGGTCCCCACAGCTCCCTCCAGGGTCCCTGATGCTTCCGGGCTGCCCAGACCCTGGCTCGAAGGCCACTGCCGACTGGACACTCTCCTCTCCCCTCTGGGGACGAGCCCTGTCAGTGTACCTTAGGTCACCTTGCTGATGGGGCAACAGGAACGGAGATTCATTGGCCACAGTAGACACGGGGAGGCAGCTCTGCCTGGAAGAGGAATGGCTCACTAGGTGATTTAAACATTAGAACACTGTTATCCCTTATGACAACGTGTTCATTGCCCAGCATTTACAAAAGCTGTTGTTGTTGGGTTGCTAAGTTGTGCCTGACTGTGACCCCATGGGCAGCAGCATGCCAGGCTCCCCTGTCCTTCACTGTCTCCCAGAGTTTGCTCAGATTTGTGTCCATTGAGTCAGTGATGCTGTCCAACCATCTCATCCTCTGCTGCCTCCTTCTCCTTTCGACTTCAATCTTTCCCAGCATCAGGGTCATTTCCAGTGAGTCAGCTCTTCGCATCAGGTGGCCGATGTGTTGATTTCCTTTAGGATTGGCTGCTTTGATCTCCTTGCTGTCCAAGGGACTCTCAAGTGTCTTCCCCAGCACCACCGTTCAAAAGCATCAGTTCTTCAGCACTCAGCCTTTTTATGGTCCAACTCTCACATCTGTCCATGACTACTGAAAAAAACATAGCTTTGACTATATGGAACTTTGTCAGCAAAGTGATGTCTCTGTTTTTTTAACATGCTGTTTAGGTTGGGCATAGCTTTCCTTCCTTCTGAAAGAAGCAAGTATCTTTTAATTTCATGGCTACAGTAACCATCCACAGTGATTTTGGAGCCCAAGAAAAGAAAATCTGTCACTGCTTCCACTTTTTCCCTTTCTTTGCCCTGAAGTGATGGGATCAGATGCTATGGTCTTAGTTTTATAAATATTGAGTTTTAAGCCAGCTTTTTCACTCTCCTCTTTCACCCTCATCAGGAGGCTCTTTGGTTCCTCTTCACTTTCTGTCATTTAGAGTGGTATCATCTGCATCTATGAGGTTGTTGGTATTTCTTCCAACAGTCTTGACTCCAGCTTGTGCTTCATCCAGCCTGGCAATTCGCATGATGTACTCTGCATAGCAGTGAAATAAGAGGTAAACAGAAAGTAAGTCTCCGGGGATGGTATCCCGAGAGGGAATCCCCGGGTGTGCTCACAAGCGCTGCGTTTATGTACAGGATGCACAGTGCCATGAGGGGGTTGGTGGCCCCATTCCTTGGTGGCCCTGACTGAGGCACCGCCTGCCTCCTTTCCTCAGTTAAACACCCATCCTGCTGCTGTCCCCCTGCCTCCACACAGGCTTACCAGCCTGCGCTTCCCCCTGGTCCCCAAAGAGCAAGTTCCCCCTTGTTCTAATGCCTCTGAGCGCAGAGTGGGTGTCCTTCCCCCGGTGGGGCCCAGTCGGGTGTTTACCTTGGAGGGCAAGTCCTGTGCAAGTGTGACGAGCTCCCTGGCAGCAGCTGGGGCATGGCAGGCAAGTCACTGGTGGGGCTGCAGGCACAGGAGCTGGGGATACCAGACGAGAGTCCCTGAGCCAACTCAGACCTTCCTGGGGGACTGGCCTGGCTACTCTGGGCCCTGGGGGAGCACCCTCGGAAACTGCCAGGGTGCCAGAAGACTTGGGGTGTTCAAACCTGCTCCCCACAGAATCCTCACCTGTAAGGTGAGAGGCATCCCTAGCAAGGGAATTTTGGGGATAGGATAAGTCCATTTTTGTGTTGGTTGGTTGATTTTGTGTTGTTATTTATTGGTTTGTTTAAAGTACTCTATTC
The DNA here is from genome assembly GCF_029378745.1 of Bos indicus. Classification (NCBI taxonomy): domain Eukaryota; kingdom Metazoa; phylum Chordata; class Mammalia; order Artiodactyla; family Bovidae; genus Bos; species Bos indicus. Next base: position 51,799,595 of record NC_091778.1, on the reverse strand, counting down.
TAACAGTGTGAATTCTTTTCCAAATCAACTCTTGTTTATTCAACAGACATTTGTGGAGGGCTGAGTGGGAACCAGTGCCAGGGGGGTGAGGCTTATGCCCCAATCCCGGGAAGTCCCTGGACCAGCAGGCCCGGGAGGGACATGCAGTTACAAAAACATACATAAAAGTTAGAGCCCTTCAAAGAGGCTTCCCTTCATCCCACTGAGCGTGAGACTGGCCCATACACCCTGGCTTCTGGCTCTCTCTTGCCCTAGTCACTCCGAGTGACCCCCAGAGAAGGTGGTGGAGGAACCTTCACACACAGAGTTTGCTCTCTCCTTTCAACTTTCTGCCTCCATTCCCAGAATTACCCAAGAATCAGGACGCTTCTCTGGGAAGACTCTAACCCCAGACCAAAGAGAGGGCAGGCCAGGGCCCAGGATGCGGCTCCTTCTGATCTTGGGAGATGCCCTCCCTCCTTGGGAGTTTCCAAGAGGCATCTCAGAAAGAGCGCTGCGGACAGAGGCAGACTCCTCAGCTGTTCCTGGGGGAGGCAGGAGCTGGTAACGACCATCTTCAGGGGCTGCTTGAAATGGTCATCAAGGAGGAGGACCCCTGGGGTCTGTCGTGTGGCAGAGAGGGGCCCTGCTCCTGGAAGTGCCGCTGAGCCTGGAGGAGCCAGTGCTCCTGGGATCACCTGAGGGTCTGCGGGGAAGTAGAGGATCTGGTTGGGGTGCTCCTGTGACCGTAGCTGCCTCAGTTACAGGTTCCATAACAGCTCCTGTGTGTGGACGTGTCTGGTGTGGACTGAGGGCCTGTGCTGAGGCTGGGCACATCTGACAGTACTGTGGGGGCATCAGCAGAACCAGGCAGCCTAAACCCCCAACTGTGCAGACAGCATCGTCCCAATTTCCCTTTGAATGACTGCCTGCATGCTAACTCGTTTCAATGGTGTCTGACTCTTTGGGACCCACTGGCCTGCAGCCTGCCAGGCTCCTCTTGTAATGGGATTTCCCAGGCAAGAATTCTGAAGTGGGTTGCCATGCGATCCTCCAGGAGATCTTCCCGATCCGGGGATCGAGCCTGCATGTGCTTATAGCTCCTGAATTGGCAGGCAGGTTCTTTACCACTGGTGCCACCTGGGAAGCCCATTCCTTTTGAATCCATAGAAACATATACGTCCAGAAAAGCTAGACGAACATAAAATATCATCAGGAAGTATGTCTGAGTTTGGGAACTATAGGTTTTTACAGTTTCTTCAACTTTTTTTCCTCCAGAATTTCTACAATGATCCTGTGCTCAAGTAATCAGAGAATACTGTGTTCTTTAAGAATAAACAACAATTTTTATTAGATTAAAGAGAGTGGGGTTTATGGGATGTGAAGGGACAGTAAAATAATCCCCCACATGGCTATCTCAGGGCTTCCCCAAGGCTCCGGGGCGGTGGGTGGAAGGGCTGGGGCCAGGCTGAAATGCCCACGGGCTCTAAGTGCAAAACCATGGGTCCTTTGAAGGCCATCACCTCACTCTTCTGACCCATCTGGGGCTTCTCCCAGGGGAGGGGCTGTGGGACCCTGGCACCACCATGCTGCCTTTCCTGGGAGGACTGTCACCCTCAAGACCATCTGGAGAAGAGGGGGAGCTCCCAGGGGCTCCTGGATGGTCACCAAGGCTGAGGGGCCATCCCTGAGTGACTCAGCTGAGGGCTGCAGCCTGCTGGGCTTGACCCTGCACACAAAAGAGGAGCACAGAGTGTCTTGCTCACTGTCCAGTTCTGCAAAGATGAATCCTCTGCAGCCGCTGACTCACAGTGCACTTCTGTGCTCAGACAGGAATTAGAGACGTTAACGGACTCTGTGTATCTGGACAAGCAGCCTCTTAGATCGTTAGGTGACTCAGGAAGAATTTCACTGACCCCACCTGCTTGCGTTTTCCCACAAAAGAAAAGCACCCTCACCCTTAACTTGTGATATATCTGTTCTCTGTGGCAAGCAGTAGAGTCACCTTCGCCCAGACGTATCCTTCACCATCTGTGCATCATGCCAAGTCATTTCAGTTGTGTCCGACTCTGCGACCCTACGGCCTGTACCCCACCAGGCTCCTCAGTCCATGGGATTCTCCAGGCAAGAATACTGGGGTGGGTTGCCATGCCCTCCTCAGGGGATCTTGCTATCCCAGAGATCGAACCCAGGTCTCGTACGGTTCCTGCATTGGTAGGCGGGTTCTTTACCACTAGAGCGCCAGGAAAGCCCACCTGTACTCCTGGCCAGAAGCCCCACGAACTGGCCTCCCCCATCTCTTGGGACAGATTCTCTAACTCCATCATAGCTCTCTCACTGTGTGGTTTTCTTTTAGTCAACTGCATCCCCCCAGAACACTCCCCCAATGCCACCCTGTTCAGAGACTCACTCAGCCTTCAGTAGGGGTCAGAAGGTTCGAGGGTCTTCCCGCCCTCCTGGCCTGAGAAGATTGGCCGTCAGTGCCAGGACACTCCAGGAGCACAGATGCCCCTCCTGTCCTCCCCCTCCTCACCCCAAGCCTGGGGCAGTGCTTTCTTCCTCTGCATCCTCATTTGAACTCTGACCTCCCCTCCTGGCAGAGCGTCCTGACCCAGGGCTAGAATATAAGGGCCAGAGGCCACCAGGTCTGAGAGTGACTGAGGGTCAAAGTTTAAAATTGGGTGTTTTCCACAAGGGGCCCCAGGAGGGCTGTGAGCAGGAAGCTGAGGGCAGGTGCTCTGGGGACAGGTCCAGGTGCCCAGGCCTCAGCTGGTCAGCACACACCTGAGGGTTCAGGTCCCCACCTTCCAGAATGTGCCAGAGTCAGCCTGAGGGGGAGGTCCACAGGCTGAAAGCAGAGCCCAGCCGGCTGCTCAGGCTTCATGGGAACCCCAGGGGACTGTCCACACTGAGGCTGGGCCCCCTGGGGTGGGGGTGAGTAAGGGAGAGAGGGTGCAGTTCCCTTCTTCGAGGGGTCAATAAACAAGGGTGTTTTGTTCTGACGAGGTCCCTGCTCTCCCAACGGGGTGAAGGCCAGCCATTCTGAGCACAGTGGGTTCTCAATGAAGGCTGCTCAACAGCCATGGGTGTCCCTGGGGCGGAGGAACACGTGTTTACAGAGTCGGCTTCCCGCCCCTCCCCACTTTGGAGGTGGCTGCTGCTGTTTTATTTGCTGAGTTGCGTCCAGCTCTTTTAGCATCCCATGGACTGTAGACCATCAGGCTCCTCCGTCCTTGAGATTTCCCAGGCAAGAATACTGGAGTGTGTTGCCATTCCCTTCTCGAGGGGATCTTCCCCACCCAGGGACCAAACTTGCCTCTCCTGCTGGGTAGACAGATTCTTTATCTCTGAGTTACCTGGGTAGCTTTTGGAGGCAGACTGCTAAATTAAGGAGGGGAGTATGGTTTTTGGAGAGCACTGAGTCTCACCTGCTTCATAAAATATGCACTGCTGCTGCTAAGTCGCTTCAGTCATGTCTGACTCTGTGCGACCCCATAGACGGCAGCCCAGGCTCTCCCGTCCCTGGGATTCTCCAGGCAAGAACACTGGAGTGGGTTGCCATTTCCTTCTCCAATGCATGAAAGTGAAAAGTGAATGTGAGGTCGCTCAGTCGTGTCTGACTCTTAGCGACCCCATGGACTACAGCCCACCAGGCCCTCCGTTCATGGGATTTTCCAGGCAAGAGTACTGGAGTGGGGTGCCATTGTCTTCTCCAAAACCCAGTTTGTTGCCATTTGGCACAAAATCTCGGGACTTGACTGGTGGCATGTGAATGGAGGTTCCACACTCCTTCACTCCATCGTTTTCGAGCATGGAGTATTGGCCACCCAGTTGCCATTTTCTTGTTGGATATTCACTGTCTCAGCTGATAAGGGGTTCTAAAAAGGATTCAGAGGCTAAAAGAATGTGGGGATTGTTTGCTACTAAAGGAGCAGATGGGATTCCCTGATGGTTCAGATGGTACAGAATCTGCCTGCAATGTAGGAGACTCAGTTTCCATCCCTAGTTTGGGAAGAACCCCTGGAAGAGGGAATGGCAACCCACTCCAGTATTCTTGCCTGGAGAACTCCATGGGCACAGAAGCCTGGCAAGCAACAGTCCATGGGGTCACTAAGAGTTGGACAGGACTGAGCGACTCACACACACACAGAGGAAAACGTGGACCTAGAACCAATGACATGGCCTTGGGCCTGGAATACTCATCCCTCTTGCACGTCTCTGGCTTGCACTCTGCTAGGGGGAGGGGAGGTGGGTGGGGAAGGCACTTGTCGGGAGCAGGAGGTCATCCTGTCTCAGAAGCCAGACTAGGGACTAGGCAGAGGCCTTGACAGAACGGCCAGCCCGCGGAGCAGCCCAGCCTCCTGCCTCCGTGTTCCCGTGAGGGCTCTCTTGCCAGAAAGCTGAGAGGACTGGGAGGCAGGTGAGCAGACCTGTCAGGGTGGGGTGGTGGTGAGTTGAGCTCCTCCCTCACTGTTTACAACTTGTCCACTTGGTCCTTGTAGAGCCAAGCCTCAGCAGCATCTGCACAGAAGAGCTGAATCAGCCGGACAGCCTCTCCCTGCCGACCCCCGGGCTCCCCATGCTGCCCTGAACTGTGCCTGCTGTTCTAGGAACTGGTGCTGGTCTGACAGGCTGTCCATGGCCTCACTTTTAAAATCAGAAGAAGCTGGAAATGTGGACATCTGCTCGAGGATGCAGGTGCTGGGTGTTCAGGCTATGAGCCCAGATGGGGACCAGGCTCACTGGGGGAGGCCCCTACCACCCAGGCAGGCCTTCTCAGGATCAGTTCAGTCACTCAGTTGTGACTAACTCTTTGGGACCCCGTGGACTGCAGCACGCCAAGCTTCCCTGTCCACCACCAAATCCCAGAGCTTGCTCAAACTCATTTCCATTGAGTCAGTGATGCCATCCAACCGTCTTATCCTCTATTGTCCCTTTCTCCTCCTGCCTTCAATCTATCCCAGCATCAGAGTCTTTTGCAAAGAACTGACTCTTCGCTCAAGGGGCCAAAGTGTTGGAGCTTCAACTTCAGCATCAGTCCTTCCAATGCATATTCAGGACTGATTTCCTTTAGGATGGACTGGTTGGATCTCCTTGCAGTTCAAGGGACTCAAGAGTCTTCTCCAACATCACAGTTCAAAAGCATCAATTCTTTGGTGCTCAGCTTTCTTTACGATCCGACTCTCACATCCATACATGACTGCTAGAGTCATTTCAAGGAGCCACTGTCTTTTAATTTCATGGCTGCAGACACCATCTGCAGTGATTGTAGAGCCTAAGAAAATAAAGTCTGTTTCCATTGTGTCCCCATCTATTTGCCATGAGTGATGGGACCAGTGACTGCAGCCTGGAAATTAAAAGATGTTTCCTCCTTGGAAGAAAAGTTATGACTAACCTAGACAGCATATTAAAAAGCAGAGACATTGCCAACAAAGGTCCATCTAGTCAGAGCTATGGTTTTTCCAGTAGTCATGTATGGATGTGAGAGTTGGACTATGAAGAAAGCTGAGCAGCAAGGAATTAATGCTTTTGAACTGTGGTGTTGGAGAAGACTCTTGAGAGTCCCTTGAACTGCAAGGAGATCCAACCAGTCCATCCTAAAGGAAATCAGTCCTGAATATTCATTGGAAGGACTGATGTGGAAGCTGAAAGTCCAATCCTTTGGCCACCTGATGCGAAGAGCTGACTCATTTGAAAGACCCTGATGCTGGCGAAAATTGAAGGCGGGAGAAGGGGATGACAGAAGATGAGATGGTTGGATGGCATCACCGACTCAAATGACATGAGTTTGAGTTAACTCTGGGAGTTGGTGAATGACAGGAAGTCCTGGAATGCTGCAGTCTGTGGGGTTGCAAAGAGTCGGACACGACTGAGCAATTGAACTGAACTGGACTGATGGGACCAGATGCCATGATCTTAGTCTTTTGAATGTCATGTTTTAAGTCAGCTTTTTCACTCTTTTCTTTCATTTTCATCAAGAGGCTCTTTAGTTCCCGTTTGCTTTCTGCCGTAAGGGTGGTGTCATCTGCATAGCTGAGATTATGGATATTAATCCTGGCAATCTTGATTCTGGCTTGTGCTTCAACCGGCCCAGCATTTTGCACAATGTACTCTGCATATAAGTTAAATATGCAGGATGACAATATACAGCCTTGACGTACTCCTTCCCAATAAGGAACCAGTCCGTTGTGTCATGTCTGGCTCTAACTGGACAGGCCTTGGGGGCAGCTGCTGTCGGGTGGAGGGGGCGTGGAATATGATTCTGAACTTGGCCCCTTGTTGGCAGGTCTGAGTCAGCACGCCTGGGGGGCCTGGTCTGAGGGTCTGCTCACGGTGAGGGAGACTCGTGTGTGGGTGATCCCCCGTGCACATATGCACCTGACCTGGTCTCCCTTGGCTGCCCAAGCCCTCTGTTGGAAGAGTGGCCTCCTGGTGATGGTCTGCAGTGGGGGATCTGTGGATACAGGGGCCTCCATCCATACCCTGGGAGCCTGTTCAGGGGGCCGGTGCCACACGGTCATTCAGGGGTCCAGGCAGCCAGAGGCCCCTGCAGCTGGTGACACTGTCGTCGTCAGCATCGCACTTGGGCCTGCCCTGGCTGCATGTGTCGCTGTCATGTTGCAGGGCAGTTCACGGAGGATAGGGAGCGCCCGGGTCACTTTTGCCCCCTGTCTCTTCCAACCCAGATCTACACCGTTTTCTCAAAACAAACTTTGACACAACTTGCACATATTTTTTTTCTTTTTCATCTTTTGTTTAATCTTTACTTAGACAGCCTTGAGACTCTGCAGAGTGACTTGACCTTGGAGCTCAGTGTGGCTGGAGCCCTTCATGCCACAGGAGGTTGCCTCAAGGCACCCGGTGCTGTCCTGCTGGGCTCACGGTGCACTTCTGATAGCCCACCTACCCCATGACGGTGGTCACTGCCCTCAGACTCGACTTGACCCACAGCCGGGCTCTTTCACAAACACGGGCTCCTGTATGCTCACACGTACATGCCATGGAGTCACTGGGCTGGGAGCAATCTCTGCTGCTGGAGTCAGACAATGAATAAAGCTCCAAGACAGGTTTAGAGTTAAAATTGTCAGGAGAACTATAGAATTTAATTTTAGAAATAAGCACTGCTGAAGAAGAGAGGGCAGTACACCGCTCATAAACACAGGAGACCACATAAGATCTCAGGACAGTGCTGGTGTGATCGGCCCTGTCGCCTGCCTGTGCATCCCTGGAGCACCTGGTCACATGTGGCTTTGTTCTGCAGGCCTGGACAGCGGCAATGCTGTGTGCTGCCCACCAGCTGCTGCTGCTCCTGGACCACAACAGGGAGGTCCAGGAGCCATGCCACATGCTGGCCCACTCCTCACAAACCTCGTGGCCACAGATTTGCTTCAGGTGGGTCCAACCCTGCTCCACGGGCAGGCACTATGGCCAGCCCTCCCAGGGGCAAAACTTTCCCCTGTGGCTGGAGCCCAGAGGGAGAGGGGCCCCCAGCTTCAAGGGCTGATCAGTGGCCAGAGCTCTCTCTATCACCCTGCAGGACACACAGTCAGGGCAGATCACAGCACAGCACCAGGCGAATCAAGGCCACAGACGCCCAGAGGACTCACGTTTCTCTTTCATTAGAGCTAAAGCCTTCTGACTTTCTGATTCGTGTTTCCTTTGAGGGGCTTCAGGTTAACCTGTCCTCATGGTGGAAAAGAGGAATTTGGGTTTCTATTTCAGTTCTGAGTCCCAGTGGTTGGAGGGATGGAAGATACTGGAGCCTCAGGACACAAAAAAGAGAACCAGAGTTGGAGGAACGGGCCCCCACCTGCTGGCCAGGGAAAAGGGGTTGTCAGGGCTGAGGCCCCTCCATCAGGTCTCCTGCGATTCCTATGGCTGGCTGCTGCCACCGTCCTGCCCTGGCCATCACCCCACAACCTTTCTTCATCTCTCTCTTCTCCTCCAACTCACCCACCTGACATCTGATGCACTTTCCCTGCCAGGTTTTACTCTGAGACATTCCTTTGACCAGTTTCCTTAGAGGAGCCTGGAAAGCACACCTGTCCCCACGGGGGCGAGGGCATGATGAACCTGTAAGTCGCTGAGCCACTCTGCAGAGGGCACCAAAGGCACAGGTGTGGAAGGGTTTCCAGAGACCGGGAGGTTAGGCTGAGGTTTGAAAAAAAACCACCTGTGATCCAAGGTATGGTGATAATTGGGATCACGATACAGTGGAAAGTCAAGACCAAAAGGCAGAAATGTGGAGCTTGGCAACCTATTGCAAAAGCAGCAAGTTCCTCCTCTTCCTTCTAACGCAAGTGACCAGAATCAGGGCAGCAACTAGCCTGGCCCCTTTTTGCCATTTCCACCCTGTCTCTCCTGTTTCCTCCAGCAGTGGCTTGGAAGCCCAGCCTGGGGGGCGGGGGGCAGCAATGGCTTGAATTAGTGAATGATTCTATTACCTCCTGCACTGCATTCCCGGCCCCCTCAGTTTTGGTATCCTAACACCTGAGCAATGAGCTTCCTTGTCTTATTTGCCTGCAGCTTAGATTGTTGACCACGTACATGGTTTAATAGCTTCTTTCTTAGCAGTTTTCCTAATTATAAGACTGTTGCAAAAGGGGAGACATTTTTGACGACCCACAAATCCTGTTTCCCCAAGCCATTGATATAAATGACTTTTAAACTCCTCTTACTGAGAGAATGGCATTTAAATTGACAGAGAATTCCTGAGTCGTCTGAGTCTGAGTATGTGAGTACATTTTAGCCCAAATGTCCTGAGAGTCCAACATCTAGAGTCTTGCTTTCCAAAAAGGAGCAGAATTTGCAGCTTTAACCAAGGGCCAGGCGTGGGGTGGCTGGCACAAGGCACGTTTCCTCCTCCCCAGGCAGGCCCCATCCCTCCACAGGGAAGCCTGTCACTCTGCCCCATTACTCGATCTGTTCGAAAAGCTTCGGTGTAAAGAGATTGTGTTTTAGGGTGTTACCTCCACCCACCAGGCCAATTACCCAGCCCACTCCCGAGTCACTGCTATGGTGACCTCCTTTCTACAGCGGCAAAGACGAGCCGGGGTACTGAAGACTGTGCTTCTAGAAGCTGGAGTGTTCCGAGGACTTGCTCCTACAATTTCTCTTTCTGCAGAATCAGGAAAGAATGAAAAGGAATTGCCACCAAATCCCAAGAAGCAAAGTCCACCAAAAGAGCGCACACCAGCCACTGCCTCTGCTGAGGGGTTTGAGAAACCACCTTTAAGAATCTCCAGCATCATGATTATGGCACATACACCTTCTTAACTCCTTCATAGATCCCAGCCCTGTCGTGGTGAAGGGGCTTGTGTAACTCAATGAAACTGTGAGTCATGCCACATGGGGTCCCCCAAGACAGACAGGACATAGTGAAAGGTTCTGATAAAACTGATCCACTGGAGGAGGAAATGGAAACTCCTCCCAGTATTCTTGCCATGAGGACCCCATGAACGGTATGCAAAGGCAAAAAGATATGATAACCGATGAGCGCCCCACCACACCCCACCCCCAGTCAGAACGTGCAAAGATGATACTGAGCAAGAGGAGAAAGAGCATAAAGCAATTACTAAAAGCTCCAGAAAGAATGAAGAGACTGGGCCAAAGTGGAAACAACGCTCAGTCGTGGATGTATCTGGTGGTGACCGGAAAGCTAGGGCAGAGAGTGTCATTTTCAGGGCAAGATGCCCAGGGTGTGAACCAGTCAACGCCAGACCCTGAACAGGCTGCAGGGGTTTCTCCACATGACAGTGACCTTTGGCTGAAGATTCAGGGTTTTGGATTCTGACACGGCACCTTCTGTTTCTCCAGTTCTCAGGGGGCCTGACCCAGGCTAGAGTCCAGCTGAGGGGCCACACCCAGCTCTGGGGTCCCTGAGCCCCACCAGTCTGGCATGAACTCGGCTGTTTTGAAGTTTCTTGGCACTGGCCTGGCACTGTTTCGGGGTTGGATGCCCTGTAGTAAGCACACACATGTCATATGAGGCCTGGCACAGGATGAACACCAGACAAGCATGACTGTTCCTGGAGTCTTAGTACAAAGATGAGCTCCAGGACCCAGTTTGAAAACCATCCCCTGTCGCAGTATCACTTTTCCCGGCATCCCAGGGAGTGTTCGTGGGCACCTATGCTGCCAGGACAGTCTGTTGAGATTGCAGAGAATCTCAGTTGTCACAGAAAGAGATAGAACAATCCTCAAGGATGGTGCTGCATCACATCTGGCTGGGTGACCTCGAAGTCACCCCCCCTCACCATTTTGCTGAAATTTTTTTTCTTTATTGTATCTCTTAAGTTTACAATATTGTATTGGTTTTGCCATATATCAACATGAATCCACCACAGGTATACACGTGTTCCCCATCCTGAACCCTCCTCCCTCCTCCCTCCTCCCTCCCCGTACCATCCCTCTGGGCCATCCCAGTGCACCAGCCCCAGGCATCCAGTATCGTGCATCGAACTTGGACTGGTGACTCGTTTCATATATGGTATTATACATGTTTCAATGCCATTCTCCCAAATCATCCCACCCTCTCCCTCTCCCACAGAGTCCAAAAGACTGTTCTATATATCAGTGTCTCTTTTGCTGTCTCGTATACACGGTTATTGTTACCATCTTTCTAAATTCCATATATATGCGTACTGTATATTGTCACCCTGTTTATTTAACTTACATGCAGAGTACATCATGAGAAATGCTGGACTGGAAGAAACACAAGCTAGAATCAAGATTGCCGGGAGAAATATCAATAACCTCAGATATGCAGATGACACCACCCTTGTGGCACAAAGGGAAGAGGAACTCAAAAGCCTCGTGATGAAAGTGAAAGTGGAGAGTGAAAAAGTTGGCTTAAAGCTCAACATTCAGAAAATGAAGATCATGGCATCCGGTCCCACCACTTCATGGGAAATAGATGGGGAAACAGTGTCACACTTTATTTTTCTGGGCTCCAAAATCACTACAGATGGTGACTGCAGCCATGAAATTAAAAGACGCTTACTCCTTGGAAGGAAAGTTATGACCAACCTAGATAGCATATTGAAAAGCAGAGACATTACTTTGCCAACAAAGGTTCGTCTAGTCAAGGCTATGGTTTTTCCTGTGGTCATGTATGGATGTGAGAGTTGGACTGTGAAGAAGGCTGAGCGTCGAAGAATTGATGCTTTTGAACTGTGGTGTTGGAGAAGACTCTTGAGAGTCCCTTGGACTGCAAGGAGATCCAACCAGTCCATTCTGAAGGAGATCAGCCCTGGGATTTCTTTGGAAGGAATGATGCTAAAGTTGAAACTCCAGTACTTCAGCCACCTCATGCGAAGAGTTGACTCATTGGAAAAGACTCTGATGCTGGGAGGGATTGGGGGCAGGAGGAGAAGGGGGCAACAGAGGATGAGACGGCTGGATGGCATCACTGACTTGATGGACGTGAGTCTGAGTGAACTCCAGGAGTTGGTGATGGACAGGGAGGCCTGGCGTGCTGCGATTCATGGGGTCGCAAAGAGTCGGACACGCCTGAGTGACTGAACTGAACTGAACTGAACTGAATGATTCCCTTCAGGATGTCCTCTCATGGCATCCCCCACCGTGCCCAGCTTCGGGCTCCGTGGCAGTGATGAGGGCTACCCACATATGTCCTGTGGTGTCTCCAGTGCAGACCTGTCTACAGCCTACCAGCAGGACCGTCATGGAGCGGGAGCTGAGTGAGTGTGACCTGTGCTGTGTCAAATGTCTAAACCTCCCAGCTCATTCTCCATACAAGTTTGGGTTTTCTCTCACTTCAAAACAAATAAATTAAAGTGAAATAAATCTAAGAGATGGTTAATAACTGACAAATGTGTTATCATCAAATGCCTCAGCCATTTACTCAGATGAGAGACAGTGACGAGCCCGGTCTCCATGAGGGCAGGCCGACAGTCACTGAGGCTGCATTGCTATGGTTTCCCCAGAATGTTTAATCCTCAGCATTTTCTATTAGCTTCCTGGAATGTGTGTTTTGAAGGAGATGCTCTTTTTACAGAGTGGTGAGAGAAAAAAAGAAAGTCTACCAGAAGCATTCAGGTTTACATCTTTGGTGTTTGGTGTATTTAAGCGAAGGTCTGGGGCTGATGGATTCCATATCCGTGGGGCCCCCTCTCCGTTTCTCAGGTGGGGCCAGAGTGGGAGGTTTCACCAGATCAGCATCACTCAGGCCTTTAGGATCAGAGACTTTCCTTAATCCATGCACCCCAGAAGCATGAATCCTAAGTCCTCTTGTTGGCCTGGTAGGCAGGGCGGGTATAGCTGGGCCCAGGTCACAGGGCTCAGGCCCTCTCTTTGCCTCATGGGAACCAGGGGAACCCCAGCCTGGCTCACAGGGCAGCATCCATTCTGCACGTGGTGGCAGGGGGACACACGGCCCCCTGAAATCCAGGGTGGAAGGTGTGTCTCCCCCTGCCTGTGCACTGGGGAGGCAGCAGGAATCTGAGCAGAGGCATGCTGCTGCCTTCCCTCCCTGGGAACCTTCCAGCAGGGGAGCCTGTGACCCCAACTCCAGAGGTACTCTGACTTCCACATATCTCTAGGCAGCAGGGCAGGGAGCACCAACAGGGCCATGCCCAGGGGCACACTGGGCTGCTGGCAGAGGTCACGGCCTGACTCTTGCTGGAAGTGACAAGACTGAGCTTTCTGCCAGTGGTGGGAGCAGAGAGCCATCGATGGCAAACAACTCTCAGTGACAGTGCTGACAGGCACCCAGTCCCTTCCATCCCCTCACTTGCCACCCCTCACCCAGCCTGCAGTGACCCTGCCTGCCAGAGGCACCCATGAGACAAGGGGCATAACCCTGCGCCACTCTCTTCCTACATTGGGAGATGGGCATGCACAGCATGAACTGGGAGGGCGGGTGGTCTGAAAACAGAACCTTTTGCAAGAATAGGTGGCTTTCAGCCATGATGGGGAGATGGACATTTTGATATATCTGGTTTCAGCTGCTAGCTGCCCACATAAACTTTAAGAAGGAAAGTAAACAATATTGCTACATCCCAGGGAAATGAATGTGTTAAACCCAGTTGGTCTGCATGGTCATGGGATGTGGCTGGGAACCCCAAACACTGGAAGGGGTCAGCCAGATGCAAAGGCATGTTTGAGGGCCACTGTGTGGCTTTGCTGGAGGCTCAGATGGGAAAAAATCCATCTGACAGAGAACTTCCCTCCCACTTATAGGTATTTGTGTCCCTTTCTCCTGATGCTACAGTGGGCCCCATGTCTCAGTCTCTGGGCCACTCACCATTGTTCCTCTCCAGGCCCAAGGCCTCATTCATTGTTAATGGCTACCAGGGCTGTTGTGGAGAGGTCAGTCCTTCCCAGCCTGGGGTGTTGTAGGGAGGCCAGGACAGTGGTGACCACGTGGGCCTCAGTCCATAGTTTTGGGACCTTGGGTTGAGGGGCTGGAAGTGTGGCAGCTCTCCCAGGGCCGAGGCTCCCACAGCAGCCAGGTTCTCCCCAGGTGTTCTGGGCCCACTGGTGCTGGCATCCCCTCCTTGTTTGGAGGACTGTGGCCTGGAGGCTGAGTCCCCTCCTCTGCCTTCCTCTTGGCCCAGGGCGAATAAAAGAGGATGGTAAATCTCCTCTTAAGCAGGACTGAGTCTGGGGTGTCCATGGGTCTTTGGATCTTAACATGGTTACATCAGTCAGGCATCTGTAGGGCACTGCCCGGAGTGTTCTTCAGGCTGAGCACCCACTGACCCTGAATTGGGTGTGCCTTCCTTGTAGAGCCCAGAGCTGACCCCACAGCAATGTGGTATGAGGCAGGGCTGGCAAGTTCCACTGTGGGGTAGAGGACTGGAGTGGTCTCAGCTCTGATGGTCGAGAGGCCTGCAGCAGACTCTCAGGGAAGCTTCAGGATGTGGGGCTGAGGTGGGTCTTTGACCTGGGATCTGTGCTGCCCTGCAAGGATCTGGGCCCATTGCACCTGCTGTATAGGAATAATCATCCACTCTCGTTGTCTAGAAGTTGTGTGTAAGGGGTGTGAGCTGGAACACAGGGTGGACACCATCTCCTGGAAACATCCTATCCAGTGGGCCGAGGCGGTTTTACTATGTGGTTCTGACAATCAGGCCTCAGATGCTCCCAAGGCCTGGGGCATCATGTACGATGTAAAACTTGGTGAAGATGTGTAACTGCAGTGATCCGGACCCCTGTCTCTCTCCAGTCTGCTTGCGTGTTAAGCGGCCTCAGTCTGGCCCAGAGAATCTCTGAGACCTGGTTAAGAGCAAATTGACCTGATGATACATTTAGTTGATTTGATAGGTCTATTGATGGGTGTGCCAGTGTCTCTAAGATCGAGGAAGGTTTTGCTATCTATCTGGGAGAGGAATGGTGAGCTGAGGTTGAAAACGTATGTGCTTAGTCACTTCAGTCATGTCTGACTTTGTGACCCTGCCGGGGTCCAGCCCCAACGGATCCAGAGAATTCGATGTGGGGACGGCGTTGGCGAACTGGATACAATAGCTTTAATTAAATATTAATTAGAGATATAAAGAGTAATAGAACTGGATACAATAGCTCTATTTAAATATTAATTAGAGATATAAAGAGTAATAGAATAAGGATAGCTCAGTAGGAATGTTCAGCGGAGAAAAGAGGCTGAATAACTTGGTTTATGTGGAAAGCCAATAAAATTTCAAGACAAGAAATTTGCATCACTTACGTAGGCAGCAGGCGTCCTTCCATTCTCCCGAAGGAGAGGAGATACTAAGGCCTCCCTGGTCAGATCTTAGAAGCCCAGGCATAATTAGTAGGCTTGACGAGCCTCCACGTTCCAGATGGGAATTCAGCCAGAAAGTGAGAGAAAAAACGACATGGGGAGACCAGTCTTTCCAGGAACTGATCCCATTCTTTATTTTCCAGGGTCCACTTTTATACACAGAGATATAATACAAAAGTCACGCAGGGTCAGCAGTCCTGACTTTTATCAAAATCAGGTGCTTCATACAAATGTATAGAAAGGGGTGTTACATCATCTTCTGGCCAGGGGGCCTGCTAACAATTTATTTCCCTCTCCTTGTGACAGCAGTCAGTCAACCAGAACACTTATTTCTCCAGGGGTGATTATTCTTAAAACAGACGCCACCTTCCGAAGGTACCAGATAAAGTTATATTCCTATAGGGTGAAGGTGCAGTGGGTTTTAATTAAGGAAAGAATTTGCTTAGCCTAAAGTCTAATGTGATTAATATCAAAGGTTAATACTTATTTCTTCTATATATTCATTAATGTGTATAAGGGCAGGGGATGTGGAGACTTAGCAGCAAACATTGGCTCAACAAATGAAAAACTCTTCACCAATACAATTTCTAATCAGCCCACTATACTACACTAATAATTTTCTAACTTCTCAGAAGAATCTGTTTTTAGGAAGTTTAGAGCATCTCGTGCCTCTTACGGTTGGGAGGCTGTGAACAATCACATGTGGCCGGACAAGCCTGTCAGGCAGGCTAGAGAACCTTCAGAAGAGTTTGTAGGTTGAAACACTCCTGTCACTCCCAGGAATTATTATTAACTGGAGCTCTAAGTTAACTCCTTCCCCGAGAGAGGTGGTGGGGGACAGCCCCCCGTAAAGTCAGAGGTGTAGGTGAGAGCACAAAGCAGTAAAGTAGGCAGACTCTGGTTTTGGGGGTAGATGCTCGAGAATTTCCAGGGGGACTCCTGAGGCTCGATCCCGCCTTTGTGTACGCCGAGCCTCCTTCCTCATGACCTTTGCCACGGGCAGAGGTCCTCACGCTGGCTCCGGGCATCTCCCCCTTTTTTATTTCTTAAAACAGACAGATGCAGCTCAGTCGCGAGCTTCTAAATGTTCTGCTGAAGAATCGACAATACAAGGAAGAATGATTATGAGAAGCAAAATTAGAGTACCAACAGCAGCATAACTAAAGATATTAGACAGAATGTTTTTTTCAGAAACAAAGTTAGAGAAGGTATGAAGAAGTCATTAACTGCTCCAGCTGTGGTAAAATCCAGTCCAGAGTGTTCCAAGGTGTGTATTTGATTATGAAGTTTCCCTAAGTCCAGGCCAATGTCAGAGCTGTTCTAAACACCTAACATATGATTTTTAATTTTTTTCTATTTATAATCTGTTTACCTTCAAGGGTGTCACGCATATCCACCTGTAATCAGCGTGGCATGTCAAAGCTACCTTCACTTTTAAAGCCTGTAACTCAGTCCCAATGTGCATAATTGCCTCTTCTAACACGTCTTCTACCCTCATCTCCAGCTTTCTATCTATATCTTTCTGTGTTGTTAGAGTTAGAGAAACATTTTTAGACATGGTATCAACATATTGGGCAGTATGCAGTTGTTGAGTCAATGATATTGTTGCCACAGTAACAGAAGTAATTGCTGCTATTAAAGCTGCTATTCCCAGGATAAGCAAGCCCACAAACCATCACGATCGCACTAAATCCTGTAAAAACCTCTTTTTTACTGACTGTTTTAGCCCTGATCACTATGTCTGCATTGCAAAATGCCTGTAGTGGGTGCACCGGGGAGCAGCTGCATGCGTCGGCCCAGGGGAGCAGTGTTCCCAGCATCAGGAGGCAGAACGCGAGCTGCAGGCTGGGGGCCGTGGCGCCTACGGCGGGCGGAGGGGCGGGGATTGCGGACTCGGGCTAGCCGCAGCCGCTTGGGCTTGGGGTGTTCCCCTCTCGCCGGCGGGGCTTGCTGTCTGGAGGGCACTCCACAGGCAGGCTTTCCTCTCTGGCCCTCACTCGCTGCACAAACTTCTTTGCTCTAGGTCCCGGGGTGCAGCGAGGAGGGTGCATGGCATGGCTGGCGGTGCAGAGGCGAGAGCTGGCTGTGGGGTGGGGCGAGCGAGTGCACGCGCTGCGGACCTAGCCTGTCCGGTACCCAAATTGGAGAATCTGCGTCCTGAGGAAAAATACAAGCATACCCTCTCCCACAAGTTACAACATATCTGGCCGGGATATGAAATTTATACCTTGAACCAGGTGAATTTTAAAGGTGAATTTTCTAAGAATTTTAGGCTTTATCAATCTTTTTATGTAAGTTTAAAGTAGTTACTTTAGTCAATGCATCTGCCAAAGCATTTCCTTCATATAAAGGGCCGGGCAAGCCGGAATGGGCTCTGATATGTCCCACAAAATATTTTTATCTCTATGTTCAATCTCTTTCTGTAAATCAGATAACAAGGAGAAAATAGTAGTTTTATTTTCTGGAATATTAGCAGTCTCTATATGAGGAAACAACCCTACAATATATCGGGAGTCAGTCAAAAGATTGAAGGTGTGGTCTTGTAAATGTTGAAGAGCCTAAATAACTGTTAGTAACTCAGCCCGTAGCCCACCAGGTTCCTCTGTCCATGGGATTCTCCAGGCAAGAATACTGGAGCAGGTTGCCATGCTCTCCTCCAGGGTATTTTCCTGACCCAGGGATTGAATTCACGTCTCCTACGGCTCCTGCGTTGCAGGAGGGTTCTTTACTGCTGAGGCATCGGGGAAGCCCAAGGGTGAATGGTACTCCCCCAAATTCATATCTACCCGGACCTGTGAATGGAACCTTATTTGGAGTCAGGGTCTTTGCAGATGTAGTCAAGACGAAACCATCCTGTCTGGCCTTAATCCCGATACGACTGATGTCCTTATAAGGAGAGACGATTTTGGATGCTGGGAGAAGGCCATGCGGTGACGGGGCAGAGAGTGTGGAGACGTGGCCACAAGCCCAGGAAGCACGCATCGCGGACACCACCAGGAGCTGGAAGAAGCCTGGGGCAGGTTCTCCCTTGGAGCCTCCAGGAAGCACCAACCCTACGTTGGTTTTGAACTTCTGGCCTCTAGAATTGTGGAAAAATTAACTGCTGTTGTTTTAAACCACTACATTTGCAATTCATTCTGGCCTCCAGGTACAGATTTCTTCCCTACACGCCCCCTGCTCTGGGTGGGCTCTCTGGCTTCATGACAGGAAGCTGTGAGATGTGTGGTTCAAGGGGTGGACGAAAGGGACCCGTGTCCTTTGGTGCCTGGAAGGGTCAGGTGAGGTGTATAAAATGAGATTGTTGGCAGAGGCTGTGGTACTTGTCCATGCTGGTCAACACATATTTCACTTCTAGGACTGCTCTCCATGATGCAGTCAGACACAATTATAACTGCACCAACTCTACTGCCCCTCCGCTACCCATCTTTCTTTTTGTGTGAGACTTTTGAAAAATAGAATTTTCTGAAATTCCTGTGTTTGTAGGTGTTGGGAAGTGTAGTACCAAATAGCCGTAAAAGGAGAAAGTCCTTGGGAAAATGGCGAAGGGCCAGAAGTACCTGACTTTGTACTGTGGACAGAAAAACATCTCCTGCCTTCGGTTACACCAAGATTTAATAATAAATAGGGATGTTACTTGAGAAAACGGGTTGTGGGATAAGCACATGAGTCACTTAGAGCACGCTGTCCATGAAATGTTTTTACTGATTAATGTGTTAACCCCGTATGCGCTCTGCTGGCCGTATACTTTAAGCTCTTTGTTCCTGCTTCTATAAAAAGGCTTGACTGCAGAAATAAACTTGTCAGTCCTTGCAAGAGACTGTCCGAGTGTCATTCTTTCAGGTTTGTTGCTTCCAAGTCCCGGGGAAAAAATCCCCAACAAGTAGTGCCACGAACAGGGACTTGAAAGGAAGGCTGAACAAAGCAATGAGCCCCTGCAGAAAGAGGTAAGCAGGATGGGACAACATAGCAGTAAAATTCCTTTCATTTCTATAATGCATCATTTTTTGAAACAAAGTGGTGTTAATGTTTCAAGAGATCAGTTGAACGACTGCTATCATATTTTATTGGAACAATTCATGGTTCCCAGAAGAGGGGACACTCAATCTAGACATATAGAAAAGGGTTAAAAATAATGTTTTGCGAGCATATCGGCAAGGGTTACCTGGTCACTCATATGGGCTGTCATAGAACAAATCAAAGGATATGACATTGATTTGGAAGTAAAAACTATTCAATCTTTACATGAATATGAGCTTAAAGAACAAGATATACAAGGTGCTTTGAAATATAAGAATGTTATGCTCAATCAGACACAATTTTTAGAAAAACAACTTAGATACATATATGTACAGGTTATGTCAAAACTGAAGCCACTTAGAACGGAGGTCATTTCATTCAACGGACAGCCCAAATCTAAGGTTTTTCCTTCTGCTCTGCCTGTAACAGCAATTGCTAACTTTGCTCATACTAATCATTTCACTCCTCCTTGGGAGATGCCTGCTTGCACTTTCGCTTTCCCAATGCAATTTAATCAACCTGCCCAAGACCAAAATACTTGGGCTAATCTAGATTTTAGCATGTTGTCTAATTTTAAGAAAGCATGTACTCTGTATGGACCTAGTTCTCCTTACTGTAGAGAATTTCTCAGAGGATGGGCTGACCATTGGATGCCATATATTTTTTTTCAAGTAGCAAAGATGGTTTTAAATCCTCAACAATTACTGCAATGGCAAATTTGGGTTAATGATGAGGCCCGACAGCTGATGATTGACCAGCAATCTCATGGTAACCCTGCCAGTTTAACCTATGATATACTCACTGGAACAAGTGCCATGGCTGATATGATTGCGCAAGTAGCTAATATTACCCCTCAGATGTTAGATTTCATTAAAGAAACTGCCTGCAGGGCATAAGCAAAGGTTGATAGCACTAACTCTGATGATTCATTTGTTAAGATTATTCAAGGACATGAGGAGGAATATTCTCAATTTATAGGAAAATTAAAGGATGCAATTGAGAAATCTATTAAGGATGTAACTTTACAAAATATTATTTTAAAACAACTTGCTTTTGAAAATGCTAATGAGGAATGTCAGTCCATGCTCAGACCAGTTCGAGAGACTGGCTCTCTTATGGAATATTTGAAAGCATATAGGGATATCAGATCTAGTTCCCATAGAACAAAATTGGCAACATTGGAAACTAATGTACAAAAAGCTGCTAATGCCAATGTTTTAACTGTGGGAAGCCCAGCCATATGAAAAAACAATGTCGCATGTCAACACAGGCCAGAAAAAATACTACTACTTCTAATAAGAAGAGACTCCCAGGAATATGTCCAAGATGTAAAAATGGGTTCCATTGGCTGAATGAATGTCATTCTAAATTTGATAAGGATGGAAACACCTTGAACCCCGACACACAACCAAAACAACAGGGAAACTGATAAAGGGGCCGTTCTCTAGCCCCACTACAAAAGGAGGACCTAGCGTTATGACGCTACAAGCAGCTACATCTAAGAGTGCTTGCATTGATATACCTAGTCCTTATGATATGGAACTAATAGCATTATACAACCCCCACAAGATTCCCACTGGATATTATGGCCCGATTCCACCCGGGACAGTGGGACTGATTTTGGGACGTAGTAGCTGCACAATGAGAGGTTTAATGGTATTGACCGGTGTTGTGGACGAAGATTATGAAGGGGAAATACATGTTATGGTAAATGTTGTGAAAATGGGAAATGTATACTTATAAAAAAGGGAACACTTTGCACAATTATTACTTTTACCATATGTCAAACCAATGAAGGCGTCTGATAAAGTTCGGCAGGGAGGCTTTGGCAGTACCAACCTTACTGCTGCACTATCCACCTTATTAAAGGAACATTAGAAACCCATGCTTACTTTACGCATACAGGGAAAGAATTTCACAGGCATGTTAGATACCAGAGCTAACATTTCAATCATTAGAACTGCAAAATGGCCCCTTGATTGGGATAAGGTTATAGCTCCTTCTGGACTATTAGAAGTAAATGAAGCTAATGCCACACAAACTTTTGTCAATGCATCCAATTTACAAATGTATGGCCCTAATAAAATTGTAGCTTATCTTAAACCATATATTACTAATGTCCTAATCAATTTATGGGGATGGGATTTTCTTGAACAAATGAAAGCCACAATTTCTTTAAATGAACCTTTTAATGGGGGCCATTGAGTTAACACCGCTGCCCCTCGATTGGGAATCTGATACCCCAGTATGAACACCTCAGTGGCCCCTGACTAAAGAAAAATTGGCAGCTCTTACACAATTAGTTAATGAACAATTACAAAAAGCTCATATAGAACCTTCATTTTCCCCATGAAATCCCCTATTTTTGTAATAAAAAAGAAATCAAGAAAATGGCAAATGTTGATAGATTTAAGAAATGTTAATAATACCATGTTACCTATGGGGCCCTTACAACCTGGATTGCCCTCCCCTTCTATGGTACCAAAAGAATAGTCTATAGTTATTATTGACTTACAAGACTGCTTTTTTACTATACCTTTGCACCCTAAAGATAGAAAATGTTTTGCCTTTTCAATTCCTTCTATAAATCACATGGCTCCTGTTAAAATATTTCAGTGGACGGTACTACTTCAGGGAATGATGAACGCCCCTACCATTTTCCAATATCTCATATCTGTTTTATTGCAACCCATTAGAGATAAATATCCTAGTGCCTTTATAATTCATTATATGGATGATATACTTCTCTCTATGGAATCTGAATTCTATTTACAACAGTTATATAATGAAGTTACTACTACTCTTAAAAATCATGGCCTGCTTGTAGCACCAGATAAAATTCAATGGAAAGCACCCTTTAATTATTTAGGACATGTTATGGAAGAATCTAAAATCAAACCTCAAAAAACTCAAATTTCTATGCAATCTCTACGCACACTGAATGATTTTCAAAAATTGCTAGGAGATATTAATTGGCTGCAGCCATCTGTTGGCATCCCCACCTATGCCTTACAAAATCCATTTAAAATTTCAAAGGGATCCCCTGACCCTAATAGCCCTAGACAACTAACAAAAGAGGCCAAAGAAGAACTGGCCTTAATGGAGAAACACATTCAACAATCTTTTTCAACTCGGCTAGATTATGATCAACCAGTTTCTTTAAATATATTCCCCACTGAACATTCGCCCACTGCAATTATAGCTCAACATAGCCCAATAGAATGGGTATATTTACACACTGAACAGTCTAAAAAAATTGTATCATATATTGAAAAAATAGGGCACTTAATTATGTCAGGGAGAAGCCATGTACAAACTTTGACTGGATTTGATCCATATGCAATACACATTCCCTTGACAAAAAAGGAATTGCAAATTGCCTTACAGTATAACTTGACCATACAAATGGCATTAAATGATTTTCAAAATGTTATCTCATTTCATTTACCAAAAGGAAAATTATAGGACTTTCTACAATGTACTAAATTCATTATAACTAATATCATTGCATCCCAGCCTATCACCAATGCACCCACCTATTTCATTGATGGCGACAAGAAATGCATAGCAGGGATTGTCGGCCCTGATATCAAAGAGAAATTACCCACTACCTATTCTTCAATACAAAGAGTTGAATTGTATGCTTTACACGCTCTTTTGTCACTTCAACCATTATCCTTCAACGTATATACTGATTCCAAATACCTTGCTTCCCTTTTTCCTGATTTTGTTACTGCCTTTTTATACAATCTAGATGAAGAATTATATACTCTCTTTCCACAGACTCAAGCTTTAATTCGCTCACATACGGAACCTTTCTTTATTGCACATGTACGTGCTCATTCAGGTTTACCTGACCCTCTGGTCGCAGGAAATGATGCTGTTGACAGGCTCATAGCTCCCATTTTTACATTTGCCAATGACGAACATGCTAATCTTCATACCAGTGCTAACAGATTGCACTCTATATACCATATTCCTCTCACTGAAACACGGCATATTATTAAAACCTGTGATGTCTGCGCCCCTCTGCACTTACGAACTACAATTTCAGGAGTTAATCCCCAGGGGCAACAATCTAATTCCCTTTAGCAATCTGACTTCACTCACTGCTCCTTAAATAAAATTTTCTTTACTTTTTGTCTCAATAGATACATTTTCCAACTTTATCTGGACAGTACCTGTCTCTTCAGAATCCAATAAACACGCCATTTCCGCACTCTTACTCACCTTCCCCATTATGGGGATTCCTTCTGTCTTGATAACAGACAATGGACCTACATTCACCTCGCATTCGTTTCGTTCATTTTAATCAGAATGGAACATCACACACATTACAGGAATACCCTATAATCCTCAGGGTCAAGCCATTATTGAAAGAGCCCACCACACCCTAAAAACTCATTTACTAAAACAGAAAGGGGGAAAATGGAAGAGGAGATACACTTCTTATCCTATGAACCCTCAATTATTATTTTATTTAACTCTTTATTCCCTAAATTTTTTAAACTTAACAAAAAATAATTCTGACACTCATGCAGATAGACATTTTGCAGAAGACAAAAACAGCAAATTAGAAATCAATACACCAATATGGTATAAGCAATTTAATCAGTGGCTTCCAGGAATCTTACGACTCTTAGGCAAGGGTTATGGTCTTGTCATTGCAGATGGAGAGGAAATCTGGGTTCCCCTTTGCCATGTCTGTTACCAAGAGGGACCCCAAGACGGGACTCCCTCGGGAAGTGACGAAGTTGACGCGAAGGGTCTCGTCAATGACCCTGGAGGAGCCAATGAGGAAACGCCATCGTCTGAATCCTTACCCGACATGGGCTCAAGTGAAAACATGACTCGTCAGGCTGAGCAGACACTGAAGAATACTGGAACTCCTATGACTCCAGATAAGCTGTTTCTGGCAATGTAAACTGTTCTGAAGAGCAGGAGGAACATCATAATTGCTCCTGGTTTAATAGATCAAGCATTGGAGGCTTTCATAAATCTAAGACAAGTTTTTGGACTGATAAGGACATATTGCTGAATTGGTATAACGGGGGCTTATCACTCCCATGACCCAGGATTGTCGTCCCCATTGTGGGGCCAAGCAATGGCACATTTGGAAAATTCCAGCAGCTTTAGAGCACTTCGATAGTGTTTATAGGACTGTGGGTGTGTTTCGTCCTTCTAATTATATCTTCTTATATAATAGTACTGGCTATATTCAATCGTGTGTTCACCTTCCGTACTTGTTTATTGTAGGGCATTTTGATATCGACTTATCGACCAAGATTGTCAATTGTACTGCATGTGCATTGTATACCTGCTTTAATCACACCATTTCACATCACAATGTTAGCATTGTGCTAGTTAAACAAAGATCTGAGTTATGGCTTCCCGTAAACTTAACTGAACCTTGGGCTGATTCTGTATTTCTTTCTGTATTGTTGAAAACTGGGCTTAGATGATCTAAGCACATCATTGGGTGGATTATTGCAGGCATCTTAAGCCTTATCTCCATTGTGACTGTAGGAACTTTGTCTGGTATGGCTTTACATAATTCTATACAAAATCATGATTTTATCACTGCTTGGCACAAAGACTCTCATGATTTATGGACTCGACAAGCTCAAATAGATCAGCAATTACACACAAAAATTAATGAGTTACAAACTGTGGTTATCTACTTAGGAGATCAAATGCAGCAACTGACTTTCCGAACATGTATACGCTGTCACTGGAGTTTTACTTCTTTTTGTCTGACTAACATGCCCTATAATAGCACTGAATATCCTTGGGATAAAGTTAAGGTGCATTTGCAGGATCTCACAGATAACTCAAGTTTAGACATCAATTTGTTGAAACAACAAGTTGCTAATTTTCAAGTTAGGGTACCTAGGGAATTGTATAGCACTCAATTCTATGATACTTTAACCAAAACCCTATCGTCTCTAGACCCTAGAGCTTGGCTTTCAGGAAGCAATATTTTTATATATGTATTAATCACCCTGCTCTTTTTGTCATTGCTTATAGGATACAGAAGTCTCTACTCAAGACTCCGTGCCTCCCACAATGGAGTCCAACTAGCAGCCGCCGTGCTTAATTTAAAAACAAAAAGAGGATATGTTGGGAAGCATAGTACAAAATAGCCGTAAAAGGAGAAAGTCCATGGGAAAATGGCGAAGGGCCAGAAGTACCCAGCTTTGTACTGCGGACAGAAAAACATCTCTTGCCTTTGGTTATGCTCGGCGCCAAGATTTAATAATAAATAGGGATGTTACTTGAGAAAACTTGTGGTGGGATAAGCACATGAGTCACTTAGACCACGCTGTCCTTGAAATGTTTTTACTGCTTATGTGTTAACCCCGTATACGCTCTGCTGGCTGTATACTTTAAGCTCTCTGTTCCTGCTTCTATAAAAAGGCTTGACTGCAGAAATAAACTTGTCAGTCCTTGCAAGAGACTATCCGAGTGTCATTCTTTCAGGTTCGTCGCTTCCAAGTGCCGGGGAGAAAATCCCCAACAGTAGGGAGCCAATGGCACCCCACTCCAGTACTCTTGCCTGGAATACCCCATGGACGGAGGAGCCTGGTGGGCTGCAGTCCACGGGGTCGCTAAGAGTCGGACACGACTGAACAACTTCACTTTCACTTTTCACTCTCATGCATTGGAGAAGGAAATGCCAACCCATTCCAGTGTTCTTGCCTGGAGAATCTCAGGGACAGGGGAGCCTGGTGGGCTGTTGTCTATGGGGTCGCACAGAGTCGGACAAGACTGAAGCGACTTAGGAGCAGCAGCAGCAGCAAGGCACTTGTTTCACATCCCCAGCTGGCCAAGCCTATCCTGGTCCATCATAAATGTCTTGTTCCAGCCAGGTTTGTGCTTTCATAAGAATGATATTTCTCTGTGCTCTTTTATGGTCATCTGAAGAGGCCACCAAAGAGGAGACAGTGAAATTATGCAGCCAAAAAAAAAAAAAAAAAAAAAGAATGGTCTGCTGTGTCAGTTAATTTTAAAATATTGTTACTTCCTGGATATTTTGGATGCTTTATAAAATGTGTGATTTCTTTTCTCGTTCCAAATAAGCATTTGCTTCTGTCCCAGGACTTGTACTGGTGATTTTGTGTTAATTTCCTTAGAGAGCCCCTCTTGGTGTGGATGAGCTCCAGGTTGGAGTGAGCCTTCCTGCCACACTCTAGGGCGAGCCTGGGGAGGAGCTGGGGGCCAGCCACATGGCCTTCAGGTCGAGTCCTCGTCAGAGACCCCTCCAGATCATCCAGGATAACTCACAAGCTGCCCCTGCCCCCCTCAGAAGCTCAGGGCTGACTTTCTCACAGGAGTGTCTAGTTAGGATAACACTGGTAGCCCCATGATCCTGCTCCTCTGCCCCACTTGCACACCAGGGAGAGGAGAAAGAAGGGCAAGAATGGGCAGGGGCAAGACCAGGAGAAAGACAAGGGGGTCCCCAGGTGGGGATGGGGGTCAGCTTCCAGATGCCCCAGCCTTCTGGTTCACTTTCTGCTGGGATCTGTTTTATATCCAGAAACTTGGAGTATCAAGTCAGTCACCACTGCAGCCTGGGGGCTGGGTGTGGTTGTAGGGAAAGTACCGGGGCATGTGCCCAGGTTGTGGCTGCCGTGTGGCTCACGATTCTCTTTCCTGTGGGTGCAAGGGCTGGAGACTGCCCAGCTGGGCTACCATCCAGTATATTGGTGCACCAGGGTCCTGGTGATCAGCTCTCAGGGCAGAGGGAGACCCATGCCTGGACCCTGACCCCGAGGGCTCAGAGGTGCTCGAGGAGGAGACAGACTCTGGGCAACCAGAAAAAGGAAGACATTTCTCTGTCCTGGCAGCCTTGGGTTAGAGGACCAAGCTTCCAGTGTTGGCCCAAAGCCACATGTGCATGTGCCGAGTGTGTGCGTGTGGTTCACACGTGGCCCATGCGCGGCCAGACAGCCCGAAGAAATATCCTCCCTGAACCCCCTCCTCTGACTGGACACTTCCGTGCTGATGGTTTGGGGTGGGGGCGGATTAGGTTTTCTGGGTGACTGCCCTTGACAGGGGCTGTCCACCTACCTATAGACACTTCTTGCTTGAGGGGGTATCTATTTCAGGGGCAGAATCTTGCCAAAGGCCCAGAGGATCGTAGCAAAATTGTTGGCTGCTGCTGCTGCTAAGTCGCTTCAGTTGTGTCTGACTTTGTGCGACCCCATAGACAGAAGCCCACCAGGCTCCCCCGTCCCTGGGATTCTCCAGGCAAGAACACTGGAGTGGGTTGCCATTTCCTTCTCCAATGCATGAAGGTGAAAAGTGAAAGGGAAGACGCTCAGTTGTGTCCGACTCTTAGCAACCTCATGGACTGCAGCCTACCAGGCTCCTCCGCCCATGGGATCTTCGAGGCAAGAGCACTGGAGTGGGGTGCCATTGCCTTGTCCAGGCTAGTCAAACACACCCCATTCCAACCTCGTCCTGCCTTTGTTCATCACCAGCACTCCCTGGGCGCCCGTGCGTACCAATGCCAGTGCCAAGGGCAGAGGGTGAGACAAACGAGAGCCCCGGGGACTGGAAACGACTCCAGGGAAGGATGAGCAGACCTGTGGCAGGACACACAGCACCTGTTGGGAGAGGGGTGCCGACCCTCAGGGGCCACAGGAGTAAAGGACTGAGGAGGTGAGAGAGAGTCAGGTGGCATATCTGGGAACAGGGTTCCAAGCAGAGGCATCAGCACACGCCTGGTCCCCAAGGCCAGAGAGTGCCTGGGGTTTCTGAGGGCCTGCAAGATGGCCAGTGTGGCTGAGGAGGAGCAAGGAGGGCCTGGGGAGAAGGGTCTCTAGGGCAATGCAAGGACTCAGAGCTAAACTTCCTTTAGAGAAATCCTTGAACGTACAAATAAGCAACAAGTCGAAAATTAAAATTAGTCAAAGACCCAGACACAGTATTTCTTTATAGGCTTCCTGCCTTGGGTGTGCAGTGGCTGAATGACTTAATGTGAGCCCATCCCACCGTAATAGCAATATTAAAATG
Source organism: Bos indicus (assembly GCF_029378745.1). NCBI lineage: Eukaryota > Metazoa > Chordata > Mammalia > Artiodactyla > Bovidae > Bos > Bos indicus. The sequence continues at coordinate 51,771,838 of NC_091778.1, read as the reverse complement.
ACCTTTGAATGACTTTCAAAGCATCAACACCTTTGGTTTGTTTTAGGCAAAACGGAACAGATTTCCACGGCCCCCAAAGCATGGCGGTCCCACGTGCCGTGCCTGAGGGGCCTGGCCCAGGGGGTGGAAGAAACCCAGCATTTCTGGCACGAACCTTTCTTTAACCTGGGAGATGCAAATGCAGTCAGTTCTAGACCTGGACTCAGAACAGCCAGCGAAGCTGTTCTGGGATCGTTACCCTCCTGTGAGGACAGTCGCCAGGCACGGTGCATTGATCCAATCTGAAATTCTTCATGGTGAATGAGGACTCCCAGATATCTGGCCTTCTGCATGTATTTGGACTTCTTTTTTTTTTTAATATTTATTTTTTGGCTGTGTCGGGTCTCATGGGCTCTCTAGTGGTGCCATGTAGCCTTAGCTGCCCCACAGCACTTGGGAACTTAATTCCCTCCAGGGATTGAACCCACATCCCCTGCATTGCAAGACAGATTTTTAACCACTGGATCACCAAGGAAGCCCTAGTTGGGACTTTTTAGCTTGTAAGACTCACAGCGCTTCTTTCAGATTTTTATTTTCTTCACTTAAGGATGTATTTCTCAGCTCATTCGATGATTTGCTTGAGGATTAGCAATATGGACGTTTTGCAAAGCACGGAAGGTAGTACTTCTAGAAAAGCCTTCTTTTTATCACATTTTATGTACCTTTTACGAACATATTCAATGAACCACCAACCAGCTCTATCTTTCAAGGAACTTGTCTATGTTGAAAAGAAAAGTCCACAGCGAGAAACAGGAAAAGGATGAAATAAGAGGGCTCACCAGTAAAGGCAAACAGACAGTAGAAGTAGGACACCATCCACGCACACAAACAGGAGGTCAAAACCAGGAATCACGAGAGGAGGAGAGGACGCACACAGGATATTTGAAATGCATTGGAAAGGAAGAGATCAGCAGCTGAAAACAACCATGCACGTATATGTAGACTGCTGTATCGAAATCTCATGGTCACCACAAACCAAAAGTCTATTATCATAGATGTACACACACAAAAGAAAAAGGAATTCAAGTGCATCACGAAAGTCATCAAATCATAAGAGAACAAAAGAGGAAAGGAAGAAAAAAAGACGTCCCAGCCCACGTCCAAAAAAACAACAAAGAATACACTCACTGGGGTTGCACAGTTTTGCTTGTAAAGACATCTGGCATATATGGTTTGGGATGCAGTCTGGGAACAGCAAGGGGCTGCACGTTGGGGCAGGTGGCAGAGAGGGGAGCCCCAGGGCTGGGGAAGACCAGGGAGGTTGGACACAGATTCCACCAGCAGCCACCTGTCCAGCCTCCCATCCAGAGGGACTGCTCTACCCTTTGGGGTTGGTGGAGGAGGCCCCATGCATCATCTCAGGCCACTGATATCCTCATTTTCGTTCCACAGGTGCTTCCTGGAAGGTCCCTCAAACTGGTTCTTATTCATGTTCTAAAGACAAGAGGGTGTACACGATCAGCTGAGGACCCCAGACTGGGGCATCTCCCAGGTGACTGCAGCATGGCACTCTTGCCCTGGGGAGGAGCCCAGGCCTGACTGGGGTGGAGGAAGGGAGGGTCCTGTTAAGTCAAGTGCTATGGAAGTTGCGATTTTTGCACTTTGGGCCCCAGAACCTGCTAAGGAGCCCTCCCTGGCATGTCTATCAGGAAGAGGCCAGGAAGTTGCCAAGCTTCCTAGTCCTCAGCCTGCTCTTCCCCGCATGTCCCCTCTGCAGAGTCCAGTGTGCACGGTGCACACAGCTCCCCACCCCAGGCTCAGAGCCTCTTACCTAGAGAAGGGGGGAGGATGGGAGGGATGAGAGCCACGTGCAGACACCTTTGCCTACCAGTGTGTCCTGTAGGAACACCCCCCACCCACACATCTTAGGTCTCCTGGAAGGAGCAGGAAGCCCCCATGCCATCCCCCAGGGGGTCCTAAGGACAGTGTGGACTCAGTGGCCTGTCTGCGGTGGGGCATCTGCATTCTGTGCCTGGGACTGCATTTGCTGGCTGGGGTCCTCTGGGTGAGGTGTTCTGGCTCTCTGGGACCTCAAATGCTCCCCACTGTCTCACTAGTCTCAGTGGGTAGGAGACCATGGGGCAGAGTGTCTATGCCGGGTCTGAGACGACCCCACCCCTCCCCAGCCCACAGGCCAGGCTCAGCAGCCAATACCTTCTGGAGCTTGAAGTTTAGGGAACCACACCTTCGGCACCACACCAGTGTGCAGATCAGCAGGCTGAGGAGGACGACCAGGGCAAGGATGGGGAGGATTACCAGGATCTGCTTCTTGTGTTCAGCATTAACATCGAAACGGAATGTCCACATATCCAGGGCTGCGGGGAATGGGTGGGACCTCCCTCCTTTGGGGGCACCCTTGAGGGGGACATCGCCTGTGGTTGGGAAACCCATTGTGGGAAAATGGGAGGGGGATGGGTGCATGGGATGGGCAGGGCTCCAGGCACAGAAGATGAGGGTGTCTGTGGAGGGAAGACCTGAGGGGGCTTTCTGGGGGCTCCCCTCCTGTAGCCCAGGATGAAGATAGAAACACCTACAGCCCTGAAGCAGCCCCTCCGCCCCAAGTATCAGATGAGCCCTGGATACAGGAGTTCATGAAGGCCTCACTGGGTTCCCCGCCCATGGCCCGGCTAGGCTGAGGGGTGCCTACTCAGCCCCTCCCACTGTTCCTGGTCCGGGGCAAAGCTGGACCCCTGCTTCCTGTCCCCAGCGCTCAGGGTGACTCTGACTGCGTATGAACAGGCGAGGGCGGGGAGGGAGCGACGGTGACTTGGGGAGTTTGCAGCACAGCAAGGGGTGGGGGTGGGGGGATAGGCGGTGTTTAGGGAGGGAGGGGCCAGCTCCCTGAGCACACGGGGACAGTGAGCAGGCACACATGCCGGGGCTGCCCTGAGAAGCTCAGAGATGGCACAGCTGTGGCGTGGGTGGGGCAGGGTGGAAGTCCTCTTCAGGCCTCATCTCCATGGCTCTGGGCACCTCAGGTGGGCAGGAATCATTCCTCCCTAGTTGCTCCGCACTCTTGACCGCAAAAAAGCGAAGCTCTTGGGGGTCAATACCCCCCACCCCGCCCTGCTCACCTACGACGGTCAGTGTGGTGATTTCGGTATTTACCTGGCGTCCCTGCAGACTCCACTTGTACAGTCCTGCCTGGGTGTCCTGGGCTTTATCAGTTATTAGGTACGCCTCGCCCTCCAAAACCCAGAGATCCCATTCATCCTGGCGAGGTCTCCTGGGGGCTTTACACTGCAGATGAGCTTCCAGGGTGCCATGGGGTTCACTTTCAGGGAGATGCTGATGTGGGAGAAGGCATTGGAGATGCTGCAGCTCATCGTGTCTGGCTTGCCCCTCAACATAGAAACCACACCCTTGGTGCAGTTGGGGTTGTCCCAGACTGTGCAGGGGGAAAGTCACACGTGTGGGTCATGGCTGGACCTCAGGACATCCAGTGGCTGCCCTTCCTGGGGTCACTGGCACTACCTGGAGCCTGGGCCCCTCCTGGCCTGATCTAGGTCTCTCCTCCCACACCCATCTTGCCCCTGCTGCATTCCCGGCCCCCTCCCCCTCCCCCTCCCCTCCCCTCCCTCCTGCAGGCAGAGTTGGGACCATGCAACTTACTTCCACTCTGAGCACTCATGAAGGCTGCCAACAACAAGAGGACCCAGAACATCCTGGGAGCGAGGAGAGTGGATGCTGACGTCAGCATGGCCAGCAGGACATGGATAGGTTTTAAGGGGTTCCTCGTCCTCCTTACTGGCTTTTGGGACACTCCCTGGGGGAAGGAAAGCTGATGAGTCAGAGTTCCCTTAGGCTCCTTGGGAAGCCAGTGAGAGGGGCTGCACCCTGGCCAGGGTGGGTGAGGGTCTCCAAGCTCCTCCCTGACCGAACTGTGTCATGACCCTTCTTGACACCTTTATAATGTCTGCAGTGGGACCACTGTTAGACAGATGAGAAAGACAGATGAGAAACACAGATGAGACAGGAAACAGGTCCCTGGGAGAAAAGTCCATTTATATTTTGGGGGTTATCTTGAATTTTACATAAAACATGCAAAACTCCCTGAGCTGGGTGTCCAGTAGAGACAGGTTGTGACACACAGAATCTCGTGTGGCCACTTGAACCTGACACCAGCCTAAGACCACCTTGGATGCTCCAAGCCCGTCTTCCACTCTTGCATTCTGAGGATTGGCATTTGGGGACACTTGGTCCACTCTCCAGATTTGCTTTTATCAACAAAAAGAGTCTTCCTGTGCTACCCGTGAGTTACAGTCCGGAAAGCTGAACTTTCACTTCCTCTGAAACAAATGATCATCTCAGGCTTTGACATCCAGTAAAACTGACATTTGCGCTTCCCAGACGGCACAGTGGTAAAGAATCTGCCTGCCGATGCAGGAGACACAAAAGATGAGGGTTCAATCCCTGGTCAAGGAGATCCTCTGGAGTAGGAAATGGCAACCAACTCCAGTAGCCTTTCCTGGCAAATTCCATGCACAGACTCAGACATGACTGAGGGACTAACACTTTCACTTTTCATAATGACATGTGGCTACCATTAGGTACCACACAGAGGATGAGATGGTTAGATAGTATCACCAACTCAATGGACATGAGTTTGAACAAACTCAGGATATAGTGGAAGACAGAGGAGCCTGGCAGGTTACAATCCATGGAGTTACAAAGAATGGGATGTGACTTAGTGACTGAACAACAACAAAAAGTAGCTTCACTGCCCGAAAAATCCTCTGTGTTCCATCCATTCATCCATCCTTCCCCCAACTCCTGATAACCATTGATCTTTTTACCATGTCAAGAGTTTTGCCTTTTCCAGAATGCCATGGAGTTGGTACCCTTTGGTTTTGAATTCAGTGACTCTGATTTCTTTTTTTCACTTTGCGTGGTACTGGGCAGAAGGGCCAGGAGCAAAGGAAAGTGTGGATGTAATCGCTTCCAGGAGCTGAGGGCCATTGGTGACCAGCCCCAGTCCTGACTCCAAGAGACTCTGCGTCAAACAAGGAGAATGACATGGCGAGGGACAGTCTCAGCCCCCAGACCCCTGTGACTGGTGCTCCTGTCTCTGGCTTCCCTTGATTTTCTAAACTTGCTTCTATTCCTAATTTACCGTCAGAAGGACAGTCTTCTTTTCTCACATAAGTACTTTTGTAGTTGAGGAAGAAAGATGTCACCTGAGAGACACGTGTTCTGTGCACACACATGTATGTGATTTTACATACGTGGAATCAGGTTAGACAGCCCACTACTGTCTCTCTCTTCTCGCCCTCTGTACGGTATGTACTAGGGTGAATGCTGCTCTTTAGTCACTAAGCCGTGTCTGACTCTTTGCAACCCCATGTGCTGGAGCCGACCAGGCTCTGCTGTCCATGGGATTTCTCTTGCGAGAATATTGGAGTGGGTTGCCATTTCTGTCTCTAGGGGATCTTCCCGACTTAAGGATCAAACTCACCTCTCCTGCATTGGCAGGCACTTTCTTTACCACTGATCCATCAGGGAAGGGTGAAAGGTGGCCTCAAAACACATGTCCACCCAGAATCTGTGAAGGTGATCTTACTTGGAAATAGAGACTTTGCTGCTGCTGCTGCTAAGTCGCTTCAGTCGTGTCTGACTCTGTGCGACTCCATAGATGGCAGCCCACTGGGCTCCCCCGTCCCTGGGATTCTTCAGGCAAGAACACTGGAGTGGGTTGCCATTTCCTTCTCCAATGTATGAAAGTGAAAAGTGAAAGTGAAGTCACTCAGTCGTGTGCGACTCTTCGCGACCCCATGGATTGCAGCCTACCAGGCTCCTCCGTCCATGGGATTTTCCAGGCAAGAGTAAAGGAGTGGGTTGCCACTGCCTTCTCCCAGAGCCTTTGCAGTCATAAATAAAGAGGAGGTCGTATTAGGGCAGCGTGGACCCAATCTAATGTGACTGGCTTCCTTGTAAGAAGAGAGAAATTTGTAAGAAAGAGACACAGGGAGAGGCCAGGAGCTGACAGAGGCACAGACTGGAGGGACGTGGCCACAAGCCAAGGGACGCCAGAGCTGCCAGAAGCTGGAAGAGACAAGGAAGGATGTTTCCCTGCAGCTGTGCTGACAGCTTGATTTTGGACTTCCGGCTCCAAACTGGAGGAGGGCAAACTTTGTTTCTTTTGATTCCTTGTTTGTGGTTCTTGGTCTCGGCTGCCCCAGGACACTCATACCGGCCCCTCTCTCTTTCCCCAGACCCCAGCTTTCCCCTCACTAGAATAATCAGACACAAACCCCAGACACTGGAGGGAGTGTTCTGGGGTCATGTTCTGTCCACTTCTCTGTGTCTGGTTCTCACTTTGTAGTGTGCTGCTGGTGAGGTCTGCCTCCCCCGATCCTGAAAGCTTGACTTCAGTGGCTGCAAGGATTCCCTTTGTCTTAGCTTGTGAGCTGCCCTGTCCCCTGGGCTTCTAGCTCCGCCTCTTCCTGGTGACACCTGGTGCTGTGGAGGGCTGACCAGCTCATCCTGTTTCTGGCCCTTCAGATTTCCACATTGTCACTGCCTTTGCAAACCCTTTGCTCCTCTTCCTGGGAGTTTCTGTCTTCTCTTTACAGGTTTATAAAACTTTCACCCCTTAAAGAAACAAACTGCCTTCCAGGGTAAGTATGTTTCTATCATCATTTCTCCCCAGATCGTCTTTGGAATAAGGACTCCACGTGTTTATGTTGTCCTATCTGTCTTTTCCTTCAAAGCTTCAGGGTTTTGTTTTAAATTAGTTTTTGTTTGTTTGTGTAGAGAATCCTTTTTAAAAGGCTTCCCAGATGGTGGAATATCCGTCACGGTCAAATTTTGTCTATTTTTATGCTCAAATCTTGAATATTCCTCAAGGTCTGTTTGCAAGTGGCATGTCACAGGTCTAATGTTGCTCCTTTCCAGGAGGACAAGTGGTGCCTGAGGCACTGAAGAGTGAAGCACCCTGTCGCCCTGGCCAAGGTGGCCTCACCACGTGGGGCCATTCAGGCCCTGCCAGCCGCAGGGTACAGGCCACTATGCTGTCCATCATGCGTTTTCACCCCGGGAAGGCAGGTTCTCTCTATGGCTGTTTATCTTTCCTTGGACATTAGTTTCTCACAATAACATTAACACGGTTTTAATCAATGAATTTTTTTTTTTAACAAGAATTTGGTGATTGAGTGAAGAGAGACAGCTGCCTTGATCTTGCCCCAAACTGCTCAGCATAATGCAAGAGAGGCTGAGATTTCACAGGTGGACACAACCCAGTAGCTGCCTTTCAGCAATTGCCAGGATGGGGCATAAATAGCTCAACACTATTGCTTGCTGCTGAGCACCTCATGTGATGAAAGGTTCTAGAAAGAGGTGTTATAACTTCCTGTGCTGGGGCTTCCTGGACCTCAGATAAGATCTGCTCAATTCTTTTCCTGAGTATTTTTTTATAAAATAACTTCTCTTAAATTGGAAGTTTCTCATACACAGAATGGTGCCCAGTGACCCATCGGGCCCGAAGGCATCCTTGCTGGTGGTCGACAGTGACTCCTGGCCTCCTAGCCAGAGCCTTCGGGGCTGCCTGAAGGGAGACCCTTGCCCAGGGATGTCCTCCCCTGAGGCTGCCTGAGCAGGCAGGAGATTGATCTTGTGTGCTCATCTCTGGCCACTGACCCGTCCTGGAGGAAGCCTTGGGCAGGACCCCCAGCCTTTCCAGTCTCCTCAAGATCTCCCCTCGGATCCCAGCCACTCTGCTGCTTCCACTGACCTCAGAACAGCCTTTGCCCCCCTGTTCCCCATCGAACGTGGGCCTGTGTGTCCTATCGATGGGGAGGCAGGCCAAGTCTCCCCAGGCTGAAAATACGTTTCCAGGGAGGCCTGCCCACTGGCCCCAAGGCTGGAGCAGGCAGGTGTCCTCAGGGTCACATGGAGTGCTAACCCCCCAGGGACCCAAAGGAAGAATGCCACCTAAGCCTGTGCTCTGAGAGCAGTGATCCCTCACGTGTGACAGGGGGAGCCTCCTGCTGGTGACCTGGCATCATCACCAAATGCCCAGTGCGACCAGGAGACTTAGTGGGAAGGGTAGGCTTGTTCTCTCTGGGAGGGAGACAGCCAGGGGTCCACAGTATCCAGAAGGAAACTCACCCCCTCAAAACCTTTCCTCATCACGTTTTCTGACCATTGTCCAGCTTTCACTCTTCCCATAAATTTAGGACTCGTGTTTCAAGTTCCTAGTGCACTTTCTGGGATGCTGAGTGAAAAGTGAAAGTGAAAATCACTCAGTCCTGTTTGACTGTTTGTGACCCCATGGACTGTAGTCTGCCAAGGTCCTTTGTCCATGGGATTTTCCAGGCAAGAATACTGGAGTAGGTTGCCCTTCCCTTCTCCAGGGGATTTTCCCAACCCAGAGATCGAACCTGAGTCTCCCGCCTTGGAGGCAGATCCTCTGAGCCACCAAGACATTGATTGAAAGTAAATGAATGAGTGGGTTCATTCACAGTCCTGAACCAAGCACGGTCTCACTCCATGGAGAGCCAGGAGAAGCTAGCCTGGTGAAGCCACCCCCTCTTCAGAAGCTTCCAGAATCTTACTCCCACTCCCTGGGAGAACACTCTGTCGCTGCACACAGCACACAGACACACAGACACACAGACACACACACACACACACACACACACACACAGTGCTGGGGGGAGGGCCCCTAGGGCCCCCACATGCTCTGCCTACAATAGGTGCTCAGTCCTTGCAGACCTGCTCAGAATTCCCTGCAGGGCCGATGCCACACGAAGGGTGCAGTCAGTCCCCTCCAGTGAGCTCTGGGCAGGGGCCCGGCAGAGCTGAATGAGTCAAAGGTCAACCTTGGTCTGCACCTGGACCAGGTGACATGGAGAGGGGGTGACCTCAGCAAAATGGTGTTTTTGTAACACACGCTGACCTGTCCGACTGGACTCTGGGAGGGAGCGTGTGTGTGTGACAAGTAAAAGGAAAGCAAAAGGGACGAAGCAGGCTGAAGTCCAGACGTCGGGTGGGAAGGCGGATGGTGTCTTCCAGCAGCGAGCGCGTGGCCCCCTGGGAAAGGTGTGTGGGGTCCTTTGAGCCTACGTCAGGCTCACCAAACCACCCTCTGCTCTCAATATCTCATATTTTGTCTACCTGCCAGGGAAACACCGCAGAGAGCCTGTCTCACCAGCCTCCCCACCCTAACCTCTGTGCTTTTTACAACACTACATATCCCTATGTCTTAAAAATTAGTTCTGCCCTGGTAGCTCAGCTGGTAAAGAATTTGCCTGCAATGCAGGAGACCCCGGTTCCATTCCTGGGTTGGAAAGATCCCCTGAAGAAGGAATAGGCTACCCACTCCAGTATTCTCGGGCTCCTCTGGTGGCTCAGATGGTAAAGAATCTGCCTGCAATGTGGGAGACTTGGGTTTGATCCCTGGGTCTGGAAGATCCCCTGGAGGAGGGCATGGCAACCCACTTCAGCATTCTTGCCTAGAGAATCCCATGGATACAAGAGCCTGGTGGGTTACAGTCCATGGGGTCACAAAGAGTCAGACATGACAGAGCGACTAACACTTTCACTTTTCACATACCCCTATGTCCTAAAAATTATTTTACATTGACTCATTTTTTAAACATTAGTATCTGTTTTAGCTTCACCTTAAATACCCATTTGTAGTCACTAGATGTGCTATTTATACATATGTTCTCACAGATAATGAAAGGACCAGAAGACTATGAAAGCAGGAAGTGTCACAGACTTTCTACCACCACTTGGAGTCCTCCTGAGGGAGTATGGCCTGTGCACAGGTGAGCCCTGGCCATCTTCTGTCATGTTGTCCAAGGTTGCTGAAGGTGTGGGCTCCCAGACGGGCACTGGCTGGGACTCCCTGCCGCTCTTCCACTGCCCCCAAAACTCCAGTCTTCCCTGAGCCTTCGCTAGGCCATGGCGGGGCTCTGTCCTCACACACACGAGCCTCTCAGTCCAACTTCATGCGCTCCCTGAGGTTCTCCTCACTGGGAAAGCCCCTGGAGGGTTCCAGAATCTGGACAAGGAAATGCCAGGGTCCTTTCCCACCAGGCTCTGCTCCCAAACTCCAACCACCGTGGGGCTGGCTCCTCATCGTCAGACGATACAGCGTAGGAGCTGGGAAGAACTCCAGGTTGGGGTAGGTCCTCGAAACCATAGACGAGTCTGAAACAAACCAAATCTGTACAATGGAGACACAGACTTTTCCACCTATAGAGGGCAGAAGGGGTGTCTACAAAGAGCTGGACTGGGGATGGAGGAGCTGGACTGGGATGAAGGAGCCGGACTGGGAAGGAGAAGCTGGACTGAGGATGGAGGAGCTGGACTGGGGTTGGGAGGAGCTGGACTGGGGTTGTGAGGAGCTGGACTGAGAATGGAGGAGCTGGATTGGGGTTGGGAGGAGCTGGACTGGGGTTGGGAGGAGCTGGACTGAGGATGGAGGAGCTGGACTGGGGTTGGGAGGAGCTGGACTGGGGTTGGGAGGGGCTGGACTGGGGGTGGGAGGAGCTCCCCGTGTCCTCAGGCACCTTTGCCGCCCTTATCAGTCTGGGGTTCCACTGTTGACTTATTTTTAATATAGTATAATATACTATAGTATATATAGTACATTGTAGTATAGTATACTATACTATAATATAATATAGTATATTTTATGTAATATTTGCCACATATTTACATTTCAAAGTGATTCGTTATCTGAAATTCAGATGGGTTTTTAAGTCTGGCATTTCCACTCCTCTGGCCTGAGTCCCTCCTCTTGTCTCTCATGCTGCAAAGGACAGGAAAATGGGAGAGAGAGAGGCCAGGCACAACAGGGGAAGAGCGGGGTGAGAAGGCAGAGGGTGGGGGGTGCTACAGGAAGACTGCATGATGGGGCAAGAGCTGGAGGGGCCCTGAGGTTTCTGGAGTTGGGAAAAGTGAGACAACAATTCACCATTCTCTCAGATCACTGTCACAGCTGCTGGTATCTCCATGTATTAAGCTGGGGCACACAGCTGGGATTTGTGCTGTCACTGGGGACCTGATCACATTTGGGAGTCAGTGGAACACCTTGGAAAGTGCATGCCGTTGCCAGCACTTTGTCCTGCCACAGGACCTTGGGGAAACTGAGGCAGCAGGTATGTGGCTCGAGGCTTATGAGCTGACCAGGGGCACAGGGGTTCTCGGTCAGCAGGGATCTCCATACCTGCAGCACCTAGGAGAAGCTGGACCAGGTTTTTCACGCAAAGGCTCAGTGGTAACATGTATGTACCTGGATATTTACATGGGAGGGTGAGCACCCTGCTGTCCAGGCAGGCCTTTGACCAACAGTGTGGAGGGAGGCGACCAACCACCTTCAGGAGACACTGAAATGGAGCCCCAACCCTGGCTCAGAGGGAAGGGATGCCCCAGTCCAGGGAGGCTTTGCTGTGTCCTGTCTCTGCGGCTATGGCCAGGAGAGATCCCTACTGGGCAGTAATAAGTTCCTTCAGGCCTGGGGGCTGAGTCTGTAAACCGTTGCTCTCACAGGCCATCAGTACAGGCCAGCCCATCAGCTGGGCTACTTCGCACTCTCTTTCACAAGGCACTTCCTCTGAGAATCCTCCCCCTCCTTGTACCTGCTGGTTACACCCTCCGGGGGGTAGAGGGGGGGAGAGGGGAGGGGTGGCCTGTACCTTCCCACCACCTTCATTATTTAGTCCCAGGGGATGAGGGCCTCCCAGGGTCTCTGGCTTCTCAGGCACTGGGAGTGGAAAGTGGCTTTCAAATGGCAGATCATTCACCAGTAGTGGGTGGTGAATTGAATTTTGAGATTGCTGCTGCAGCTTAACCAAAAATGAAAGGAGAGCGTAGAAAGAGACAGTGGAGTACCCCTCTCCCCTGACCTTAGGGGAAGTCTCAGAGGTTTCGCTCTGTTTTAATGAGTGCTTGTGAGTGAATGAGCTGAGTGTGCATGTGTGCCCCTTGTGAGTGCACACAAGTGTGTATGTGCATGAAAGTGAGCGTGTGGGCAAGTATGAGAGCCACAGTGTTGGCTTGGATGTGAAAGTGTTCCGTCCCAGATGTGGTCCGGGACAGCAGGGGCTCTGTGCGGATGGGTGGACGTCTAGGAGCTCGAGATGCCAACTCTCTGTCCTTCCACAGACGGGCAGAGCCAAGCCTGGGGCCGCGCTGCAGAGACACAGTTCCCCACCAGGACTGCGAAGTCTTTGTCTTTTTCACTCCCTCAGCGGAGGTGCAGAGCGCAGATCCTGAGAGCTCAGCGCCCCATCTCCATCAACCCAGCCCCTATTTGAGTGCACAGACTGGTCTGACACCAGGAGCCCTGGCCAGTGCCCATCAAGCTCTCACCTGCGCCCCAGTACCCCGGCTCCTCCACGCCCATGGCTCCTGCACTCCGCCTTCCAGTCCTCAGCTTCAGCCTGTCTGTGCACTGGTCTGCGTGGCCTGACTGAACCCCAATCATGATTCCAGGGTGGAGCCAGGCAAAGAGGAGGCAGCTGAAAGGAGGATTCAGAATCCATGCACGTGAGGTCTGACACCCAGGTCCAACATTCAGGAAGGAAACCTCAAGTTATGGGAAGTCACTCAAGTTTCAGGAACTGCCCTGAGTTCAGGGGAAAGGATGATTTTATTGACAGTGAATTCCTTATTATATTTTTATTAGACACAGGGCATTAGATGATCATTCTAAAGAAAACGGTAGGTGGCAGTTTTCTAGGAGACCAAGTTCCTGGAGTTCTCCACTTTCAAGCTCCGTCTGAACAGATCCTCCTTTGGGGAGCCGGGTGTGTTCACCCCGCTGCGTGGATCTGGGGACCTGCTAGTCCCCTGCTGTGTACATCACCCCCACACACAGACACTGGGCCGAGCCCTGCCCATTGAGAATCCTCAGAGCCTGATTCCATCTTTCAGAAATGCAAGTTGGGTCCACCTAGATAGAAGTCATGCTGGGGACACAGGCAGGGATAAGGAGCGAGAGTGAGTAGGAGCAAGTGGTAAAGAGTTTAAACTATAAATTGTCCTTCATTAGCCCTTGAGCAGAAGGAGCCCCTCTTCCCGGCTCCCTCCCCACGGAGGGTCCTAGCAGGCTGGTTGTGGAGACACTCTGTGGCCAAAACAGGTGTCCCTGGGGCATACCTGAGTGCCCTCATTCCCAGAGGGTGGAGTCCAATAGGTGCTGACCTCAGAGAAGTGCTGGAACCCGGGAGTGTCCTTGCAGGGGTGTGTATGTTTCTCATGTAGAAATGGTTTTGGTGCTTATAAAAATCACTAAGATAGAAGTCTCTCTTTGAGACTCTGAAAGTGGGGAATAAGGGCAATGTGTGAGAGTCACAAGGGCAGGGAAGAACAGAGGTATTTGAATCATTCTTTGTTTGACTCCAGGCTCCGTTTTTTTTCAAATTGCTGGAGGCAATTGGTTGCTGTTGACTTGAATCTGGAGTCCTTGGTCCATGTCCAGCCTCGCTAGCTTCCGGGCTCTCGCCAGCAGTGCCCAGATTTCCTGCAGACCCGGTGGAAGGCTGCAGTCGTCATCCCGCTGCCTAGCCTGCCTGCGTACACCCTCCCAGCTCCATCTTCCTTGTGTCAGAGGGCCAGGTGCAGCCTCAGCTGTAGGCAACTTGTATCCTGGGAGCTCACACCTGGGGCAGCGGAATCATGAGTCAAGGGTGATCAGAGACAAAGGGGCACGTGCAGGGCTGGGCCTGGCTCTGCCCCCCCTCACCCCCGAGGAGAGAGGCTTGCAGAGAGAAACCCAACAGGGATGCTGTGGCAGGGGTTGGGGGCAGGAGAAAGAGTTTGTTTCTGTTCAGTGTAGGACATCCGTCATCAGACCTGCACTTCCAATAAAGCCCCCTGGAAGGCAGGAGTGGGGTGGGGGCAGTGAATCTGAAGGTCCTTCCATGGGGGTGCAGAAGCCTCGAAGGTGTATGAGAAGGGAGACCCCACAGTTATGGGTGGTTTGGAGGTGGGGTAAGGAAGCCCAGAGGTCCGCAGTGCCAACTGAGTGCCCTGTGGACTGTCCCCTTCCACTAGAACCTAAAGTGACCTGCTGGCAGGGTGGAGAGTGGAATAAGGGGCAAAGAGGTATCTCTGGGCCATCAGGGGAGAGGCTGTGGACTCAGGTTGGGCAAGTATTCGTCAAGTGGGCAGAGAGTTGCTGGTGTGGGTGATGCCGAGATTTCATGTAAAGAAAGGAAAATGCAGAACCAAGTTCTGGGGGATCCCTGAATTTTGTGAGTGGCAGAGGAAGGGCCCAGACTGGACAGGAAAGAACATTGCAGCTGCCCCACAGGTGGATCCTCTAGATCTTTAAGGAGATCAAGGGCAAGAAGGGCCATTCTCCAGCTGGACTCAGGGCCTGAACGTTGAGCAACAACTTGGTGTCTGGAGCTGAGTTGAACAGGACAAAGTCCTGGCTGTGCCAAAGGAGTAACCTTTGCCTGGTGAATAAATAAGCCTCAGAGTCAGTTGTCCTCACAGGAAGGTGCACGAAAGTCAGTGTGAAATTCATCCTCCCCACAAAGAGGCACGAAGGCCTGGGTCCTTGGCCCCATCTGAAGGGCCTCACATATGATCCAGCCTGGGGACCAAATTGCCACTTGTCGTGTTTGATGCTTGCCCACCATTCTCCTCTGTGCTGGAGGGAGGGTCTAGTTCCAAGGCCACCTTCCAAATCAGTCCTTGCTTGCCCTCACATCCAGCCTTGCCTAGGGTCTCTCAGTTCATGGGGGCTCCTGGGAAGGGGCTGTTGCAGCAGGAGGAGAGTCCCACACACTGATGGGCCCTGAGCTTCGGCTGAGCACTTAGAGTCTTGTCCCTACAGAAAGAGACCTCCTGGGACCTTGATGACAATGGGTATCCTGATAAAGCATTTGAAAATGAAACTAGTTTATGTTGAAAGTAAAGCACTGCAGATGGTGATTGTGGCAATGAAATTAAAAGACACTTACTCCTTGGAAGGAAAGTTATGACCAACTTAGACAGCATATTAAAGAGCAGAGACATTGCCAACAAAGGTCCATCTAGTCAAGGCTACGGTTTTTCCAGTGGTCATGTATGGATGTGAGAGTTGGACTGTGAAGAAAGCTGAGCACAAAATTGATGCTTCTGAACTGTGGTGTTGGAGAAGACTCTTGAAAGTCCCTTGGACTGCAAGGAGATCCAACCAGTCCATCCTTAAGGAGATCAGTCCTGGGTGTTCAGGACTGATCCGAAGGACGGATGTTGAAGCTGAAACTCCAATACTCTGGCCAGCTGATGCAAAGAGCTGACTCATTTGAAAAGACCATGATGCAGGAGGAGAAGGGGACGACAGAGGATGAGATGGTTGGATGGCATCACCGACTCGATGGACATGGGTTTGGGTGGACTCAGGGAGTTGGTGATGGACAGGGAGGCCTTGCATGCTGCGGTTCATGGGGTCGCAAAGAGTCGCACATGACTGAGCGACTGAACTGAACTGAACTGAAACCACTCAAATGTCCCAAGAAGATAAGAGAAATGAACTGTGCTGTATCTCACTGGGACTCCTGTTTACTTCCCAAAGGTAACATTTGTGGACACGTCCCCTTAGAGCTTTCTAGACATTTCTTGTGTCTGTACAAACACTCACGCTTGTCTAAGGCGTGCATCTTTTGCTGTGCAACCTGGGAACCTGTCTTTCAAGGGCACTAGGCTCCCTCAATGTCATCCCTTTACTTCTCTTGAAAGTTTCACCCTCAAATCATAGCATCTGCTGCATCACGGGAAGGGTGGAGTTTCGTTTTGTCTTGGTTCTAGGAATTTGTCGATTTCAGTTCTGATTTCCTATCTGACTACAAACAAACATTCAGCAGCACATTCTTCATATTCCAGAAGTGGTGGCATGTTTATCTTTCTGTTAGCAGCTTGTGACTTCTTTCTAACTTCTGTCCTCATTCTCTGGGCTCCCTCACTGGGACATTTTGCCATTTTGTGTCTCAGTTGCCACACGCACACACACACACAGTTTTTGTAAATGCCTCAGGTCCTTGAGACATCCCTGTATCTTCTGGGGTCCCTCCCATCAAGGTGGTCAGTGGAGTAATGTAGATCTCTTATGTACTTGCCAAATGTTTTCAGCTTGAGCTGATTTGTCAATGGTTGGGAGAGGTGGGTTGGAACTGCTCCGAAGATGGAGGATCATCCATTTCTCCCTGTGGTTCTAGCAGTCTTTTATCATATATGCTATTAGAAGCATTTATGGAAGCTATACTATTAGATGCAAAAATACTTAAAGTGTTATACACTGAGTCCCCTACATATGAACCTTACATGTGTGTTTTGGGAGCACATTCACAAGTCTAATTTGTGAGTCCAACAAAGCTAGCCTTGGTACCCGACTAACACAATGGCTATGTAGTCCTGTTGCTGCTGCTGCTGCTGCTGCTGCTAAGTCGCTTCAGTCTTGTCTGACTCTGTGGACCCCATAGACGGCAGCCCCCCAGGTTCCCGTCCCTGGGATTCTCCAGGCAAGAACACTGGAGTGGGGACTGCTACTGTAATCGGTTTGTAATGCATGCATGCCAAGTTGCTTCCTATGTGTCCGACTCTGTGCAACACTATGGACTGTAGCCCACTAGGCTCCTCTGTGCATGGGTTTCTCCAGGCAAGAATACTGGAGTGGGTTGCCATGTCCTCGGCCAGCGGATCTTCCTGACCTAGGGATTGAACCCGTGCCTCCCACATCTCCTGCTTTGTCAGGCAGCTTCTCTACCACTGAGCCACCTGGGAAGCCCTTGGTTAGGGGAGGGGAGTGTTTTACTTACTTCCTCACCCTAGTGCCTATATCCCCCTTCCAACCAAAATCTTGCATTTTCTTTTCTTCTTTTTTCTAAACTCCAAGAAATTCACATCCTTCCTCTTCCTTTTGAGTGATCTCCCTAGGGCTCCTTCGGTCCAGATGTCAGCATTCACCTCATAGTCTTTTCAGTCTCAGGTCCAGAACGTTTTCAGCCAAGCTGGCCGTGCCACATGGCTTGTGGGATCTCAATTCCTCAACTAGCGATTGGACCCAGGCCACGGCAGTGAAAGTGCAAAATCCATACCATTAGAGTACCAGGGAACGTCCGTGCTTTAGAAATTTTTAAGTTTTAAAATGTAAGACTAAAATTCTTCACCCATTAATATTTCTCTTTCTGATGGAGTCACATGGAAGCATGATGTTTGCTTTCTGAAATGGCTGCATTCCTCCAACATCAGGTTATTTTGTCCCCAGCTGCCCCAGCAATCAGTGCTCTTGGGAATTATTTGTCTTTACACTTCATTTTTTGAAAGAATCACATTTTCAGTATTAATCCTTCCTCAACCAACACCCAGATATGCCTTTCCCTTTATCTGAACGTTCTTTTATTTTCTTCAACATAGTATAACATTTTACTTATGGAAGTGCTTATAACTGGGGTGCTTGTTGCTGCTTCAGGGATCATGAGGTAGCTCTGGCTCTGGCCCCGCCCCCGCCGTGCATTGAGTAACTCGGTCCTGAAGGTCTAACTCCTGCAATGGCCCCCCAGAGTCAGGGAGGAGGCGGGCTCCGCCAGTCCGGCTGAACCACGTGGTCCCCACAGCTCCCTCCAGGGTCCCTGATGCCTCCGAGCTGCCCAGACCCTGACGCGCAGGCCACCGCCGACTGGACACTCTCCTCTCCCCTCTGGGGATGAGCCCTGTCAGTGTACCTTAGGTCACCTTGCTGATGGGGCAACAGGAATGGAGATTCAGTGGCCACAGTAGCCAGGGGGAGGCAGTTCTGCCTGGAAGGCGAAGGGCTCACTAGGTGATTTAAACATTAGAGCACTGTTTCTCCCTTATCCTGACAACCTGTTTATTGCCCAGCATTTACAAAAGCTGTTGTTGTTGGGTTGCTAAGTTGTGCCTGACTGTGACCCCATGGGCAGCAGCATGCCAGGCTCCCCTGTCCTTCACTGTCTCCCAGAGTTTGCTCAGATTTGTGTCCACTGAGTCAGTGATGCTGTCCAACCACCGCATCCTCTGCTGCCTCCTTCTCCTTTTGACTTCAATCTTTCCCAGCATCAGGGTCATTTCCAGTGAGTCAGCTCTTTGCATCAGGTGGCCGATGTGTTGATTTCCTTTAGGATTGGCTGCTTTGATATCCTTTCTGTCCAAGGGACTCTCAGGAGTCTTCTCCAGCACCACCGCTGAAAAGCATCAGTTCTTCTGCACTGAGGCTTTTTATGGTCCAACTCTCACACCTGTCCATGACTACTGAAAAAAACATAGCTTTGACTATATGGAACTTTGTCAGCAAAGTGATGTCTCTGTTTTTTTAACATGCTGTTTAGGTTGGGCATAGCTTTCCTTCCTTCTGAAAGAAGCAAGTGTCTTTTAATTTCATGGCTGCAGTAACCATCCACAGTGATTTTGGAGCCCAAGAAAAGAAAATCTGTCACTGCTTCCATTTTTTCCCTTTCTTTGCCCTGAAGTGATGGGATCAGATGCTATGATTTTAGTTTTATGAATATTGAGTTTTAAGCCAGCTTTTTCACTCTCCTCTTTCACCCTCATCAGGAAGCTCTTTGGTTCCTCTTCACTTTCTGCCATTTAGAGTGGTATCATCTGCATCTATGAGGTTGTTGGTATTTCTTCCAACAGTCTTGATTCGAGCAGGTGCTTCATCCAACCCGGCAATTCGCATGATGTACTCTGCATAGAAGTGAAATAAGAGGTAAACAGAAAGTAAGTCTCTGGGGATGGTATCCTGAGAGGGAATCCTCTGGTGTGCTCACGAGCGGTGCGGTTTATGTACAGGATGCACAGTGCCATGAGGGGGTTGGTGGCCCCATCCCTCGGTGGCCCTGACTGAGGCACCACCTGCCTCCTTTCCTCAGTTAAACACCCATCCTGCTGCTGTCCCCCTGCCTCCAAACAGGCTTACCAGCCTGCGCTTCCCCCTGATCCCCAAAGAGCAAGTTCCCTCTTGTTCTAATGCCTCTGAGCGCAGAGTGGGTGTCCTTCCCCCGGTGGGGCCCAGTCGGGTGTTTACCTTGGAAGGCAAGTCCTGTGCAAGCGTGACGAGCTCCCTGGCATCAGCTGGGGCATGGCAGGCAAGTCAGTGGTTGGGCTGCAGGCACAGGAGCTGGGGATACCAGACGAGAGTCCCTGAGCCAACTCAGACCTTCCGGGGGACTGGCCTGGCTACTCTGGGTCCTGGGGGAGCACCCTCGGAAACTGCCAGGGTGCCAGAAGACTTGGGGTGTTCAAACCTGCTCCCCACAGAATCTTCACCTGTAAGGTGAGAGGCATCCCTAGCAAGGGAATATTGGGGATAGGATAAGTCCATTTTTGTGTTGGTTGGTTGATTTTGTGTTGTTATTTATTGATTTGTTTAAAGTACTCTATTCTAACAGTGTGAATTCTTTCCCAAATCAACTCTTGTTTATTCAACAAACATTTGTGGAGGGCTGAGTGGGAACCAGTGCCGGGGGGGTGAGGCTTATGCCCCAATTCCGGGAAGTCCCTGGACCAGCAGGCCTGGGAGGGACATGCAGTTACAAAAACATACATAAAAGTTAGAGCCCTTCAAAGAGGCTTCCCTTCATCCCACCGAGCGTGACACTGGCCCAACGCCCCGGCTTCCGGCTCTCTCTTGGCCCAGTCACCCCATGTGACCCTCAGAGAAGGTGGTGGAGGAACCTTCACACACAGAGTCTGCTCTCTCCTTTCAACTTTCTGCCTCCATTCCCAGAATTACCCGAGAATCACGACGCTTCTCTGGGAAGACTCTAACCCCAGTCAAAGAGAGGGCAGGCCAGGGCCCAGGATGTAGCTCCTTCTGATCCCAGGAGATGCCCTCCCTCTGTGGGAGTTTCTGAGAGGCATCTCAGAAAGAGCGCTAAGGACAGAGGGAGACACCTCAGCTGTTCCGAGGCACGAGCTGTGAAAGACCTTCTTTAGGGGCTGCTGGAAATGGTCATCGAAGGGGAGGGCCCCTGTGGTCTGTCGTGTGGCAGAGAGGGGCCCTGCTCCTGGAAGTGCTGCTGAGCCTGGAGGAGCCAGTGCTCCTGGGACCACCTGAGGGTCTGCGGGGAAGCAGAGGATCTGGTTGGGGCGCTCCTGTGACCGCAGCTGCATCAGTTACAGGTTCCATAACAGCTCCTGTGTGTGGACATGTCTGGTGTGGACTGAGGGGCTGTGGTGAGGCTGGGCACGTCTGACAGTGCTGTCGGGGCATCAGCAGAACCAGGCAGGTTAAACCCCCAACTGTGCAGACAGCATCGTCCCAATTTCCCTTTGAATGTGCACCTGCCTGCATGCTAAGTCGTTTCAATGGCGTCTGAATCTTTGGGACCCACTGGCGTGCAGCCTGCTAGGCTCCTCTGTAATGGGATTTCCCAGGCATGAATTCTGAAGTGGGTTGCCATGTGATCCTCCAGGAGATCTTCCCGATCCAGGGATCGATCCTGCATGTGCTTATAGCTCCTGAATTGGCAGGCAGATTCTAGTGCCACCTGGGAAGCCCCTTCCTTTTGAATCCATAGAAACATATACTTCCAGAAAAGCTAGACGAACATAGAATGTCATCAGGAAGTAAGTCTGAGTCTGGGAACTAAAGGTTTTTACAGTTTCTTCAACTTTTTTTCCTCCAGAATTTCTACAACAGTCCTGTGCTCAACTAATCAGAGAATACTATGTTCTTTAAGAATAAATGACAATTTTTATTAGGTTAGACAGAGTGCAGTTGATGGGAGGAGAAGGGACAGTAGAATGACCCCTCCTTGGCTATCTCAGGCTTCCCCAAGGCCCCGGGACAGTGGGTGGAAGGGCTGGGGCCAGGCTGAAATGCCCACGGGCTCTAAGTGCAAAACCCTGGGTCCTTTGAAGGCCATCACCTCACCCTTCTGACCCATCCCCGGCCTCTCCCAGGGGAGGGGCTGTGGGTCCTGGCACCACCATGCTGCCTTTCCTGGGAGGACTGTCACCCCAAGACCATCTGAAGAAGAGGGGGAGCTCCCAGGGGCTCCTGGATGGTCACCAAGGCCGAGGGGCCATCCCTGAGTGACTCAGCTGGGGGCTGCAGCCTGCTGGGCTTGACCCTGCACACAAAAGAGGAGCACAGAGCGTCTTGCTCACTGTCCTGTTCTGCAAAGATGAATCCTCTGCAGCCGCTGACTCACAGTGCACTTCTGTGCTCAGACAGGAATTAGAGATGTTAACGGACTCTGTGTATCTGGGCAAGCAGCCCCTTAAATGGTTAGATGCCTGACTCAGGAAGAATTTCACTGACCCCACCTGCTTGCGTTTTCCCACAAAAGAAAAGCATTGTCACGCTTAACTTGAGATATTGTGTTTTTTGTGGCAAGCAGTAGAGTCACCTTTGCCCAGACGTATCCTTCACCATCTGTGCATGCCAAGTCATTTCAGTCGTGTCAAACTCTGTGACCCTATGGCCTGTAGCCATGAGATTCTCCAGGCAAGAATACTGGGGTACTTTGCCATGCTCTCCTCCAGGGGATCATCCTAACCCAGAGATTGAACCCAGGTGTCTTACGGTTCCTGCATTCGTAGGCGGGTTCTTTACCATAGTGCCACCAGGAAAGCCCACCTGTACTACTGGCCAGAAGCCCTACGAACTGGCCTCTCCCATCTCTTGGGACGGATTCTCTCACTCCATCACAGCTCTCTCCCTGTGTGGTTTTCTTTTAGTTAACTGCATCCCCCCAAAACACTCCCCCAATGCCATCCTGTTCAGAGGCTCACTCAGCCTTGAGTAGGGGTCAGAAGGTTCAAGGGTCTTCCCACCCTCCTGGCCTGAGAAGATTGGCCCTCAGCACCAGGACACTCCAGGAGCACAGATGCCCCTCCTGTCCTCCCTCTCCTCACCCCAACCCTGGGGCAGTTCTTTCTTCCTCTGCATCCTCCTTTGAACTCTGACCTCCCCTCATGGCAGAGCGTCCTGACCCAGGGCTAGAATATATGGGCCAGAGGCCACCAGGTCTGAGAGTGACTGAGAGTCAAAGTTTAAAATTGGGTGTTTTCCCACAAGGGGCCCCAAGGAGGGCTGTGAGCAGGAAGCTGAGGGCAGATGCCCTGGGGACAGGTCCAGGTGCCCAGGCCTCAGCTGGTCAGCACACACCTGAGGGTTCAGGTCCCCACCTTCCGGAATGTGCCAGAGTCAGCCTGAAGGGGAGGTACACAGGCTGAGAGCAGAGCCCCGCCAGGTGCTCAGGTTTCATGGGAACCCCAGGGGACTGTCCACACTGAGGCTGGGCCCCCTGGGGTGGGGGTGAGAGAGGGAGAGAGCGTGCAGTTCCCTTCTTCGAGGGGTCAGTAAACAAGGGTGTTTTGTTCTGACGAAGTCCCTGCTCTTCCATGGTGTGAAGGTCAGCCATTCTAAACACAGTGGGTTCTCAGTGAAGGCTGCTCGACAGCCATGGATGTCCCTGGGGCAGAGGAACAAGTGTTTACAGAGCCGGCCCCCCAGCCCCTCCCCATTTTGGAGGTGGCTGCTGCTGTTTTATTTGTTGAGTTGGGTCCAAATCTTTTACCATCCCGTGGACTGTAGACCGTCAAGCTCCTCCGTCCCTGAGATTTCCCAGGCAAGAATACCGGAGTATGTTGCCATTCCCTTCTCCAGGGGTCTTCCCCACCCAGGGACCAAACTTGCCTCTCTTGCTGGGTAGACAGATTCTTTATCTCTGAGTCACCTGGGAAGCTTTTGGAGGCAGACTGCTAAATTAAGGAGATGAGTATGGTTTTCGGAGAGCACTGAGTCCCACCTGCTTCATAAAATATGCACACTAGTCACAAAACCCGGTATGTTGCCATTTGGCACAAAATCTCGGGACTTGACTGGTGGCATGAGAATGGAGGCCCCACACTCCTTCACTCCATCGTTTTCGCGCATGGAGTATCGGCCACCCAGTTTCCATTTTGCCGTTGGATTTTCACTGGCTCAGCTGATAAGGGGTTCGAAAAAAGGATTCAGAGGCTAAAAGAATGGGGATTGTTTGCTACTAAAGGAGCAGATGGGATTCCCTGGTGGCTCAGACGGTAAAGAATATGCCTGCAATGCAGGAGACTCAGTCTCCATCCTTGGGTCGGGAAGAACCCCTGGAAGAGGGAATGGCAACCCACTCCAGTATTCTTGCCTGGAGAACTCCATGGGCAGAGAAGCCTGGCAAGCAACAGTCCATGGGGGTCACTAAGAGTTGGACATGACTGAGCGACTCACACACGCAGAGGAACACGTGGACCTGGAACCAATGACGTGGCCTTGGGCCTGGAATACTCATCCCTCCTGCACGTCTCTGGCTTACACTCTGCTAGGGGGAGGGGAGGTGGGTGGGGAAGGCACTTGTTGGGAGCGGGAGGTCATCCTGTCTCAGAAGCCAGACTAGGGACTAGGCAGAGGCCTTGATAGAATGGCCAGCCTGCGGAGTAGCCCAGCCTCATTCCTCCGTGTGCCCGTGAGGGCTAGGGCTATCCTGCCAGAAAGCTGAGAGGACTGGGAGGCAGGTGAGGAGACCTGTCAGGGTGGGGTGGTGGTCAGTTGAGCTCCTCCCTCACTGTTTACAACTGGTCCACATTCCCTTGTCGAGCCGAGCCTCAGCATCATCTGCACAGAAGAGCTGAGTCAGCCGGACAGCCTCTCCCTGCCGACCCCCGGGCTCCCCATGCTGCCCTGAACTGTGCCTGCTGTTCTGGGAACTGGTGCTGGTCTGACAGGCTGTCCATGGCCTCGCCCTTAAAATCAGAAGAAGCTGGAAATGTGGACACCTGCTCGAGGACGCAGGTGCTGGGTGTTCAGGCTATGAGCCCAGATGGGGACCAGGCTCACTGGGGGAGGCCCCTACCACCCAGGCAGGCCTTCTCAGGATAAGCTCAGTCATTTCAGTTGTGACTAACTCTTTGGGACCCCGTGGACTGCAGCACGCCAGGCTTCCCTGTCCATCAAATCCCAGAGCTTGCTCAAACTCATTTCCATCGAGTCGGTGATGCCATCCAACCATCTCATCCTCTATTGTCCCTTTCTCCTCCTGCCTTCAATCTATCCCAGCATCAGAGTCTTTTGCAAAGAACTGACTCTTCGCTCAAGGGGCCAAAGTGTTGGAGCTTCAACTTCAGCATCAGTCCTTCCAATGCATATTCGGGACTGATTTCCTTTAGGATGGACTGGTTGGATCTCCTTGCAGTTCAAGGGACTCTCAAGAGTCTTCTCCAGCATCACAGTTCAAAAACATCAATTCTTTGGTGCTCAGCTTTCTTTACGATCCGACTCTCACATCCATACATGACTGCTAGAGTCATTTCAAGGAGCCACTGTCTTTTAATTTCATGGCTGCAGACACCATCTACAGTGATTGTAGAGCCTAAGAAAATCAAGTCTGTCACTGTTTCCATTGTGTCCCCATCTATTTGCCATGAGTGATGGGACCAGTGACTGCAGCCTGGAAATTAAAAGATGTTTCCTCCTTGGAAGAAAAGTTATGACTAACCTAGACTGCATATTAAAAAGCAGAGACATTACTTTGCCAACAAAGGTCCATCTAGTCAAGGCTATGGTTTTTCCAGTAGTCATGTATGGATATGAGAGTTGGACTATGAAGAAAGCTGATTGGCAAGGAATTAATACTTTTGAGCTCTGGTGTTGGAGAAGACTCTTGAGAGTCCCTTGGACTGCAAGGAGATCCAACCAGTCCATCCTAAAGGAAATCAGTCCTGAATATTCATTGGAAGGACTGATGTGGAAGCTGAAAGTCCAATCCTTTGGCCACCTGATGCGAAGAGCTGACTCATTTGAAAGACCCTGATGCTGGGGAAAATTGAAGGCAGGAGAAGGGGATGACAGAGGATGAGATGGTTGGATGGCATCACCGACTCAAATGACATGAGTTTGAGTTAACTCTGGGAGTTGGTGAATGATGGGAAGTCCTGGAATGCTGCAGTCTGTGGGGTTGCAAAGAGTCGGACACGACTGAGTGACTGAACTGAACTGAACTGGTGGGACCAGATGCCATGATCTTAGTCTTTTGAATGTCATGTTTTAAGCCAGCTTTTTCACTCTCTTCTTTCATTTTCATCAAGAGGCTCTTTAGTTCCCGTTTGCTTTCTGCCATAAGGGTGGTGTCATCTGCATAGCTGAGATTATGGATATTAATCCTAGCAATCTTGATTCTGGCTTGTGCTTCAACCAGCCCAGCATTTTGCACAATGTACTCTGCATATAAGTTAAATAAGCAGGGTGACAATATGCAGCCTTGACGTACTCCTTTCCCAATAAGGAACCAGTCCGTTGTTTCATGTCTGGCTCTAACTGGACAGGCCTTGGGGGCAGCTGCTGTCTGGTGGAGGGGGCGTGGAATACGATTCTGAACTTGGCCCCTTGTTGGCAGGTGTGAGTCAGCACGCCTGGGGGGCCTGGTCTGAGGGTCTGCTCATGGTGAGGGAGACTTGTGTGTGGGTGATCCCCCGTGCACATATGCACCTGACCTGGTCTCCCTTGGCTGCCCAAGCCCTCTGTTGGAAGAGTGGCCTCCTGGTGATGGTCTGCAGTGGGGGATCTGTGGATACAGGGGCCTCCACCC
Organism: Bos indicus; assembly: GCF_029378745.1. NCBI lineage: Eukaryota > Metazoa > Chordata > Mammalia > Artiodactyla > Bovidae > Bos > Bos indicus. The sequence continues at coordinate 51,746,267 of NC_091778.1, read as the reverse complement.
ATACGCTGGGAGCCGGTTCAGGGGGCCGGTGCACACGGTCATTCAGGGGTCCAGGCAGCCAGAGGCCCCTGCAGCTGGTGACACTGTCGTCGTCAGCATCGCACTTGGGCCTGCCCTGGCTGCATGTGTCGCTGTCATGTTGCAGGGCAGGTCACGGAGGATAGGGAGCGCCCGGGTCACTTTTGCCCCCTGTCTCTTCCAACCCAGATCTACACCGTTTTCTCAAAACAGACTTTGACACAAGTTGCATGTATCTTTTTCTTTTTTGTCTTTTGTTTAATCTTTTCTTAGACAGCTTTGAGACTCTGCAGAGCAACTTGACCTCGGAGCTCAGTGTGGCTGGAACCCTTCATGCCACAGCAGGTTGCCTCAGGGCACCCAGTGCTGTACTGCTGGGCTCACGGTGCACTTCTGATAGCCCACCTACCCCATGACGGTGGTCACTGCCCTCAGGCTCTACTTGACCCACAGCCGGGCTCTTTCACAAACACGGGCTCCTGTATACTCACACATACATGCCATGGAGCCACTGGGCTGGGAGCAATCTCTGCTGCTGGAGTCAGACAATGAATAAAGCTCCAAGACAGGTTTAGAGTTAAAATTGTTAGGAGAACTATAGAATTTAATTTTAGAATTAAGCACTGCTGAAGAAGAGAGGGCAGTACACCACTCATAAACACAGGAGGCCACATCAGATCTCAGGACAGTGCTGGTGTGATTGACCCTGTCTCCTGCCTGTGCATCCCTGGAGCACCTGGTCACATGTAGCTTTGGTTCTGCAGGTCTGGACAGCGGCGATGCTGTGTGCTGCCCACCAGCTGCTGCTGCTCCTGGACCACACCAGGGGAGGTGTCCAGGAGCCATGCCACATGCTGGCCCACTCCTCACAAACCTGGTGGCCAAAGATTTGCTTCAGGTGGGTCCAACCCTGCTCCACAGGCAGGCACTGTGGCCAGCCTTCCCAAGGGCAAAACTTTCCCCTGTGGCTGGAGCCCAGAGGGAGAGGGGCCCCCAGCTTCAAGGGCTGATCAGTGGCCAGAGCTCTCTCTATCACCCTGCAGGACACACAGTCAGGGCGGATCACAGCACAGCACTGGGCGAATCAAGGCCAGAGACGCCCAGAGGACTCAAGTTCCTCTTTCATTAGAGCTAAAGCCTTCTGACTTTCTGATTCGTGTTTCCTTTGAGGGGCTTCAGGTTAACCTGTCCTCATGGTGGAAAAGTGGGATTTGGGTTTCTATTTCAGTTCTGAGTCCCAGTGGTTGGAGGGATGGAAGATACTGGAGCCTCAGGACACAGGAAAGAGAACTAGAGTTGAAGGAACGGGCCCCCACCTGCTGGCCAGGGAAAGGGGTTGTCAGGGCTGAGGTCCCTCCATAAGGTCTCCTGCAATTCCTATGGCTGGCTGCTGCCACCGTCCTGCCCTGGCCATCACCCCACAACCTTTCTTCATCTCTCTCTTCTCCTCCAACTCACCCACCCGACATCTGATGCACTTTCCCTGCCAGGTTTTATTTTGAGACGTTCCTTTGACCAGTTTCCTTAGGGAGCCTGGAAAGCACACCTTTCCCCCGCGGGGCGAGGGCATGATGAACCTGTAAGTCGCTGAGCCACCCTGCAGAGGGCGCCAAAGGCACAGGTGTGGAAGGGTTTCCAGAGACCGGGAGGCGTTAGGCTGAGGTTCTAAAAAAAACCACCTGTGATCCAAGGTATGGTGATAATTGGGATCACGATACATTGGAAAGTCAAGATCAAAAGGCAGAAATGTGGAGCTTGGCAACCTATTGCAAAAGCAGCAAGTTCCTCCTCTTCCTTCTAACGCAAGTGACCAGAATCAGGGCAGCAACTAGCCTGGCCCCTTTTTGCCATTTCCACCCTGTCTCTTCTGTTTCCTCCAGCAGTGGCTTGGAAGCCAAGCCTAGGGGGCAGGGGGCAGCAATGGCTTGAATTAGTGAATGATTCTATTACCTCCTGCACCGCGTTCCCCGCCCTCTCGGTTTTGGTATCCTAACACCTGAGCAATGAGCTTCCTTGTCTCATTTGCCTGCAGCTTAGATTGGAAACCACATACATGGTTTAATAGCTTCTTTCTTAGCAGTTTTCCTAATTATAAGACTGTTGCAAAAGGGGAGACATCTTTGATGACCCACAAATCCTGTTTCCCCAAGCCATTTATATAAATGACTTTTAAACTTCTATTACTGAGAGAATGGCATTTAAATTGACAGAGAATTCCTGCGTTGTCTCGGTCTGAGTATGTGAGTACATTTTAGCCCAAATGTCCTGAGAGTCCAACATCTAGAGTCTTGCTTTTCAAAAAGAGGCAGAATTTGCAGCTTTAACCAAGGGCCATGCGTGGGGTGGCTGGCACAAGGCACGTTTCCTCCTCCCCAGGCAGGCCCCATCCCTCCACAGGGAAGCGTGTCACTCTGCCCCATTACTCGATCTGTTCGAAAAGCTTGGGTGTAAAGAGATTGTGTTTTAGGGACCTCCATCCACCAGGCCAATTACCCAGCCCACTCCTGAGTCACTGCTATGGTGACCTCCTTTCTACGGCGGCAAAGACGATCCGGGGTACTGAAGACTGTGCTTCTAGAAGCTGGAGTGTTCCGAGGACTTGCTCCTACAATTTCTCTTTCTGCAGAATCAGGAAAGAATGAAAAGGAATTGCCACCAAATCCCAAGAAGCAAAGTCCACCAAAAGAGCGCATACCAGCCACTGCCTCTGCTGAGGGGTTTGAGAAAGCACTTTTATGAATCTCCAGCATCATGATTATGGCACATACACCTTCTTAGCCCCTTCATGGATCCCAGCCCTGTCGTGGTGAAGGGGCTTGTGTAACTCAGTGAAGCTGTGAGTCATGCCACATGGGGCCACCCAAGAAAGACAGGACATAGTGAAGGGTTCTGACAAAATTGATCCACTGGAGGAGGAAATGGAAACTCCTCTCAGTATTCTTGCCATGAGGACCCCAAGAACGGTATGCAAAGGCAAAAAGTATGATACCTGATGAGCACCCCACCGCACCCCAGCCGCAGATCAGAAGGTGTCCAATATGATACTGAGCAAGAGGACAAAGAGCAGAAAGCAATTACTAATAGCTCCAGAAAGAATGAAGAGACTGGGCCAAAGTGGAAACGACGGCAACCGGAAAGCTAGGGCAGAGAGTGTCATTTTCAGTGCAAGATGCCCAGGGTGTGAATCAGTCAACACCAGACCCTGAACAGGCTGCAGAGGTTTCTCCACATGAGAGTGACCTTTGGCTGAGGATTTAGGGCCTTGGATTCTGACACGGCACCTTCTGTTTCTCCAGTTCTTAGGGGGCCTTACCCAGGCTGGAGTCCAGCTGAGGGGCCACACCCAGCTCTGGGGGCCCTGAGCCCCACCAGTCTGGCATGAACTTGGCTGTTTTGAAGTTTCTCGGAACTGGCCTGGCACTGTTTTGGGGGTTGGATGCCCTGTAGTAAGCACACACATGTCATATGAGGTCTGGCACAGGATGAACCCCACACAAGCATGACTGTTCCTGGAGTCTTAGTACAAAAATGAGCTCGAGGACCCAGTTTGAAAACCATCCCCCGTCGCAGTATCACTTTTCCCGGCATCCCAGGGAGTGTTTGTGGCACCTATGCTGCCAGGACAGTCTGTTGAGATTGCAGAGAATCTCAGTTGTCACAGAAAGAGGTAAAACAATCCTCAAGGATGGTGCTGCATCACATCTGGCTGGGTGACCTCGGAGCCACCCCCCCTCACCATTTTGCTGAAAAATTTTTTTTTTTTTCTTTATTGTATTTTTTAACTTTACAATACTGTATTGGTTTTGCCATATATCAACATGAATGCACCACAGGTATGCACGTGTTCCCCATCCTGAACCCTCCTCCCTCCTCCCTCCTCCCTCTCCATACCATCCCTCTGGGTCATCCCAGTGCACCAGCCCCAAGCATCCAGTATCGTGCATCGAACCTGGACTGGTGACTCGTTTCATATATGATATTATACATGTTTCAATGCCATTATCCCAAATCATCCCACCCTCTCCCTCTCCCACAGAGTCCAAAAGACTGTTCTATACATCATTGTCTCTTTTGCTGTCTCGTATACAGGGTTATTGTTACCATCTTTCTAAATTCCATATATATGCGTTAGTATACTGTATTGGTGTTTTTCTTTCTGGCTTACTTCACTCTGTATAATAGGCTCCAGTTTCATCCACTTCATTAGAACTGATTCAAATGTATTCTTTTAATGGCTGAGTAATACTCCATTGTGTATATGTACCATGGCTTTCTTATCCATTGATCTGCTGATGGACATCTAGGTTGCTTCCATGTCCTGGCTATTATAAACAGTGCTGTGATGAACACTGGGGTACACGTGTCTCTTTCAATTCTGGTTTCCTCAGTGTGTATATGCCCAGCAGTGGGATTGCTGGGTCATAAGTCAGTTCTATTTCCAGTTTTTTAAGGAATCTCCACACTGTTCTCCATAGTGGCTGTACTAGTTTGTATTCCCACCAACAGTGTAAGAGGGTTCCCTTTTCTCCACACCCTCTCCAGCATTTATTGCTTGTAGACTTTTGGATCACAACCATTCTGACTGGTGTGAAATGGTACCTCATGGTGGTTTTGATTTGCATTTCTCTGATAATGAGTGATGTTGAGCATCTTTTCATGTGTTTGTTAGCCATCTGTATGTCTTCTTTGGAGAAATGTCTATTTAGTTCTTTGGCCCATTTTTTGATTGGGTCATTTATGTTTCTGGAGTTGAGCTGTAGGAGTTGCTTGTATATTTTTGAGATTAGTTGTTTGTCAGTTGCTTCCTTTGCGATTATTTTCTCCCATTCTGAAGGCTGTCTTTTCACCTTGCTTATAGTTTCCTTTGTTGTGCAGACGCTTTTAAGTTTAATTAGGTCCCATTTGTTTATTTTTGCTTTTATTTCCAATATTCTGGGAGGTGGGTCATAGAGGATCCTGCTGTGATGTATGTTGGAGAATGTTTTGCCTATGTTCTCCTCTAGGAGTTTTATAGTTTGTGGTCTTACGTTTAGATCTTTAATGCATTTTGAGTTTATTTTTGTGTATGGTGTTAGAAAGTATTCTAGTTTCATTCTTTTACAAGTGGTTGACCAGTTTTCCCAGCACCACTTGTTAAAGAGATTGTCTTTAATCCATTGTATATTCTTGCCTCCTTTGTCAAAGATAAGGTGTCCATAGGTGTGTGGATATATCTCTGGGCTTTCTATTTTGTTCCATTGATCTATATTTCTGTCTTTGTGCCAGTACCATACTGTCTTGATAAGTGTGACTTTGTAGTAGAGCCTGAAGTCAGGCAGGTTGATTCCTCCAGTTCCATTCTTCTTTCTCAAGATTGCTTTGGCTATTTGAGGTTTTTTTGTATTTCCATAAAAATTGTGAAATTATTTGTTCTAGCTCTGTGAAGAATACCATTGGTAGCTTGATAGGGATTGCATTGAATCTATAAATTGCTTTGGGTAGTATACTCATTTTCACTATATTGATTCTTCCAATCCATGAACATGGTATATTTCTCCATCTATTAGTGTCCTCTTTGATTTCTCTAACCAATGTTTTATATATATAGGTCTTTAGTTTCTTTAGGTAGATATATTCCTAAGTATTTTATTCTTTTCGTTGCAATGGTGAATGGAATTGTTTCCTTAAGTTCTCTATTTTCTCATTATTAGTGTATAGGAATGCCAGGGATTTCTGTGTGTTGATTTTATATCCTGCAATTTACTATATTCATTGATTAGTTCTAGTAATTTTCTGGTGGAGTCTTTAGGGTTTTCTATGTAGAGGATCATGTCATCTGCAAACAGTGAGAGTTTTACTTCTTCTTTTCCAATTTGGATTCCTTTTATTTCTTTTTCTGCTCTGATTGCTGTGGCCAAAACTTCCAAAACTATATTGAATAGTAATGGTGAAAGTGGGCCCCTTTGTCTTGTTCCTGACTTTAGGGGAAATGCTTTCAATTTTTCACCATTGAGGATAATGTTTGCTGTGGGTTTGTCATATATAGCTTTTATTATGTTGAGGTATGTTCCTTCTATTCCTGCTTTCTGGAGAGTTTTTTACTTTTGTTTTTGGTTCAAGGGATTCATTAACAAAAGAAACCACTTATCACACAATAAACAATTTCAATATTTACTAGAAGATTATTTGGCTTAATTTCAGTATACAGCCCTTAAAAAAAGAGAAATAGAAACAATAGAGAAAAGTAACAGCACATACATCACCACATGGGGCCGACCAACATCCAGACTTAAACAGAGCTGGAAGGTCCCTTGATAAAAGCCATATGGAGTCCCAATTGGGAAAAGGTCCACATCACACAGGTGAGACTTCATATTGTGCCGGGGACCAGCCCCGGCTGATCCAGGGTATTCGAAGGAGAGACGGCGTAGGCGAAGATCAGGAAACAATTGCTTAATTAAATGTTAATTAAGGATATAAAGACTAATAGAATGAGGATAGCTCAGTGAAGAAATTCAGTGGAGAAAAGAGGCTGAATAATTCAGCCAGAAGGTAAGAGAAAGAACGACATGGTGAGACCAAGTTTCGGTGAACAAGGCCCGCACTTTATTTTTCAAAGTAGTTTTTATACCTTAAGTTATGCATAGAGGATAATGGGGGAAGGGGTAGAGTCTTGCAGCAAACCAGGCTTTCTTCCTGCAAACTTATCATATGCAAAAGCTTAGGTGATTTGCATCATCTTCTGGCCCAGAGGCCTGTTAACATTTTAAGACCTTTTCTTCAGAAAACTTATTTTTCTCTAAAGGTGATTGGTCAGGAGCCACCCTCCAAAAGCATTAGATAAAGTTGCATTCCTACAGAGCAAAGGTGTGGTGGGCTATAACAAGAAAAAGAATTAACTCAAGGGTCCCAGGTTACAAACATTAAAGCTACTACTTACACCTATTATATTAATCAATACACTGCCAGGGACACAGCAGGTAAGGGATATGGAAACTTAGCAGCAAACATTGGCCCAACAAGTGAAAATCCCTTCACCAATACAATTTCTAATCAATCTTTTAACTACTCAAAAGAATCTGTGTTTAGACAGTTTAGAACATCTCCTGCCTCTCACAGTTGGGAGGCTCTGAACAATCACATGTGGCCGGAAAAACCTATTCAGGCAGGCTAGAGGATTTCCAAAGGAGTTTGTAGGTTAAACACTGTCACACCCAGGAATTATTAACTGGAGCTGTAAGCTAACTCTTTTTTCAGAGAGGTAGTGGGGGACAGCCCCCCCCGTAAAGTCAGAGGTGTAGGTGAAAGCACAAAGCAGAAAGTAGGCAGACTCTGGTTTTGGGGGTATATGCTCGAGAATTTCCAGGGGGACTCCTGAAGCTCGATCCCGCCTTTGCGTATGCCGAGCCTCCTTCCTCATGACCTTTGTCATGGGCGGAGTTCCTCACGCTGGCTACCGGCAGTGATAGAATTCCAGTTGAGCTATTCCAGATCCTGAAAAGTGCTGCACTCAATATGCAATATGCACGCAATATGCAATATGCCGGCTCCCAGCATCATTGCAGTTTTGGAGGCTCCAACTTGGAATCCCAGGGTGCAGCTGATACCATCATCCGTGGGTGTGCAACAATGCAGCTCTGGTTTTCCTTCACCTTTTACATTGTTGTTTTTCACCTTGTGAGTCACGAGATTTTCCAGACCCCAGGGAGTTGGGCAGAACTCCAGGGGCTCAAAAAAGTCCAAGCCCCATGCCCTTTCTTATCCAAAGTGCCTCTTGACTTGCTGGTAACAATTTGTGTGTTTGCAAGCAGGCACATAGTCCAGGCAAGATCAGAAGTCAGTGAGAGGCCTTCTCTCCAGCCTCTGAAACCTGAACAAGCCTTCCTCCGTTGTAATTTCCCTAACACCGCCCCCCACCCCTTTGCTGTCGAACCCAGCACAGAGACATAGGACCCACACACCCGCACCCCACTCACAGGCTTCTGCATGGCCTGGGGTTTCCATCTGCAGGGGAAAGCTGGATGGGTCACCCCTTTGCCCTTCTTGATGCATCTCTGTGTCTCTGCTTCACCCAGACTGTGGAAATAGGCTACAGACTGGCTGAGAATGTTACAGTTCTGTGTTTTCTTATTTCCACAGAAGTTCATGTTCATTTTAGAAGCCTTGGAAATCACAGATAAGCAGAAAATCCTTCCCAAAAATGGCCTTAGCCAACATCTGGTTCTCAGTCCTCTAAGTGTGTGGTTTCTGCCTTTGGGGTCCAGCCCTCTGCATCTCAAGGTCCTGTGGTTATTAATCAGGTCTTCTATTGACTTGCAGTCACTAGACCTGGCCGAGGCACGAGGGATCCAGGAACCATGGTACTTGCTCCAAAGGCCCTGGGAACATACCTGACACCAGGGGCACATGCATGCACACTTAGACACTGCACACCCGCACTCACAGACATGACACACCTGCACACTCACAGCAGCTCTGTGGGCTGCTGATGCAGCAGAGCTGGCCTGGAGATGGCTTCCTCATGTTCCCAACCCACCAGACAGGGCTCTGCCGGGAGAGAACAATGGACGCTGAGGATGCAGCATCCTGATTCCACAGATCAGAAAACATAGGCCAGACAGATCAGAGTCGGGAGTTCTCAGCGTTTCCAAGGACAGGCTCTTAGTTTCGGTTTTGATGAGAGCCAGGCCGGCATTGGGCTGGGGCTCCTTTCTGGAGGCTGCGGTTTGGGGTGGGGACACACCCATCCATGCAGCCTGAAGTCACCACCAGGGGATGCCATTGGCAAACAGTAAGTCAGCACCAGAGTCCCAGGCCTGGGAGCGGATGTTGCAGCCCCAGGACTGCTCCTCCGTGTTGTTGGGATCCCCAGGAACTTGAGGGGCCTGCCACAGGCTGGTGGGGCAGGCCAAGGGTTCCTGGAAGCCCTCAGTTTCCATAATCCTCCCACCACCCAAAGATTTATGGGTGTGATTCAGTCTTGTGTTTACATGCTGGTTTTGTCTAGTCGTGGGTCTTTAAACAAAAGTGCAACGCACAGCAGGAACAGGGGCATAAAGTAGGAGGCGTGGCTATGCCTCCTTGGGGCCGTTTGTGTACCTGTCAATGTCCCCTCATGGCACACTCCCCTGATATCCCCTCAGAGAATCCTCTCACAGTTCCCCTCAAGTTCCCCACATGGCTGTTCCCCTTGAAATTCTCCTCATGGCATCTCCTCAGGTTGTTCCCTCCTGGCTTCCCCGGATGATGTTTCTTCCTCGCGGGGTCTCCTCCTTATTATCCCCTCGTGGCGTCCCTGATCCTGTTCCCCTCATAGTGTACCCAATGGTTTCCCCCATGGCGTCTCCTCATGATGTTCCCTTCATGGCTGCCCTCATGGTGTCCTCTCATGACATCCCCTGATGATGTTTTCCCATGGTGTCTCCTTGTGGCATCCTCTCATGATTATCCCTTCGTAGTGTCTCCTCTTTGGGTCCCCTCATGATTCCCTTCTTTCAGGATTTCAATCCTGAAAGATGATGCTGTGAAAGTGCTGCACTCAATATGCCAGCAAATTTGGAAAACTCAGAGGTGGCCACAGGACTGGAAAAGGTCAGTTTTCATTCCAATCCCAAAGAAAGGCAATGCCAAAGAATGCTCAAACTACCGCACAATTGCACTCATCTCACATGCTAGTAAACTAATGCTCAAAATTCTTCAAGCCAGGCTTCAGCAATATGTGAACCGTGAACTTTCAGATGTTCAAGCTGGTTTTAGAAAAGGCAGAGGAAGCAGAGATCAAATTGCCAACATCCGCTGGATCATGGAAAAAGCAAGAGAGTTCCAGAAAAACATCTATTTCTGCTTTATTGACTATGCCAAAGCCTTTGACTGTGTGGATCACAATAAACTGTGGCAAATTCTGAAAGAGATGGGAATACCAGACCACCTGACCTGCCTCTTGAGAAATCTGTATGCAGGTCAGGAATCAGCAGTTAGAACTGGACATGGAACAACAGACTGGTTCCAAATAGGACAAGGAGTACGTCAAGGCTGTATATTGTCACCCTGCTTATTTAACTTCTATGCAGAGTACATCATGAGAAACGCTGGACTGGAAGAAGCACAAGCTGGAATCAAGATTGCCGGGAGAAATATCAATAACCTCAGATATGCAGATGACACCACCCTTATGGCACAAAGTGAAGAGGAACTAAAACGCCTCTTGATGAAAGTGAAAGTGGAGAGTGAAAAAGTTGGCTTAAAGCTCAACATTCAGAAAACGAAGCTCATGGCATCCGGTCCCATCACTTCATGGGAAATAGATGGGGAAACAGTGGAAACAGTGTCAGACTTTATTTTTGGGGCTCCAAAATCACTACAGTTGGTGACTGCAGCCATGAAATTAAAAGATGCTTACTCCTTGGAAGGAAAGTTATGACCAACCTAGACAGCATATTGAAAAGCAGAGACATTACTTTGCCAACAAAGGTCCATCTAGTCAAGGCTATGGTTTTTCCAGTGGTCATGTATGGATGTGAGATTTAGACTGTGAAGAAAGCTGAGCGCCGAAGAATTGATGCTTCTGAACTGTGGTGTTGGAGAAGACTCTTGAGAGTCCCTTGGACTGCAAGGAGATCCAACCAGTGCATTCTGAAGGAGATCAGCCCTGGGATTTCTTTGGAAGGAACGATGCTAAAGCTGAAACTCAATACTTTGGCCACCTCACGTGAAGAGTTGACTCATTGGAAAAGACTCTGATGCTGGGAGAGATTGGGGGCAGGAGGAGAAGAGGACGACAGAGGATGAGATGGCTGGATGGCATCACTGACTCGATGGACATGAGTCTGAGTGAACTCCGGGAGTTGGTGATGGACAGGGAGGCCTGGCATGCTGTGATTCATGGGGTCGCAAAGAGTCGGACACGACTGAGCGACTGAACTGAACTTAACTGAACTGAATGATTCCCTTCAGGATGTCCCCTCATGGCATCACGCACCGTGTCCAGCAGCGGGGTCCATGGCGGTGACGAGAGCTGCCCACATACGTCCTGTGGTGTCTCCAGTGCAGGCCCATCTACAGCCTACGGGCAGGACCGTCACGGAGCCCAAGCTGAGTGAGTGTGACTTGTGTTGTGTCAAATGTTAAACTTCCCAGCTCATTCTCCATACAAGTTTGGGTTTTCTCTGACTTCAAAACAAATAAACTGAAATAAATCTAAGAGATGGCTATTAACTGACAAATGTGTTATCATCAAGCGCATCAGCCATTCACTCAGATGACAGACAGTGACGAGCCCGGTCTCCATGAGGGCAGGCCGCCAGTCACTGAGGCTGCATTGCTATGGTTTCCCCAGAATGTTTAAACCTCAGCATTTTCTATTAGCTTCCTGGAATGTGTGTTTTGAAGGAGATGCTCTTTTTACAGGTGGTGAGAGAAAAAAAGAAAGTCTACCAGAAGCACCCCAGGTTTACGTCTTTGGTGTTTGGTGTATTTAAGAGAAGGTCTGTGGCTAATGGATTCCATATCCGCGGGGCCACCTCTCTGTTTCTCAGGTGGGGCCAGAGTGGGAGGTTTCATCCAGATCAGCATCCCTCAGGACTTTAGGATCAGAGATTTCCTTAATCCATTCACCCCAGAAGCATGAATCCTAAGTCCCCTCGGTGGCCTAGTAGGCAGGGGTGGGGAGCTGGGCCCAAGTCACAGGGCTCAGGCCCTCTCTGTGCCTCACGGGAACCAGGGGAACCCCAGCCTGGCTCACAGGGCAGCATCCATTCTGCAGGTGGTGGCAGGGGGACCAGCGGAGACCTGAAAGCCAGGGTGGAAGGTGTGCCTCCCCTGCCTGCGCACTGGGGAGGCAGCGGGCGCGAGTCAGCAGGAATCTGAGCAGAGGCGTGCTGCTGCCTTCCCTCCCTGGGAACCTTCCAGCAGGTGAGCCTGTGGCCCCAACTCCAGAGGCACCCCGACTTCCACATGTATCTAGGCAGCAGGGCGGGGAGCACCAACAGGGCCATGCCCAGGGGCACACTGGGCTGCTGGCAGAGGTCACGGCCTGACTCTTGCTGGAAGTGACAAGACTGAGCTTTCTGCCAGTGGTGGGAGCAGGGAGCCATCGATGGCAAACAACTCTCAGTGACAGTGCTGACAGGCGCCCAGCCCCTTCCGCCCCCTCACTTGCCACCCCCCACCCAGCCTGCAGTGACCCTGCCTGCCTGAGGCACCCGTGAGACAAGGGGCGTGACCCCACAGCCACTCTCTTCCTACATGGGGAGATGGGCATGCTCAGCATGAACTGGGAGGGCAGGTGGTCTGAAACCAGAACCTTTGCAAGAATAGGTGGCTTTCAGCCATGATGGGGAGATGGACATTTTGCTATATCTGGTTTCAGCTGATAACTGCCCACATAGACTTTATGAAAGAAAAAAAATTGCTACATTCCAGGGAAAGGAATGGGTTAAACCAGTTGGTCTGTGTGGCCATGGGATGTAGCTGGGAACCCCAAACACTGGAGGAGGGTCCGCCAGATGCAAAGGCATGTTTGAGGGTCACTCTGTGGCTTTCCTGAACGCTCAGATGGGAAAAATTCCATCTGACAGAGAACTTCCCTCACACTTATAGGTATTTGTGTCCCTTTCTCCTGATGCTGCAGTGGGCCCCATGTCTCAGTCTCTCGGCCACTCACCATTGTTCCTCTCCAGGCCCAAGGCCTCATTCATTGTTAATGGCTACCGGGGCTGTTGTGGAGAGATCAGTCCTTCCCAGCCTGGGGTGCTGTAGGGAGGCCAGGACAATGGTGACCACATGGGCCTCAGTCCATAGTTTTGGGACCCTGGGTTGAGGGGCTGGAAGCGTGGCAGCTCTCCCAGGGCCGAGGCTCCCACAGTAGCCAGGTTCTCCCCAGGCGTTCTGGGCCCACTGGGGCTGGCATCCCCTCCTTGTTTGGAGGACTGTAGCTTGGAGGCTGAGTCGCCTCCTCTGCCTTCCTCTTGGCCCAGGGCGAATAAAAGAGGACGGTAAATCTCCTCTTAAGCAGGACTGAGTCTGGGGTGTCCATGGGTCTTTGGATCTTAACGTGGTTACATCAGTCAGGCATCTGTAGGGCACTGCCAAGCGTGTTCTTCAGGCTGAGCACCCACTGACCCTGAATTGGGTGTGCCCTCCTTGTAGAGCCCAGAGCTGACCCCACAGCAATGTGGTATGAGGCAGGGCTGGAAAGTTCCACTGTGGGGTAGAGGCTTGGGGTGGTCTCAGCTCTGATGGTCGAGAGACCAGCAGCAGACTCTCGGGGAAGCTTCAGGGTGTGGGGATGAGGTGGGTCTTTGACCTGGTATCTGTGCTGCCCTGCAAGGATCTGGGCCCATCGCACCTGCTGTATAGGAATAACCATCCACTCTCGGTGTCTAGAAGTTGTGTGTAGGGGGTTTGAGCTGGAACACAGGGTGGACACCATCTCCTGGATACATCCTAATCAGTGGGCCCTGGCGGTTCTACTATGTGGTTCTGACAATCAGGCCTCAGACGCTCCCAAGGCCTGGGGCATCGCGTATGATGTAAAACTTGGTGAAGATGTGTAACCTCAGTGATCCGGACCCCTGTCTCTCTCCAGTCTGCTTACGTGTCAGGCGGCCTCAGTCTGGCCCAGAGCATCTCTGAGCCTGGCTCAGAGGAAATTGACCTGACGATACATTTAGTTGATTTGATAGGTCTATTGATAGGTGTGCCAGTGTCTCTAAGATCGATGAAGGTCTTGCTATCTATCTGGGAGAGGAATGGTGAGCTGAGGTTGAAAACGTATGTGCTTAGTCACTTCAGTCATGTCTGACTCTTTGTGACCCCATGGACCGTAGCCCACCAGGTTCCTCTGTCCATGGGATTCTCCAGGCAAGAATACTGGAGCGGGTTGCCATGCTCTCCTCCAGGGGATTTTCCTGACCCAGGGATCGAACTCACATCTCCTACGGCTCCTGCATTGCAGGAGGGTTCTTTACTGCTGAGGCACCGGGTAAGCCGGAGTGTGAATGGTACTCCCCCAAACTCATCCACCCGGACCTGTGAATGGAACCTTATTTGGAGTCAGGGTCTTTGCAGATGTAGTCAAGATGAAACCATCCTGTCTGGCCTTAATCCCGATATGACTGATGTGCTTACAAGGAGAGACGATTTTGGATACTGGGAGAAGGCCATGCGGTGACGGGGCAGAGAGTGTGGAGACGTGGCCACAAGCCCAGGAAGCACGCATCGCCGGCACCACCAGGAGCTGGAAGAAGCCTGGGCAGGTTCTCCCTCGGAGCCTCCAGGAAGCACTGACCCTACCCTGGTTTTGAACTTCTGGCCTCCAGAATTGTGAAAAAATTAATTGCTGTTGTTTTAAACCACTGCATTTGCAATTCATTCTGGCCTCCAGGTACAGATTTCTTCCCTACCCGCCCCCTGCTCTGGGCGGGCTCTCTGGCTTCATGACAAGAAGCTGTGAGATGTGTGGTTCAAGGGGTGGACGAAAGGGACCCGTGTCCTTCGGTGCCTGGCAGCGTCAGCTGAGGTGTATAAGATGTGAGATTGTTGGCAGAGGCCGTGGTACTCGTCCATGCTGGTCAACACACATTTCACTTCCGGGACTGCTCTCCACGATGCAGTCAGACACAATTATACCTGCACCAACCCCACCCTCACCCCCACCCCCTGCTGCCCATCTTTCTTTCTGTGTGAGACTTTTCAAAACTAGAATTTTCTGAAATTCCTATGTTTGTTGGGAGCCAAGGCACTTGTTTCACACCCCCAGCAGGCCAAGCACATCCTGGTCCATCATAAATGTCTTGTTCCAGCCAGGCTGTGCTTTCATATGAATGACATTTCTCTGTGCTCTTTTATGGTCATCTGAAGAGGCCACCAAAGAGGAGACAGTGAAATTATGCAGTCAAAAAAAAAAAAAAAAAAAAAGAATGGTCTGCGGTGTCAGTTAATTTTAAAATATTGTTACTTCCTGGATATTTTGGATGCTTTATAAAATGTGTGATTTCTTTTCTCGTTCCAAATAAGCATTTGCTTCTGTCCCAGGACTTGTACTGGTGATTTTGTGTTAATTTCTTTAGAGAGCCCCTCTTGGTGTGGATGAGCTCCAGGTTGGAGTGAGCCTTCCTGCCACACTCTAGGGCAAGCCTGGGGAGGAGCTGGGGGCCAGCCACATGGCCTTCAGGTCGAGTCCCCGTCAGAGACCCCTCCAGATCATCCAGGGTAACTCACAAATTGTCCCTGCCCCCCTCAGAAGCTCAAGGCTGATTTTCTCACAGGAGTGTCTAGTTAGGATAACACTGGTAGCCCCGTGATCCTGCCCCTCTGTCCCACTTGGACACCAGGGAGAGGAGAAAGGAGGGCAAGAATGGGCATGGGCAGGACCAGGAGAAAGACAAGGGGGTCCCCAGGTGGGGATGGGGGTCAGCTTTCAGATGACCCGGTCTTCTGGTTCACTTTCTGCTGGGACCTGATTTATGTCCAGAAACTTGAAGTATCAAGTCAGTCACCACTGCCCCCTGGGGGCTGGGTGTGGTCGTAGGAAAAGGCCCCGGGCATGTGCCCAGGTTGTGGCTGCCCGAGTGGCTCACGATTCTCTTTCCTGTGGGTGCAAGGGCTGGAACTGCTCAGCTGGGCTACCATCCAGTATGTTGGTGCACCAGGGTCCTGGTGAGCAGCCCTCAGGGCAGAGGGACACCATGCCTGGATCCTGACCCTGAGGGCTCAGAGGTGCTTGAAGAGGAGACAGACTCTGGGCAACCAGGAAGAGGAAGATGTTTCTCTGTCCTGGCAGCCTTGGGCTAGAGGGCCAAGCTTCCAGTGTTGGCCCAAAGCCACATGTGTGTGTGCCGGGTGTGTGCGTGTGGTTCATGCGTGGACCAAGTGTGGCCAGACAGCCCTAAGAGATTTCCTCCCTGGAGACCCTATCGTCTGACTGGATTGTCCTGTGCTGATAGTTCAGGGTCCTGGGTGGGGTTTGGGGTGGGGGCAGATTAGGTTTTCTGGGTGACTGCCCCTGGCAGGGGCTGTCCACCTACCTACAGACACTTCTTGCGTGAGGGGGTATCTATTTCAGGGGCAGAATCTTGCCAAAGGCCCAGAGGATCCTAGCAAAACTGTTGGCAGGAATCAAAAAACGCATCAGACTTGTCAAACACACCCCATTCCAACCTCGTCCTGCCTTTGTTCATCACCAGTACTCCCTGGGTGCTTGCGTGTGCAGCGCCAGTGCCAAGGGCAGAGGGTGAGACGAATGAGAGGCCTGGGGACTGGAGACGACTCCAGGGAAGGATGAGCAGACCTGCGGCAGGACACACAGCACCTGTTGGGAGAGGGGTGCCGAACCTCAGGGGCCACAGGAGTAAAGGACAGGAGATGAGAGAGGGTCAGGTGGCATATCTGGGAACAGGGTTCCAAGCAGAGGCATCAGCACACACATGGTCCCCAGGGCCAGAGAATGCCTGGGGTTTCTGAGGGCCTGCAAGATGGCCAGTGTGGCTGAGGAGGAGCAAGGAGGGCCTGGGGGGAAGGGTCTCTAGAGCACTGCAAGGACTCAGAGCTAAACTTCCTTTAGAGAAATCCTTGAACGTACAGATAAGCAACAAGTTGAAAATTAAAATTAGTCAAAGACCCAGACACATTATTTCTTTCTAGGTTTCCTGCCTTGGGTGTGCAGGGGCTGAATGACTTAATGTGAGCCAATCCCACCATAATAGCAATATTAAAATGACCTTTGAATGACTTTCAAAGCATCAACACCTTTGGTTTGTTTTAGGCAAAATGGAACAGATTTCCTTGGCCCCCAAAGCATGGCAGTCCCGCGTGCTGTGCCCACTGTGTCTGAGGGGCCTGGCCCAGGGGGTGGAACAAACCTAGCATTTCTGGCACGAACCTTTCCTTAACCTGGAAGATGCAAATATGGTCAGTTCTAGACCTGGAGTCTGGGTGCCAGCGAAGCTGTTCTGGGATCGTTACACTCCTGTGAGGACACAGTCGCCAGGCACCGTGCATTGATCCAATCTGAGATTCTTCATGGTGAGTGAGGACTCCCAGATATCTGGCCTTCTGCATGTATTTGGACTACTTTTTTTTTTCAGTATTTATTTTTTGGCTGTGTCGGGTCTCATGGGCTCTCTAGTTGTGGCATGTAGACTTAGCTGCCACACAGCACTTGGGATCTTAATTCCCTCACCAGGGATCGAACCCGTGTCCTCTGCATTGCAAGGCGAATTCTTTTTTTTTTTTTTTATTCTTCCAATTTTATTTTATTTTTAAACTTTACATAATTGTATTAGTTTTGCCAAATATCAAAATGAATCCACCACAGGTATACATGTGTTCCCCATCCCGAACCCTCCTCCCTCCTCCCTCCCCATACCATCCCTCTGGGCCGTCCCAGTGCACCAGCCCCAAGCATCCAGCATCGTGCATCGAACCTGGACTGGCAACTCGTTTCCTACATGATATTTTACATGTTTCATTGGCAAGGCGAATTCTTAACCACTCGACCACCAGAGAAGCCCTCGTTGGGCTTTTCAGCTTGTAAGACTCACAGCGCTTCTTTCAGATTTTTATTTTCTTCACTTAAGGATGTATTTCTCATCTCATTCGATGATTCACTACTAGGTTTAGTGTAGTCATCTTGAGGATTAGCAATGTAGACGTTTTGCAAAGCACGGAAGGTAGCACTCCTAGAAAAACTTTTTTTCACATTATATGTTCCTTTTACGAACATATTCAATGAACCACCAACCAGCTCTATCTTTAAAGGAACTTGTTTGCAATGAAAAGAAAAGGCCACAGCGAGAAACAGGAAAAGGATGAAATAAAAGGGCTCACCAGTAAAGGCAAACATGCAGTAGAAGTAGGACACCATCCACGCACACAAACAGGAGGTCAAAACCAGGAATCAGCAGAGGAGGAGAGGACACACGCAGGACGTTCGAAACGCACTGGAAAGAAGAGATCAGCAACTGAAAACACTCATGCACGTATATGTAGACTGCTGTATCGAAATCTCATGGTCACCACAAACCGGAAGTCTATTATCATAGGTATACACACACAAAAGAGAAAGCAATTCAAGTGCATCACGAAAGTCATCAAATCATAAGGGAACAAAAGAGAAAAGGAAGAAAAAAAGACGTCCCAGCCCACCTCTAAAAAAACGACAAAGAATACACTCAGGGAGTTGCACAGCTTTGCTTGTAGACACATCTGGCGTATATGGTTGGGGATGCGGTTTGGGAACAGGAAGGGGCAGCACGTGGGGCAGGTGGCAGAGTGGGGAGCCCCAGGGCTGGGGAAGACCAGGGAGGCTGGACAGAGATTCCACCAGCAGCCACCTGTCCGGCCTCCCGTCCAGAGGGGCTGCTCTACCCTGTGGGGTTTGTGGAGGAGGCTTCATGCATCATCCCAGGCCACTGATATCCTCATTTTGGTTCCTCAAGTGCTTCCTAGAAGGTCCCTCAAACTGGTTCTTATTCATGTTCTAAAGACAAGAGGGTGTCCATGATCAGCTGAGGACCCCAGACTGGGGCATCTCCCAGGTGACCGAAGCATGGCACTCCTGCCCTGGGGAGGAGCCCAGGCCTGGGTGGGGTGGAGGAGGGGAGGGTCCCGTTAGGTCAAGTGCTATGGAACGTGAGATTTTTGCTCTTTGGGCCCCAGAACATGCTAAGGAGCCCTCCCTGGCACGTCCATCAGGAAGACGCCAGGAAGTGGCCAAGCTTCCTAGTCCTCAGCTGCTCTTCCCCGCATGTCCCCTCTGCAGAGTCCAGTGTGCACGGTGCACTCAGCTCCCCACCCCAGGCTCAGAGCCTTCTTACTTGGGGAAGTGGGGAGGATGGGGGGGATGAGAGCCTCGCACAGACAGCTTTGCCTACAAGTGCGTCCTGTGGGAACATCCCCCACCCACACATCTAGGTCTCCTGGAAGAAGCAGGAAGCCCCCATGCCATCCCCTAGGGGGTCCTAGGGATGGTGTGGACTCCGTGGCCTCTCTGTGGTGGGGCATCTGCATTCTGGGACTAGGACTGCATTTGCTGCCTGGGGTCCTCTTGGGCAGGGGTTCTGGCTCTCTGGGACCTCAAATGGTCCCCACTGTCTCACTAGTCTCAGTGGGTACGAGACCATGGGGTAGAGTGTCTATGCCTGGTCTGAGATGACCCCAACCTTCCCCAGCCAACAGACCAGGCTCAGCAGCCATTAACTTCTGGAGCTTGAAGTTCAGGGAGACACACCTTCGGCACCACGCCAGTGTGCAGATCAGCAGGCTGAGGACACCCAGGGCAAGGATGGGGAAGATTACCAGCATCTTGCTCAGTGTGCTCAGGATTAAGATCGGAACAGGGTGTGCTCATCTGCAGACCTGAGATAAATGGGAAGGGCCAGGCCCTCCCTCCTTTGTTCACCTGTGCAGGAGCCCCCACCACCTTGGGGGCACCCTCGAGGGGGACATCACCTGTGGTTGAGAAGCTCATGGGTGGGAGATGGCAGGGGCATGGGTGCATGGGATGGGCAGGGCTCCAGGCACAGAGGGTGAGGGTGTCTGCGGAGGGAAGACCCGAGGGGGCTTTCTGGGGGCTCCCCTCCTGGTATCCCAGGATGAAGATAGGAACACCTGCCCGTAGAAGCTTTGAGGAGCAGGTATTGCGGCCCTGCCAAAGAGACACAGGGCTGGTTTGCGGGGGCCTTCCCAGGGCCTACCCTGACACAGCCCCTCCACCCCAGGTGTCAGACGAGCCCTGGATACAGGAGATCATGAAGGCCTCACTGGGTTCCCCACCCAGGGCCTGCTAGGGTGAGGGGTGCCTTCTCAGCTTCTCCCCCTGTTCCTGGTCCGGGGCAAAGCTGGATCCCTGCTTCCTGTCCCCAGCGCTCAGGGTGACTCTGACTGCGTATGCACAGGTGAAGAAGGGAAGGAAGCAACGGTGACTTGGGGAGTTTGCAGCAAAGCAAGGGGTGGGGGTGGGGGGATAGGCGGTGTTTAGGGAGGGAGGTGCCAGCTCCCTGAGCACAGGGGGACAGTGAGCAGGCACACATGCCGGGGCTGCCCTGAGAAGCTCAGAGAGGGCACAGCCATGGCGTGGGTGGGGCAGGGTGGAAGTCCTCTTCAGGCCTTATGTCCTGTGGTTCTGGGCACCTCAGGTGGGCAGGAATCACTCCTCCCTAGTTGCTCCGCACTCCTGCCCGCCAAAAAGAGAAGCTCTTGGGGGTCAATCCCCTCCCCCCACTTGGCCCTGCTCACCTACGATGGTCAGTGTGGTGGTTCTGACATTTCTCTGGCGCCCCATCAGAGTCCACTTGTACTGTCCTGCCTGGGTGTCCTGGGCTTCTTCAGTTACTAGATACGCCTCGCCCTCCCAAACCCAGAGCTCCCATCCATCCTGGCAGACGTTTCCTGGGGGCTTTGCACTGCAGATGAGCTTCCAGGGTGCCTTGGGGTCCGCTCTCAGGGAGATGTTGATGTGGGAGAAGGCATTGGAGATGCTGCAGCTCATCATGGCTGGCTTGCCCCTTGACACAGAAACCACACCCTTGGTGCACTTGGGGTTGTCCGAGACTGTGTGGGGGGAAAGTCACAAGTGTGGGTCATGGCTGGACCTCAGGCCATCCAGTGACTGCCCTTCCTGGGGTCACTGGCACTACCTGGAGCCTGGGCCCCTCCTGGCCTGATCTAGGTCTCTCCTCCCACACCCATCTTGCCCCTGCTGCATTCCTCGCCCCGTCCCCCCGCCGCCCCCGCGGGCAGGCAGAGTTGGGACCATGCCACTTACTTCCACTCTGAGCACTCATGAAGGCCGCCAACAACAAGAGGACCCAGAACATCCTGGGAGTGAGGAGAGTGGATGCTGACGTCAGCATGGCCAGCAGGACATGGATGAGTTTTAAGGGGTCCCTCGTCCTCCTTACTGGTTTTTGGGACACTCCCTGGAGGAAGGAAAGCTGATGAGTCAGAGTTCCCTTAGGCTCCTTGGGAAGCCACTGAGAGCGGCTGCACTCTGGCCAGGATGGGCGAGGGTCCCCAAGCTCCTCCCTGACCCAACTGTGTCATGACCCTTCTCGACACCTTTATAATGTCTGCAGTGGGACCACTGTTAGACAGATGAGAAAGACAGATGAGACAGGAAATAAGTCCCTGGGACACAAGCCCATTTATATTGCTGGGGTTATCTTGAATTTTATATAAAACATGCAAAACTCCCTGAGCACGTGTCCTGTAGAGACGGGTTGTGACACACAGAATCTCGTGTGGCCACTTGAACCTGACACCAGCCTAAGACCACCTTGGATGCTCCTTGCCCCTCTTCGGCTCTTGCATTCTGAGGATTGGCATTTGGGGACATTTGGTCCACTCTCCAGATTTGCTTTTATCAACAAAAAGAGTCTTCCTGTGGAACTCATGAGCTACCGTCCGGAAAGCTGAACTTTCACTTCCTCTGAAACAAATGCTCATCTCAGGCTTTGGCATCCAGTAAAACTGACATCTGGGCTTTGCAGGCGGCACAGTGGTAAAGAATCTGCCTGCCGATGCAGGAGACACAAAAGATGAGGGTTCAATCCTGGGTCAGGGAGATCCTTTGGAGTAGGAAATGGCACCAACTCCAGTAACCTTTCCTGGGGAATTCCATGGACAGACTCAGACATGACTGAGCGACTAACACTTTCACTTTTCATAATGACAGGTAGCTACCATTAGGTACTACACAGAGGATGAGATGGTTAGATAGTATCACCAACTCAATGGACATGAATTTGAGCAAACTCAGGAGATAGTGGAGGACAGAGGAGCCTGGCGGGTTACAATCCATGGAGTTACAAAGAATGGGATGTGACTTAGCGACTGAACAACAAAAAGTAGCTTCACTGTCTGAAAAATCCTCTGTGTTCCATCCATTCATCCATCCTTCCCACCAACTCCTTACAACCATCGATCTTTTTACTGTGTCCAGAGTTTTGCCTTTTCCAGAATGCCATGGAGTTGGAACCCTTTGGTTTTGAATTCCATGTCTCTGAGTTCTTTTATCCACTTTGCAGGGAACTGGGCAAAAGGGCCAGGAGCAAAGGAAAATGTGGATGTAATTGCTTCCAGGAGCTGAGGGCCATTGGTGACCAGCCCCAGTCCTGAATCCAGGAGATTCTGGGTCAAACAAGGAGAATGACATGGCGAGGGACAGTCTCAGCCCCCAGACCCCTGTGATCGGTCCTGCTGTCTGGCTTCCCTTGATTTTATAAACTTGCTTCTATTCCTAATTTACCGTCAGAAGGACAGTCTTCTTTTCTCACTTAAGTACAACATTTGTCGTTGATAAAGATTGATGTTACCTGAGAGACACGAGTTCTGTGCACACACAGGTATGTGATTTTACATATGTGGAATCAGGTTAGATAGCCCACTACTGTCTCTCTCTTCTCGCCCTCTGTACTGTATGTACTAGGCTGAATGTTGCTCTTTAGTCGCTAAGCCATGTCTGACTCTTTGCAACCCCATGTTCTGGAGCCGACCAGTGGGATTTCCCTTGCAAGAATATTGGAGTGGGTTGCCATTTCCTTCTCTAGGGGATCTTCCAGACTCAGGGATCAAACTCACCTTTCCTGCATTGGCAGGCACTTTCTTTACCACTGATCCATCAGGGAAGGGTGAAAGGTGGCCCCAAAACACGTGTCCACCCAGAATCTGTGAAGGTGACCTTACTTGGAAATACAGCCTTTGCAGCCATAAATAAAGAGAAGGTCGTTTTAGGGCAGCGTGGACCCAATGTAATGTGTCTGGCTTTCTTGTAAAAAGAGAGAAATTTGTCAGAAACAGACAAGGGAGAGGCCCAGAGCTCACAGAGGCACAGACTGGAGGGATGTGGCCATAAGCCAAGGGACGCCAGAGCCGCCAGAAGCTGGAAGAGACAAGGAAGGATGTTTCCCTGCAGCCGTGCTGACACCTTGATTTTGGACTTGCGGCTCCAAACTGGAGGAGGGCAAACTTTGCTTCTTTTGATTCCTTGTTTGTGGTTCTTGGTCACGGCTGCCCCAGGACACTCACACTGGCCCCTCCCTCTTTCCCCAGACCCCAGCTTTCCCCTCACTGGAATAATCAGGCACAAACCCCAACACTGGAGGGAGTGTTCTGGGGTCACGTTCTGTCCACTTCTCTGTGTCTGGTTCTCACTTTGTAGTGTGCTGCTGGTGAGGTCTGCCTCCCCCGATCCTGAAAGCTTGACTTCAGTGGCTGCAAGGATTCCCTTTGTCTTAGCTTGTGAGCTGCCCTGTCCCCTTGGCTTTTAGCTCCGCCTCTTCCTGGTGACACCTGGTGCTGTGGAGGGCTGACCAGCTCATCCTGTTTCTGGCCCTTCAGATTTCCACATTGTCACTGCCTTTGCAAACCCTTTGCTCCTCTTCCTGGGAGTGTCTGTCTTCGCCTTACAGGTTTATAAAACTTTAACCCCTTAAAGAAACAAACTGCCTTCCAGGAGAGGTACTTTTCCATCATCATTTCTCCCCAGATCATCTTTGGAATAAGGACTCCACGTGTTTATGTCGTCCTGTCTGTCTTTTCCTTCAAAGCTTCAGGGTTTTGTTTTAAATTAGTTTTTGTTTGTTTGTGTAGAGAATCCTTTTTAAAAGGCTTCCCAGATGGTGGAATATCCATCACGGTCAAATTTTGTCTATTTTTATGCTCAAATCTTGAATATTCCTCAAGGTCTGTTTGCAAGTGGCATGTCACAGATCTAATGTTGCTCCTTTCCAGGAGGACAAGTGGTGCCTGAGGCACTGAAGAGTGAAGCACCCTGTCGCCCTGGCCAAGGCACCCCCACCACGTGGGGCCATTCAGGCTCTGCCAGCCGCAGGGTACAGGCCACTATGCTGTCCATCATGCGTTTTCACCCCGGGAAGGCAGGTTCTCTCTATGGCTGTTTATCTTTCCTTGGACATTTGTTTCTCACAAGAACATTAACACGGTTTTAATCAATGACTTTTTTTTTTTTTTTTTTTAACAAGAGTTTGGTGATTGAGTGAAGAGAGACAGCTGCCCTGATCCTGCCCCAACCTGCTCAGCATAATACAAAGGAGGCTGAGATTTCACAGGTGGACACAACCCAGTAGCTGCCTTTCAGCAATTGCCAGGATGGGGCATAGAGAGCTCATCACTATTACTTGCTGCTGAGCACCCCATGTGATGGAATGTTCTTGAAAGAGGTGTTGCAACTTCCTGTGCTGGGGCTTTTCCTGGAAACTCGGATCTGTTCAATTCTTTTCCTGAGTATTTTTTACAAAATAACTTTTCTTAAATTGGAAGGTTCTCATACACAGAATGGTGCCCAGTGACCCATAAGGCATCCTTGCTGGTGTTCGACAGTGACTCCTGGCCTCTTAGCCAGAGCCCTCAGGGCTGCCTGAAGGGAGACCCTTGCCCAGGGATGTCCTCCCCTGAGCCTGCCTGAGCAGGCAGGAGATTGATCTTGTGTGCTCATCTCTGGCCACTGACCCGTCCTGGAGGAAGCCTTGGGCAGGACCCCCAGCCTTTCCAGTCTCCTCAAGATCTCCCCTCGGATCCCAGCCACTCTGCTGCTTCCACTGACCTCAGAACAGCCTTTGCCCCCCTGTTCCCCATTGAACGTGGGCCTGTGTGTCCTATCGATGGGGAGGCAGGCCAAGTCTCCCCAGGCTGAAAATACATTCCCAGGCCCCATGCCCACTGGCCCCAAGGCTGGAGCAGGCAGGTGTCCTCAGGGTCACATGGAGGGCTAACCCCCCAGGGACCCAAAGGAAGAATGCCACCTAAGCCTGTGCTCTGAGAGCAGTGATCCCTCACGTGTGACAGGGGGAGCCTCCTGCTGGTGACCTGGCATCATCACCAAATGCCCAGTGTGACCAGGAGACTTAGTGGGAAGGGCAGCTGTGGTATCTCTGGGAGGGAGACAGCCAGGGGTCTACAGTATCCAGAGGGAAACTCACTCCTCAAAACCTTTCCTCATCACGTTTTCCTGACCATTGTCCAGCTTTCATCCTTCCCATAAATTTAGGAGTCGTGTTTCAAGTTCCTAGTACACTTTCTCGGATGCTGAGTGAAAGTGAAAATCACTCAGTCCTGTTTGACTGTTTGTGACCCCATGGACTGTAGTCCGCCAGGGTCCTCTGTCCATGGGATTTTCCAGGTAAGAATACTGGAGTAGGTTGCCTTTCCCTTCTCCAGGGGATTTTCCCAACCCAGAGATCGAACCTGAGTCTCCCGCCTTCGAGGCACTTTCTCTGAGCCACCAGGACATTGATTGAAAGTAAATGAATGAGTGGGTTCATTCACAGTCCTGAACCACGCAGGGTCTCACTCCATGTGGAGCCAGGACAAGCTAGGCTGGCAAAGCCACCCCCTCTTCAGAAGCTTCCAGGATCCTACTCCCACTCCCTGGGAGAGCACCCTGTCACTACACAGCACACACAGACACATAGACACAGACACAGACACACACACACACACACACACACACACAGAAACACACACACAGACACACCGACAGACACACACACACACAGACACACACACAGAGATACACACACACAGACACACACAGACACACACATAGACACACACACACACAGACGCACACACACACAGACACACACACAGACGCACACACACACAGACACACACACAGATGCACACACAAACACACACACAGACGCACACACAGACACCCAGACACACACACAGACACACACAGACACACACACACACACACACACAGTGCTGGGGGGAGGGCCCCTAGGGCCCTCACATGCTCTGCCTACAATAGGTGCTCAGTCCCTGCAGACCTGCTCAGAATTCCCTGCAGGGCCGATGCCACACGAAGGGTGCGGTCAGTCCCCTCCAGTGAGCTCTGGGCAGGGGCCCGGCGGAGCTGAATGAGTCGAAGGTCAACCTTGGTCTGCACCTGGACCAGGTGACATGGAGAGGGGGTGACCTCAGCAAAACGGTGTTTTTGCAACACACGCTGACCTACCCAACTGGACTCTGGGAGGGAGCGTGTGTGTGATAAGTAAAAGGAAAGCAAAAGGGACGAAGCAGGCTGAAGTCCAGAGGTTGGGTAGGAGGGCGGATGGTGTCTTCCAGCGGCGAGGGCGTGGCCCCCTGGGAAAGGTGTGTGGGGTCTCCTGAGCCTACGTCAGGCTCACCAAACCACCCTCTGCTCTCAATATATCATATTTTGTCTACCTTCCAGGGAAACACCCCAGAGAGCCTGTCTCACCAGCCTCCCCACCCTAACCTCTGTACTTTTCACAACACTACATATCCCTATGTGTTGGGGGCCAGAGTGAGGTACTCTGCCCGTGACAAAGGTCATGAGGAAGGAGGCTCGACATACGCAAAGGCGGGATCGAGCCTCAGGAGTCCCCCTGGAAATCCTCAAGCATCTACCCCCATAACCAGAGCCTGCCTACTTTACTACTTTGTGCTCTCACCTACATCTCTGACTTTACGGGGGGCTGTCCCCCACCACCTCTTTCAGAGAAGGAGTTAACTTAGAGCTCCAGTTAATAATAATTCCTGGGCGTGATAAGAGTGTTTTAACCTACAAACTCCTCTGAAGGTTCTCTAGCCTGCCTGACAGGCTTGTCTGGCCACATGTGATTGCTCACAGCCTCCCAGCCGTGAGAGGCACGAGATGCTTTAAACCTTCTAAAAACAGGTTCCTTAGAAAAGTTAGAAAACTATTAGTATAAGTATAATGGGCTGATTAGAAATTGTATTGGTGAAGGGTTTTTCATTTGTTGAGCCAATGTTTGTTGCTAAGTCTCCACATCCCCTGCCCTTACACACATTAATGAATATATAGAAGAAATAAGTATTAACCTTTGATATTAATCACGTTAGACCTTAGGCTAAGTAAATTCTTTCCTTAACTAAAACCCACTACACCCTCACCCTATAGGAATGTAACTTTATTTGGGTGGCATCTGTTTTAAGAATAATCACCCCTGGAGAAATAAATGTCCTGGTTAACTGACCGTTGTCACAAGGAGAGGGTCATAAATTGTCAGCAGGCCCCCTGGCCAGAAGATGATGTAACACCCCTAAGACCTCTGTATGCATTTGTGTGAAGCACCTGACTTTGATAAAAGTCACGACTGCTGTCCCCACATGACTTTTGTATAACATCTCAGTGTATAAAAACAGACTCTGGAAAATAAAGAATTGGGATCAGTTTCTCGAAATACTGGTCTCCCCATGTCGCTCTCTCTCTCACTCTGGTTGAGTCTCCATCTGGAGCGCGGAACCCACCATGCTTACTAATTATGCCTGGGCTTCTAAGATCCGACTGGGGAGGCCTCAGTGTCTCCTCTCCTTCGGGAGAACGGAAGGATGCCTGCGGCCTACGTAAGTGGTGCAAACTTCTTGTCTTGAAGTTTTATTGGTCTCCGGCGTAAACCAAGCTACTCAGCCTCTTTTCTCCACTGAATTTTCCTAGTGAGCTATCCTCATCCTATTACTCTGTATATCTTTGATAAAATATTTAAATAAATAGGTCGCCGACGCCGTCCCCACTTCGAATACCCTGGATCAGCCAGGGCAGGACCCCGGCACCTATGTCCTAAAAATTAGTTCTTCCCTGGTAGCTCAGCTGGTAAAGAATTCACCTGCAATGCAGGAGACCCCGGTTCAATTCCTGGGTTGGGAAGACCCCTGAAGAAGGGATAGGCTACCCATTCCAGTATTGGTGGGCTCC
This sequence comes from Bos indicus, assembly GCF_029378745.1. Classification (NCBI taxonomy): domain Eukaryota; kingdom Metazoa; phylum Chordata; class Mammalia; order Artiodactyla; family Bovidae; genus Bos; species Bos indicus. The sequence continues at coordinate 51,718,564 of NC_091778.1, read as the reverse complement.
TCTGGTGGTTCAGACAGTAAAGAATCTGCCTGCAATGAGGGAGACGTGGGTTTGACCCCTGGGTCGGGATGATCCCTTGGAGGAGGGCATGGCAACCCACTTCAGCAGCTTGCCTAGAGAATCCCATGGATGCAAGAGCCTGGTGGGTTACAGTTCATGGGGTCACAAAGAGTCAGACACGACAGAGCGACTAACACTTTCACTTTTCATATAACCCTATGTCCTAAAAATTATTTTACACTGACTCATTTTTTAAACATTAGTATATGTTTTAGCTTCACCTTAAATACCCATTTGTAGTCACTAGATGTGCTATTTATAGGTATGTTCTCACAAAAATGAAAGGACCAGAAGACTATGAAAGCAGGAAGTGTCACAGATTTTCTACCACCACTTGGAGTCCTCCTGAGGGAGTATGGCCTGTGCACAGGTGAGCCCTGGCCATCTTCTGTCATGTTGTCCAAGGTTGCTGAAGGTGTGGGTTCCCAGACGGGCACTGGCTGGGACTCCCTGCCGCTCTTCCGTTGCCCCCAAAACTCCAGTCTTCCCTGAGCCTTCCCTAGGCCATGGCGGGGCTCTGTCCTCACACACACGAGCCTCTCAGTCCAACTTCATGCGCTCCCTGAGGTTCTCCTCACCAGGAAAGCCCCTGGAGGGTTCCAGAATCTGGACAAGGAAATGCCAGGGTCCCTTCCCACCAGTCTCTGCCCCCAAACTCCAACCACCGTGGGCCTGACTCCTCATAATCAGATGATACAGCCTAGGCGCTGGGAAGAACTCCAGGTTGGGGTAGATCCTTGAAACCATAGAGCAGTCTCAACTAAATCAAATCTGTACAACGGAGACACAGAATTTTCCACCTTATAGAATGTGGAAGGGGTGTCTGCAAAGAGCTGGACCGGGGATGGAGGAGCTGGACTGGGAAGGAGGGGCTGGTCTGAGCATGGATGAGCTGGAATGGGGATGGGGGGAGCTGGTCTGGGGTGGAGGAGCTGGACTGGGGATGCGGGGAGCTCCCCATGTCCTCAGGCACCTTTGCCGCCCTTATCAGTCTGGGGTTCCACTGCTGTCTTATTTTTAAATATAGGTATATTTTATGCAATATTTGCCACATATTTACATTTCAAAGTGATTCGTTATCTGAAATTCAGATGGGTTTTTAAGTCTGGCATTTCCACTCCTCTGCCTGAGTCTCTCCTCTTGTCTCTGATGCTGCAAAGGACAGGAAAATGGGAGAGAGAGAGGCCAGGGCACAACAGGGGAAGAGCGGGGTGAGAAGGCAGAGGGTCGGGAGTGGTACAGGAAGACTGCATGATGGGGCAAGAGCTGGAGGGGCCCTGAGGTTTCTGGAGTTGGGAAAAGTGAGGCAACAATTCACCATTCTCTCAGATCACTGTCACAGCTGCTGGTATCTCCATGTGTTAAGCTGGGGCACACAGCTGGGATTTGTGCTGTCACTGGGGACCTGATCACATTTGGGAGTCAGTGGAACACCTTGAAAAGTGCATGCCGTTGCCAGCACTTTGTCCTGCCACAGGACCTTGGGGAAACTGGGGCAGCAGGTATGTGGCTTTGAGGCTTATCAGCTGACCAGGGGCATAGGGGTTCTCGGTCAGCAGGGATCTCCACTCCTGCAGCACCAGGAGAAGCTGGACCAGGTTTCCCACACAAAGGCTCAGTGGTAATGTGTATGTACCTGGATATTTACATGGGAGGGTGAGCCCCCTGCTGTCCAGGCAGGCCTTTCACCAGCAGTGTGGAGGGAGGCGACCAACCACCTTCAGGAGACACTGAAACGGAGCCCCAACCCTGGCTCAGAGGGAAGGGATGCCCCAGTCCAGGGAGCCTTTCTGTGTCCTGTCCTTGCTACTATGGCTAGGAGGGATCCTACTGGGCAGTAATAAGTTCCTGCAAGCCTGGGGGCTGAGTCTGTAAACCACTGTTGCTCTCATGGGCCATCAGTACCTGCCAGCCCATCAGCTGGGCTACTTCTCACTCTCTTTCACAATGCTCTTCCTCTGAGAATCCTCCCTGTCCTTGCACCTGCTGGTTGCACCCTCAGCGGGCAGGTGGGGGCCTGTACCTCCCCACCACCTTCACTATTTAGTTCCAGGGGATGAGGGCCTCCCAGGGGCTCTGGCTCCCCAGGCACTGGGAGTGGAAACTGGCTTTCAAATTGCAGATCATTCACCAGTAGTGCGTGGTGAATTGAATATAGATTGCTGCTGCAGCTTAACCAAAAATGAAAGGAGAGCATAGAACGAGTCAGTGGAGTGCCGCTCTCCAGGTTTCCTCTGTTTTAATGAGTGTTTGTGAGTTAATGGGCTGAGTGTGCGTGTGTGCCCCTTGTGAGTGCACACAAGTGCGTATGTGCATGAAAGTGAGTATGTGTGCACAAGTATGAGAGTCGCAGTGTTGGCCTGGACGTGAAAGTGTTTCACGCCAGATGTGGTCCGGGACAGCAGGTGTCCCGGTGTTCCCAGGTGTGGTCCGGGACGCAGGTTTTGTGCGGATGGGTGGACAGGCGGGAGCTCAAGACGCCAACTCTCTGCCCCTCCTGACAAGGGCAGAGTCAAGCCTGGAGCTGCCCCTCAGAGACTCAGTTCCCCACCAGGTCAGGAAGCCTTTGTCTTTTTCCCTCCTTCAGCGGAGAGG